>NC_041396.2:153620078-153931745 GCF_900747795.2 Erpetoichthys calabaricus
TGCATGCGGAGAACTGTTGATTAGGAAGTCTAATATCCGGTTCCAGAGAGGAACTGAGTCCTAAGTTGCGGAAGTTGGTGGTCAACTTTGCTCAAACACTTAAATGCTGAGCTGTAGTGTATAAACATGACTCTTGCATAACAATTATTATCTGGATGTGCCAGGTGTTATGAAGTGCAAGGGATACATGAACTGGTTGTAACAATATGCAAACTGGAGGTGATTATAACTATCTGGAACATTCTGTTTAATGTCTCCTAACACTAGTCTCTAGCCATAGATTAAGGTTGTCAACATGTCTCTTGATTTGTTGTTTAGTGTTCACATTCACATTCGGGGTCATTAACATCCAGAGTCTATTGGCAGTAGTAGCTGCAGGAATGAATATTGTGGAATGCAAGTCTGTCACTGGGCATATTTAGTCTCATTAGGCAAATTTACAGTCGAACATTCACCTCAAGTGCAAGTACCCAAGGAATACCAATGCAAACATTTGGAGAACATGCAAACGTCATTGCAGCTAAGAATCCAAATAGTAACCAAGTGCTTTAAGGAACCAGAAATAAATATGTAATCTAGTATATCAATTGGAATTTTACCACACAGGTACAAATACGGAAATCAGCTATTCAAATGCAGGAATAAAGATAGTTTGGAAATCGTAATATATAATTCTACCCTAATCATCAGTAACATGGTATAATTGGTCACCAAAAAAGGTTCTGCTGCAGGGCTTATCTTTAATTTGATTGAGAACGCTTCTCTCTGTTTGTAAATAGGTTGGGTGGCAGCTCAAAAACCTTGTTGGAAAGTTGAGGGAAGATCCCAGTGGAGTTGTACTCCTCTTGAAGAAGAGGCCCACGAGCACACCAAATTTTACTCCTGCTCCCTTGAAAAATCTCCGGTGGAAGCCACCTCTTGTGCAGGTAACGTATTTTGGAGGTGCCATTTGCTGAGTTATCTTTTGAGAACCAGTGCCATGCATTTGGTATTATACTCCTTCAACATATTGCTAAGATGTGCAAGTTGTGGCAGGTTTTACAATCCACCCAAATCCTGCCTGAAGCAGGAAAAAATGTAATAAAACAAGTAAGCATTGTGCTTGTCATAGAAATTCAGCTGTGTTGTGAAAAACAAGTATAGTTTAGCATAATGACCATAAATCTCCCTTGAGTCCTGTCTACTCCTGGTGATTTATGTCAGCTTTTTGGAATTCTGCAGCAATACTTTTTGAATGATATGGTAGGAAAAATAAATCCAAATGCA
The DNA here is from genome assembly GCF_900747795.2 of Erpetoichthys calabaricus. Classification (NCBI taxonomy): domain Eukaryota; kingdom Metazoa; phylum Chordata; class Cladistia; order Polypteriformes; family Polypteridae; genus Erpetoichthys; species Erpetoichthys calabaricus. The sequence continues at coordinate 153,621,345 of NC_041396.2, forward strand.
TTAAATTAGCATTGACTAATAATGAAAAGCTTTAGAAGGTATATTAAATTTATGAATTTTGCTATGTTAAACTGTGTCTCAAGTGCAGTTAATTTTAAAATGATTTGTTTGATATTAAGCACAAAATTTAGGTATGTATAACCTGCTAAAACTAAGACTCATTGGGAACTTCAAATTAAGAGCAAATGTTTTAGGTAAACTTTCTGTGAACCTGAGATGAAATGCGTGAGTCACATTAGGAGTATTGACTTTTTACTTTACAGTGTTGTCTTTGGCTATATATCTGTGCCAGCATATTATGTAGCTAAGGCCAAAAAATGGTCTGTACATGTGACAATACTACTACAGTACTACTTTTTTCATGGGCCAGGCAAGCATATCTGGTATGATTCTTTCCCCCACTGAGTCAAACCATCTGCCTGCAGTCTTAGTAATTACTTGTCTGCCTCTGGTATAAGTCGCCTGTATCTTAACGCAAATCACTTCAGGCACTATGCATCAGAGAATCTCTAAATGTTATTAATTCTGTCTAAAACTCTAGTCTTACATTAAACCTTGGACTTTATCTCCAGTAAACATTATTATGTTTAAGAAAATGCCCATTTCCCTGCTGTATGAATGTTGTATGGTCTATGCAAGACTTGACCTGCAATCAAACCAAAATTATAAACTAATTGTAATAAATTGTTTCGTAATTAATTTTGAAACATTTTCACTCTATTCTGAAATAAACTCTAGGCATGAGTTTCCAAAGAGAATCTGACTTTACTAGTCCCCACAGAAAATAACCAGTAGCATTCCTACACTTTTCAGTTAAAAGTAAAACATGCTATCTAGCCAGCATAACAGAATGGTGCATATCCACCTGCCTTCAAACTGAAATAGATGCACAATGACAACACTTAAGCTACACATCAGATTGTTGTACATCCATAACAACTGTCAATTAAAGCAAAAGTGAAGCGTGCTAAACATTGCCGAGTTTGTCACTGTTTCACTCCAGAATTCTTAAAATAGTCACTGCAAATGGTGTAATAGTTTGTTATCCATCTTGAGCATAGCCCCTGTTGCACTCCCCAGAATGTGCTGCATAATTTGTATGTATTTTGTCTGTTTAACTGGTTCTGGGTGCGCAGTAATGAATCCACATTACAGTGGAACCTTGGTTTACGAGTAACTTGGTTTACGAGTGTTTTGCAAGAAGAGGAAAAATTTTTAATAAATTTTGACTTGATAAACGAGCGAGGTCTTGCAGTACAAGTAGTATGTATACGCTTTGTCTGTTGAGCGTCATGTGATCACAACTGAGCTAATGGTTCTTCTCTCTCACTGTGGGATTGTGGGCAATCGTCTCCTATTCTCCGTCTGAGTCGGCGTACCTCACTCATATAGTCAACATCCGTACGAGCGTATACAGTATACTACAGCATTGTGACTGTGTATGTGTATGTGCTCGCTCGTGCGTGTGTGCTGTGACGTGCGAGTCCCTGTCTTGCACCCTAAAACACGAAGCTGAGTCTCCGTACTTTAGCAACACAAGCTTTATTCAGCTTGAAATAGCAACAGTGCGGTTATTTATACACAGACACAGCAGTCAGGCAGGGCCCTGCACATTTATAATGTTCCTTGTTCCTTGTATCACCCATCGACGGCAGGCGCTTATAGCATGTCCGCGATCTTTTCGGATTCGCTTTTACGACAAACTGTTACAGCGCTGGGAGACTTCGATTGCTTTGGGACGCTCTTCCGCATGTTGTCCCGTTGGGTGCAATCCCACAAGAGTTTAGAAACTCACTCACACCAGCCATGATTCTTGTCAAAGGTAAAGTGCAGGTTAATTTGTTTTATGTATTTTTACTTTATATTTTGTATTAATCATTTTTATATGAATAGTTTTGGGTTGTGGAACAAATCATCTGAGTTTCCATTATTTCTTATGGTGAAATTCACTTTGATATACGAGTGCTTTGGACTACGAGCACGTTTCCGGAATGAATTATGCTCGCAAACCGAGGTTCCACTGTACTTTGAAATTCTGATTTTACCAACTGTACATGCAGGAAAAGTGCTATTAAAAGGGAATTAACATTCACAAACCCACTTAATCAAGTTCAGGGTCGTTCAGTTGGACTTATTACAGCAGAACTGTGTGGAAGGCAAGAAACAGTCTATGGGCAGCGAGCCTTTCCATCATAAGACCCACTAATGTGGACACACATAGACACTCTCCTTCATATAGGGGCCACTGTGGAATCATGTCTGCATACATGTGAAGATGCAGGTGGAAAAGTGGAATACCTGAGGAGTACTCATTCAGATGTGGAGAGAACATTCACACTCCACACAGACAGTTTAAATGAAAGCAGAAATGAAAACCCAGGATGTCTGATTCATGATAGAACTATGCACTGTATCTAAGAACAGAAATTGTTAAGGTTATTGTGACTGTTGATACATAACCACTTTATTACCTTTGCAGTATATAGTTATAGAAATGATGATCATCAAGCTATATTTTATTAGCCTGGTGACTGCAAAATATTTATACTTAAAATATTTATTGTAGAAGCATTTTAAATATTTCAGCGTACATTAAAATTAAACCTGGGTTTTACATTGCCTCAACAATGAAATATTTATACCTGTACTTAATGTGAAACATACTGCTTTTCCGTTTCCTATTCAGCTTCTGTTCCATTTAGATTTTACAGTGTATAAGGATTAGAAATATGTTTTTAAATTTGTTTCTTTGGCAGTACAGTTAGTTTTCACACTTTTTTGGGGGAGGGGGTTAAATGTAACTCTGGAAATAGATTTTGTGTTTTTTTTTTTTCTCAAAAAATTAGACAAGCCCTTCTCACACAACAGTTCAGTCTCCAGAAAGCACAAAAGATTCATCAATGAAGAGAGAGAAACCAGCCATTCTGGACCTGTACATCCCACCACCACCTGCTGTTCCTTACACCCCACGGTATGCAAATTCCCAGAATGCGCCAAACAATAAGCTCATTATAGCAAAGCAAATGCATTGGATGCCTACTTGTTACATATGCTAAACGGTGTGATTGGATCATTTTTAATTGGTTTTGATGATGTTTTGGCTTCATGTGTTAATATTTTTTCTTCTAATTAAGTAGCACACTATTAAAATTTTGCTTGCAAACATTTTTTACTATAGTGTATGCAAGAAAGATGAATGCAATCTCAGCTGAAAGTTTTCATTTAACTGTTAGAATAATAAGGCTTTGTTGTGTTATTTTAATGTCAGATGTGCTTGCATGTGTACTGTCTTGTGACATCCTCTTTATTCTCTTGCCTTCTTGTTGTCTTGTTACTTTCTTTAAAGTGATAGCAAAGAAGGTCCTTCTGTAACAGGAATGTACAAGAGTCCCCTGAGGCAAAAAGGATCAGAGTCCCCCAACTCTTTTTTGGATCACGAGAGCAAACGTCGATTCACTATTGCAGACTACAATCAACTTGGAATGTATCCTGTTGAAGCAAATGTTTTGCCTGCAAAGATGAGAGAAAGAAACCAGTCCCAGGGTTAGTTTTGGAAAAAAAAAATTTATTACTGATTTCCTGTTTCTTTTTCCATTTAAATTTAAAGACCTGCACAAATATATCTTGGATTTATGTTGTTTATAATGGCATACATGTACAGAACATGCATTATTTTAACTCTTAAGTTTTATACTCCATAAATTAAAGATTGTAATGCATTTTTAAATGTCTATGGCAGTCTTCACAAGTAGTTGCCAAAAATCAAGTTTCCTTGAAAGTGTAGAGAATGGAACCCACTGATGTAATAGTTAAACATTTTTATATTTAGTGCAACTTCAAATTCAGCAAATTATAGATTTTGAAAGGAGTTTCCTCATGATGATGAATCATTATATCCTTTTAGAATTTTGAAAATATGGATTTCAGTCTTGCAGTTAATTAAAATCAGTAGTGGCCCTTCAAGTTAACAGAAATTACTTTATCAAGTCACCTGGGTTGTTTATTTGTGTGTAGAAAACAAACTGCTGTGCACCAGATGTGGATGATTGTGACAAGATTACGATTTGGAAGATGTCACTGTATTGCTGATCATAGACTAGATCAGTTGTGGAGTTTGAACAGTGGTTTAAAAATATGCAGAATAAATGGCAATAAATAAAAATTTAATAGGATGAAATTTGTTAGGGGCCATCCATCCATCCATTTTCCAACCCGCTGAATCTGAACACAGGATCACGGGGGTCTGCTGGAGCCAATCCCAGCCAACACAGAGCACAAGGCAGGAACCAATACCGGGCAGGGTGCCAACCCACCGCAGGACACACACAAACACACCCACACACCAAGCACACACTAGGGCCAATATAGAATCGCCAATCCACCTAACCTGCATGTGTTTGGACTGTGGGAGGAAACCCACGCAGACACGGGGAGAACATGCAAACTCCACGCAGGGAGGACCTGGCGAACCCAGGTCTCCTAACTGCGAGGCAGCAGCACTACCACTGCGCCACCATGCCGCCCTTGTTAGGGGCCATTGTTCATATATTCTTTTGGACAGTGCTGGTGTATAACTAAAAGAATAAAAGAGGAATAATCATTTCCATTTTTATCATTTCTATGAAGCATCACACAAGATCCTTCATGCTAGTGAACTGTTTGTTATTTTTTTGAAAAATACTGCTGCCCTAAGTCCTCTAATTTTTTTTAGATCTTTTCTCATTATGTCTACCAGGATGTGCCCTTCACTTTACATGAAAATGCCCTGTTTAAGGTTCATCAACATCAAAGTACTCCTTTGAATTGATTTTTTGTATTAGGTTTAATGAGTCTTAATTTTATTTGTCACTTTCATTTGGTGTTTGGAAATTATTTAGGTTTTCTCCAAATTACTTGTTGCATTTCAGTTTTGTATTAAACAGTAAATTTCATGTTTTTGCAGTCATTAATTACTTTCTCATGTACACAGTATAGAGAAAGTATAGGAATCGTGAAAAAGTTTGACCTCAAGGTTTTGATGAATCTTGACGTTTTAGACCCTCCTGCGTCCAAAAATACTATTTTTGAAATTGTGTGTAAACACAATAACTCAAAAGCTTTGATCTAGTTCAATGAGATTGTTTTAGACCTGCTCTATATCAAAAATAAGGAATACTATCAAATTTTGGGCCACTAGGCAACCAGAAGTGGTACTTTAACTGAATACTTTCACAAATTTTCAAGTAAACTATGGTTATAATTAAAGATAGACGATTCAAATTTTGTATAGATATATATAATGATAAAAAAACAAACATGAAATTTGAGAAAAATTACTCAACCGGAAGTAGTATTTTATTTCAACAACCATTTGAATTTTTTGTATCATGGTAATATAAATGTGTATATGATATTAAAAACTGCATTCAATATAATGCATATTCTTTCAATTACTATTATTAATTTTATTTTACTTTATACATCATCAGTTAAACAATAATGCATAAAAACATTGACCATGCCATGTAAATATAAAGATGTAATGAGAACAATAAGCTGCTACGTGCCTATCATGTTCCTGGTAATGCATTTAATTTTATGATTTTTTTATTATTTCTACCATCATTATCATAATTAAATGTAGCTAAATGCAGTTTTACCTATAGCAAATTATTGCAACAAATATTATATAATACAATTTCTTTGTTTTTAGGTGACTGTAATTCTTTTTACTTTGTTTGTAATCTAGGTAATGCATATGTAATCATGATAAAAATTCCACCACCGTTTTTGACCTCCCTAAGTGCGAAAATATAATTTTAATATAAAGTTTGATTATAAAGAGAGATAAATGATTGTGTATCAATTAGTTATGATAAGAAACAAAGAGATATGATATTTGAGAAATATTGTGTAACTGGAAGTTGTTCTGATGATTTTTTTCACAGTCATGACATGCATATATTCATCTGCTTCATAAACATGTGTTATGTGAGGCAAACAATCATGGACAATCGTGGGAGTCTTTGGAGCACAAGAAGATAACTGAAACAAAAACCTTAGTATTTACCAAATATGTCCATTTCATAGGAAAGTTTCCAGTTTAAAACAATGTACTTTACACATTTCAAGAATGTTGATTGGCATCTGACTGAAATTAAATTTAGCTCATTTTTATTATGGCTTCTTGTTGCAGTCCTTCAAATTGTCCTCTTTCTTTAATGGCAAAGGTGGGATTTTCATGTTAATGTGTGATGTAAGAGCTGTTAAGCATTGGTGTTAAGCAATATTGCCACTGCTGCATTCAATAAACTTTTATTTACTCTAATGAAAGTTATCGGTTTCGTACTTCCAGCTTCCTTTGCGTCTTCCAATTTAATTTCAGAAAAAATAAAAATGTCTCCAGATCGCTGCAACAATCCCTCAAATTTCACAGTGAAGTTTTCAAACAAAAGCATTAGTCCTCAGTAGACATTCTCTTACATTTTCCACATGCACACTAGTAATCTTCAGTTGTCCTGAGCCTCATTGTATAGGAACAGACTGTAAAATATTCCTCTCTGCTGTGTAAGCACCTCATTGGTATATTCTAGTTCATATGGGTATGGTTCAGCAGTGAGGCTAAACAATTCCTCATCTTTATATACTGTAATCAGACATACAAATGCCATACCTTTAAGAGTTTATTTGTTCAAATCCTTAGGACAAATTTGTAATTCACTGAAAACAAGTATAGTCCAAGTGCTTGAATTCCTATCAAACAATGACTGATTGTGGAAGGGGTTGCTACTAGTTTCCACACACCAGGGTTGAATGATTGTCATGTTTGTTTGTGGGAATGAAGTGAAATGGACAGCTGGAATTCTTTGAACATTGTGGAGTGTGACTAACAAACTTTTTTTTATAAAAATGGCATCCATATGCCCTTTTTCTAATGTGTGTGCTGTCATCTTGAGAGAATGACCCAGCAACATTTGGGGGTTAACTGCAGCTTTAGGCAGCGTGCACGGTTAGTTTGACGTAATTCTGTTCAGTTTCTGAGATGTTTAACAGTCCCTGGAACTTTTAGTTAACTGTGGCTTGCATACTAAATGCAGACAGACGTGCCAAACCTCATGAACTACTAACCAGGACCATGTACAGTACTTAACACTGTACGAGTGAGTACAGTTTATCAGTCTTCAATCTCGGTTATAGAATCATTATTTTATATGACATTCCACACAGAGTTCAAGCAAACGAATCTGCAAGAAAGCAGTAATGAATAGGGTGAAATAATTAAACAGTGAATTAAATAATGGCTAGAGCTAGGAAAAAAATGTATGTAGTACAACAAACGCTTAGAGAAAAGCTGCTGCAAATATATGTATTTCTTAGTGCTGTGTGTAAACAGAAAAGGAGCAAACATTGAGACCTCTTCTGAGGACATTTCTTTTGTTCTGATGCAGGAAGACCTCGTCCTCTGTCTATGCCAGTGGAGAGCAGCTGGTTGGGCGCTGTTGATGCATACTCCAGGGCTTGGGCACAAGGCAGAAAAGGTATAGTATTATCTGCAACTAACAGAATTCTCATTGTACAGTTACATTTACTTCTTTGTAATTTTAAATTTTTGAACCTCATTTTAAATTCCGAAAAAATTGTATTCCAATTTGTATAGCCTGTAGCTTTAGTTAAATTTGTACAGCAAATTTAAAGCTTTGTAGTTTTAAAATTGTCTTTTCTTTTAAATTATGAAAATTTTGCTTTCAACTGTGTATAGCATTTATTTAAAAGTGTTTACTATTGTTCAACCTTTATATACTGTACATAAATATAATTTAAATGTGGCAGGGTTATCGAATGAATCTTTGTTCAGACAAGCATATTAGTGACTGGAAAAGGAACTCTTTGCTTTACTTTAATAATCTCTTTAACTCATTTTTGGATTTTACCAAATTCTTATCTACGGTTAGTAAGAAGATTCATAAAGTGTCTCTTTCCCAAAACCAACCCACCCCCACCACCAAAAAAAGTTTAAATACCAAATGACCCTTACAGTTTTCATGAATGCATTAAATCTGTCATTTTCTTTAACACATTGGACTCACCAACCTTTACTTGATAGTAACACTTGAGGCTGTAACTGGTCATTAATAATGACTGCAGTTATAAGTAAAGAGTAATTACACTTGTCACATTGGCACCCCATCCATGTATTTTCCAGCCTTGCACCTAATTCTATCTGCCATGTATTCCTTTATTTATGGGTCAGATTCAGATTATGGATTTATGGATATCAATATCAAGATGGCCTATAGTGTTGTTTTTTGTGAGACAACTTTATTCACAAGATGTTTGGCAGACAAGAAGAAGCCATCAAATTTATAGTAAGTTGTCCCACTGTCTCCTCTGGGTGTTTTTTTTTAAATTGTCAAGGTTTCCACTTCATAACTTGGTCATTATACCCCCATGACTTTGTTTTAAGAAGTGTTTTAATTAAAAAAAATATATATTTTAATTTAATTTCCACAGGTATCTCAAGTACAGTGAAACCTCGGGTCACGACCGTAATTCGTTCCAAAACTCTGGTCACAACCCGATTTGGTCGTGACCCGAAGTAATTTCCCCCATAGTATTATATGTAAATTCAATTAATCCGTTCTGGACCGTATGAGCTGTATGTAAATATATATTTTTTTAAGATTTTTAAGCACAAAAATAGTTAATTATACCATAGAATGCACAGTGTAATAGTAAACTAAATGTTTACTTTTTTTGCTTGGACTCTCTCAGTCGCTTGCGCTTTCGCTCACTCATGCTCTCTCTCTCTGTCTCTCTCGCTACACAGGGAATGCACACAGAGAGACTGAACATGTGCGGAAGGGAAACTGGCTTGTTCGTCACCAGAGTGTGTGGTTGTGAACAGATGCAAAAGTTTGGCGAACTTTTTGGTCGTAACCCGATTTGTACGTGGTCTGAGACGTTCGTGACCCGAGGTTCCACTGTATATGGTTCTCTATTTCACTGAAAGAATTATGCTCAATGAACATAATCAGTACTTCTGCGAGTTTAGAAGACCTGGGATGTCATGTATAAATGGTGCGTATGCACAAAAATGTTGCATACGGCCATTTTCACGCTCACATTGCAATGTATACAAACTAAACTTGCTGTAAAGCCACGCACATTCTCATGGCAGCTTCCGGAGCCCCCAAATTGCATATGCACATTTCTGCTCAGTTTTTCAAACTGGCAGCACCCAGAGTCAAAGCAGTGCTACTGCTTCTGTGTGGTCTCCCATTTTTTCAAATTCACATAAGATTTATCAAATATATCGAAATTAACTGTATATAATTTACAAATTTAGTTCACATGATTGTAATCATTCTGTAACAATATAATGGTGCACAGAATGAACAAACTATTCCAAATGCCATAGCTACTTTAGTGTTAGTAGTCTTATTGCACCACTCAGAGTATTTCAACCCATTGTATGTGTGTGTGGTATCATAGCTGCATATGATCGGAAAGCTCTACAACGAGTTGTGTCAATAGTGCAGGTGATTATTGGGATACAGCTTCTAGCCCTGGAGGGCATTTATAGCACATGGTGCCTAAAGAAAGCCACCAGCATCTGCATGGATTCCACTCAACCATGCCACAGTCCATTTGAACTCGTTCCTGCCTTGCACTTGATGCTTTCTAGGACTGGCGCGTCCCGGGATGGACTGAGTAATTAAACATGCATGCATCCATCCATCCATCCATCCATTTTCCAACCCGCTGAATCCGAACACAGGGTCACGGGGGTCTGCTGGAGCCAATCCCAGCCAACACAGGGCACAAGGCAGGGAACCAATCCCGGGCAGGGTGCCAACCCACCACAGGACACACACAAACACACCCACACACCAAGCACACACTAGGGCCAATTTAGAATCACCAATCCACCTAACCTGCATGTCTTTGGACTGTGGGAGGAAACCGGAGCACCCGGAGGAAACCCACGCAGACACGGAGAGAACATGCAAACTCCACGCAGGGAGGACCCGGTTATGGAGATTTTTCAGTGTTCCAGAAAATTTTTTAAGAAATGGCATTCTAAGCTTATAGCTGGCATTACATTTATTACAGAGCTCATTGGGTGGCGATTGGTTACGTGGAGAAAAAAAAACCGAAGGACAGGAATTGGGCATTGGTTCGCTTAACAGAAACAGTACTGCTGCATTAAATTACTCCATTTAGGGTCACACATGTAATGTAATATATTTTGTGTGGAGATCAGTGCCTGCGCACGCCTGTTGGCAGAAGAGAAAGTCTGTTTAAGAAGCACATAGTGATTAATGACTGGGTCAGGGAAAACATTCTATTTTAGTTACGATGGGATTTGAGAAACTCTAGTAAATTAAATATTGATTTTAAGGTGAAGTTTACGACGTTCTACTTTAATGACAAAATAAACTACAAGATTAAAGTGGAAATTTCTTTTTTTTTTTTTTTTTTTCTTTTTCCCTAATTTTTTTGATTTTTCTCTATGCCTTAATACGCTTCCGAATGACACTCGTGACGGTAGGCTATGACTTGCCTTTTCACCTTGACTTTGACATCTAACCACTTCTTTTTTTATTTTGGGCATTGTGTGACTTTCTGAACTTGAACTTTCGAGTGTCTCCACCATGCTGTATCACTCTATCACTTACCTTTTGTTGCTTATAACAATGCTTAAGCTAACAAATGGTATGTTTTTCCTTGCCTCCACTTCGCATTCACTGAAGGTTTTTTTTTTTTTTTTTTTATGTGCTTTTGCCATTGTCTTTTCACAACATGCTGAATGTAACAGGCTATTTATATTAATTTGCATATTCCAAGGAATCAGGGTGAGGCAGCAGGCCCATTACTTTTCATGCTGACTGGGATTTATGGAGCTGAAGTGTGTGGAAGTTGGCTTACCACGAATTTTGTGCTCCTGAATTTTTTTGTGCTTACTCACATTTACACTTTTGTACGTATGACGTTTTAGTGTGAATTCTTAATATTTTTATTTTATTAATTTTCATTGTAATCATTCCATACAAACAGATCAATTTATAACCCAACAAATTTGAAGACTAATCAAACCCCACCCCTGAGAAAGAGAGAGTGTGAATTCTACTCATGGCGTTATGCATGAGGCCCCTGGCGCAGGTTCCAAAGAAAACTATATTTTTATTCCTTTAGCCTGTCAGATTAGGGTAGGCCCTGAAGTCTCTGGATGCACTTGGTGGCACTGAATTCATTTTAATTTTAAAGAGTGGTTCTTAGTGCAATACAGATTGTCAAATTCAAGAGACAGTGCATAGTAGGACTATGAAAAACCTAAGAACTGTTTAATGGAATGAGTAAATATAAAACTGTTTAATTCTTGGGTTGCAGGAGCACACAAAAGCAGCTATGGATGCAAGGCAAAAGAGCCCCGGAGGGAGGAGCCCATTTAAGACATTATAGTTTGTAGTGGATTTTATAATGTTTTATATTTGTTATACTTCAAGTACAGACAAGGTATATGAGTCACTAACTCAGCAAAATGCAATTAGGGATTGAACTGGCACCCATGACAGAGTAGTGTCTTCAAAATAACAGTAGTATAGCCATTACCAATATAACAGTCTAACACAACAGATGGACCACTACTGTCTTTTTTTTTTTAATAAATGTGTCTTTTGTCCTGTCTGAAACTAGGAACAAAGTGCACCACAATTAATATTTTATGAATCATGTAGGCTATACATGCTGTCCTAAAAAAAAAAAAATTAATAAGCCATCATCTTAAAAACAAGTGTCAAACTTGCCTGTCTAGATCTTCAGTATTTTATCAGTCACCTTGATTTTTGTCTAGATCATTTTAGGTCACAAGATCTTTTAAGCAGTTTTGCTCTATGTGTTGTAATAACAGAGTACAGGGATACCAGACTGAAAAAAGAAATTCCTAGTGAATTTTCTTTGGTGCTCAGTGAAGCCAGTGTGGAGATCTGAACCTGTCCCTTAAGCTTTAAAACAAACACAGCCCCCAGTTAGTTACACTGCCAGCTAAATTTTCATCAAACATCATTTATTGGAGGGGAGACCTAGCCGTATCGAACAATTCCAACCAAACAACACTTCCTAAAGCATTGCATGCTGGGCCATCTCACTTTCTTTTTGCGCTAATATTTATTAACCTGGAGCTGTAACAGATGGACATTGCTTGCATTAGAGCACTCAAAAGTACAGTCATAAATCCTTTAGAGTTTTGCAGTACACCAGTACTGAAAAAGGCAATTTTTAAAACTGTACGATACCAACATTTTGTTAATTTTGTTGCTGGAAGTTGATAGTTTTCAAGCAACTTGCACTCAGTTGTTTCTAAGTGTGATCAGAATTCCAAGGGGAACCATCCACTGTTTGACATTAATAAACTTGTCAAATCCAGCTTAAATCATCAAGGAGCACAAACCTCTCTTCAAACATGTATATATTTGTAAATGAGGTGAATAGTCCAAAGAGGAGCCTTCTGTTATTGATTTATGAAGTGCGATATACAAGAGAGGTACACAGTTGTGCAGCGGAGCAGCAAGGCACATGTGTATGCAGGCTCGGAATACGAGATGGAAGGTCGATTTGGGTAGTTTTGAGGGAGTTTTCTGTTATTCAGAACCATTTTGCTACTGGTATTGAGGTCTAAGACCTAGTATCAATACAGAGTTAAAATTTTAGTACTTATCCAACAGTGAAATTGGATAAATTGGGTTCAGTATTTCAATTAAAAGATAGTTGGGTTTTCCCACCTACCTAGATGTAACCATTTTTTAATTAAAAAAAAATGCTTTTCTAGTCAAAAACAAGGCCTATAACATCTGGAATTGGGGAATTTGAAAATATCTGTTGGAGAGGTGGTCCGTTTTATTTAGAGAGACTAGCCTACTATATGATATACAGACATGGTGAAGCATTTTTTATTTTAATGCAAGAGGATTCCTGTTTGAGTATTATCTTTTATGTTTACCCAACACTAAGGCAAGAATCTGACTTTCCAAATTGCACTTTCCACATTTTTCATTAAATTTTGTACAGCTCAGCAGGTTTTCAAGCTGTCTTATGGTAACAATATTAGTACTACTGCTGCTGCTGCTGCTGCTACTATAGTCTGAGGTATGTGAGGAACGGTTTCAAGGTGATGAAGAGGCTCTGTATTGAAATGAAGCAGAGCTGTCTCTGAATCAGCAAACATTTCAGAAGTGAACAGCCCTGCTTCTCTTCTGAAATGGAAAACTAAGGCTAAAAAAGTGCTATCAAATTCCGGTTCTAAAATAGCAGCCCCTTAACTCAGTTCAAATCCTGCATTCCACCTCACCAGGTAAGGAAAATTAGAAAATAAGAACTTTTGCAAACAAAGGAGAACCACTGTACATCACCAGACGTTTTTCTTCTGTAGCTGTAACATCTTAACTCACCCAAAATCAACATATCTGCTTAAAGTTATGACCCTTCTTAAAAAGGAGCACTTCAGTTGTACAAGCTGTACCATCCTATGTCATGTTGTATTGTCCCATGTGTGTTTTGTGCATTTTTTGCAGCTTTAGAGGACAGATTTCTATCTGAAACTGATGGCCAAGAATTTCCAAGTGAACTTGATTTGAACTCTTGAGATAAGATGTAGGAGTCATAAAACAGTCCAGACAAGTCTGAACCATTTCAAAAAAAGTAGTGTTGACAGCACTTACGGTGAAGCTGTTTGGCTTCATCGATCAGTAAGTCCAGTCATTATGAGGAATTTCTTACATGTATTCATTGCATGTAATTCTTTTTGTTATCCAAACTAAAGCTTCCATTTTCAAAACTTACAGCACAGTGTGACTTGCTTCATGGTTATTCCCCATTTCATGATTTACTGGCATGCGCACCATTTTGGCATGAAAAATTACATTTTTATTAAATCTCAAAGTATAATAATGATACAAATAATAGTAGTAATGATGAATCAAAATAATATGAAATGAACAATAATAACAGTAATAATAATACTACTAATGATGCCAAAACAGCATATAATCTCAAAATGAGTCCTTGGTCTGGCAAATCTTAAAGCACGGTGAAAGACACAGTCCAACGTCACAGTCTGGACAATAATAGCTTGTTTCTTTATGGATTTTCTCTCCAGATTTATCATTTTTTGTACAGCATACTGCAAAGGTGGATTCTATTTTAGCAGTGGTAGTGCTGCTGCTTTGCAGTAAGGAGATTGTGGGTTCGCTTCCCGGGCTCTCCCTGTGTGGAGAGCGCTTTGAGTAGTGAGAAAAGCCCTATATTAATGTAAAGAATTAAAAAAAAAAAAGAATTATTCCCACTTAGAAGGTATACTCATATTTTTGCCATGGCTTCACAGTGGCTGCTTAGTGACAGCTCCTGATGGATTATGAAAACTAGCTCACAAGTTAGGAGCCTAAATATGTTGTGTACATTATTTTTCCCTCTTATCACAGATATTGGAAATTATGTGTAGCACTTTTAGAATTCTCAGGACTGGCATATATATTTTTTAATCATACTTGTCTGTATTGTAGTCTTACTTTCTTTTTAAATTTAAGATGGTCCATACTATGAAGGATAACATGTAAAATAAAGGTGGACACGTTGAACATTTTACAGTATGTATGACTCACTTTGGTTCTTTTACAGGTGAAGATGCCTTGTACAGATATTTGAGCAATGAGCGAATCACTCCCATTATTGAAGAAAGCCCATCCATCCAACAGCTCTACAGGCCGCCATCCGAAAAGCATTTAGTACGAGGAATAGATCACATCCGTGGCAGCAGATACTTTGGCAATACGGACCTGCATAATAGCGCAACCATCCCATACCAAGAAGATGGAGTGAAAAAGCCCCCTGTTACCCCTCCTGCCAAAACCACCCATGCAGAGCCATCGCTACTGGTCAGTTGGATCACACGACTTAAGCTATTGACTCAGTGATGTGTACTTTGCCTTTCTGCTTCCCCTTATCGTCTCTCTGTGTTGTTCTCTGTCCCTTCCTGCTATGACCGTGTACTGGACTGCCAAGTGTTGTATAAGCAGCAGAATGAAATATTTCAGCCTACCAGAGCACAGTATTGTTTAAATAATGGAAATGAAAATTCAGGGTTTTTTTTTTTTTTTTCTTCAATTGTTGCTTTTTTACCCTGTTTTTGCTTTATTACTGCCTACTCTCCCATAAATTACTGTATACCGCCTGCATATTGCTATACATTTTGCTGCTAATGCCCTTTGTACATAATGTATACCTCAGAGCTGGAAAATGACAGCCTTTTATTTTTGGAAGTTCTTAATCCGCCCTGTTTTACACCTCTAGTGATCGTCACTTGCCAAAGTATTTCATTTGCAGCTTCATTTGAAAAAAAGATAAAGAAAAAAATAAAAAAGTAGTTTTTTATGTGATAACAGCTTTGTAAAAATGTATAAAATATTTGTTTTCAAGGCAATAAGTTTTTATATTTAAATATAGCTGTAATATTTGTGTTTTTTTTTTTGTTGTTGATGAAATGTTTAACTTGCCATGGATGCCTTAAGCACTACAAAGTACAGTGGAACCTCTAGATACGAGTTTAATTCGTTCCAGCACTGAGCTTGTATAGCGAATTTCTCGTATCTAGAACAAACGTCCCCATTGAAAATAATGGAAATCCAGTTAATCCGTTCCGCATCCCAAATATATTAACATAAAAATCAATTTTCCTAACAAATAACACTGATAAATTATATATACTGTAGTCTACCTTTAATAAATAACACTGGTAAATAATATAACTGATTATTAAAAGAATCAAAACAGGTGTCCAAAGTGCAGTAGAGCATTCAATAAATCTTTAATCCTTAAAACAGTTGTGAAGTGGAGGTTTAAAGTACATAAGAATAACAATCCTTTAACACGAGGTTAAAACGTCAACAGGAAGCAGTCTTCAAAAAACAGATGACAATCCCCGGTGCTTCTTCTCTGTTAGCGTCTCACCTGCTTCTCCCATGCGGGCTCTGCAACAGGCGAGACACTTAATGCAGCTGACCTTCTCTACACCGTCCTGCTTCAGCTGTTTGGCTCGCCTGTTCAGCTACACGCGAGCCTGCACTCGCTCGCTCTCTCGCACCGACTTCCTACTGCTGCGGATTCCTGCCTCCTCCTGCAACCTCCGTTCTCTCTCCTCTCCTCTCTTTTCTTTTACTTCTTCTCCCCCTTAACCGGCTCGCGCTTCTCTATATATGCGGGGAAGACATGGCAGCTGCTAGGGTTACCACTTTTAATACAAAAAAATAAGGGACGCATACGTATTGATTCAAAACGGGACGCGCAATTTCATTCTCAAATACTGGACGATTCCGTATTTTAAAGGACGGGTGGCAACCCTGCCCAGCCCATCAGCCACAGGACAAATCATGGATGTGGGCAGTTTCCCACCTGTGCACTTAGGTGAGAAACGCAGACACCGCAGATCGCCCTGCGGCTCGCTACAGCTACCACGCCCCCTCGCTAAGCCGCGAGCTATACCCACAGCCTGGCTCGTGGCTCGTTACGTGAGCCAATGCTCGTATTTAGATCTGAATTTTTCGCTCATACTTTCCTCGTATTTTGAATTTCTCGTATACAGAGGTGATCGTATCTCGAGGTTCCACTGTACTGGTACAGGTCCTAATGACTAATATATATATAAAAAGAAATGACATGAAGCTCTAGCAGGCAAGTCGGCTTGTGGTTTCATTGTTATAATAATTACAGAAGTGCAACTGGTTTGGCTTGGACAAGCATTTTCCCATTTGTCAGATGGGTAGAAGCTGGAGACTGTGCAGTCTAATTGCTAGTTCTTTAGCGATGTCAACCAAAAAAAGGACAGGGCAGTAATGGATGTCCATGCACTGGCAGAAAGTAGAGGGTTTTTTGAACTCAGGTCACTACATGTCAGCTATTTTATAAGCACTGGTATGCCATGAAAATCTGCCTTCAGTTACATAGATTTCTATTAATATTTAAGTAAGAAGAAACTATCTAACAGCAGCTTCCGAGCTTAGCCCCGCATCTCAGTGAATTTAACATGGGTGTACCGTCTCTGGCTTTGTAAAAAAAAAAAAAGAAAAATAGAATTTATTAAAGGCACAATTGGTTCATCTTAAAGCGTCCTTGTTTTTATTGACAGCCATTTTCTTTAGAAGGTATGAGGTTTAACAGCTACCGAATCCTCAGCTTGACACTTTTCATTTATTCAGACTTTATTTTAAACCGCACACTTCACAGTGAATGCTTAATCACTGGGCGAAATATCTGATTATTTCAATTGTAACTTTTGAACGTGAGCTGTGTGAGAAAGTGGTGAAATGAGGTTTCATTTGAGAATTTCTCTCACAAACACCGTGACTAACACTACACAATTTCCTTCAATAAAACTTGCATTGCACTAGTGAACTAAGTGACTCCCACCCCCAGCCATTTTTAACAGCAGTGTTATCCATGCTAGGGGGCTGGAATGCGTCTTCAGAGACTTTGGAGAGGAAATATTTCCATAAGCGGTTTCCTCTAATAAGAAGGTAGAGCTCTGATATGAGCAACCTTTTCTTTGACCTCTGAAAATTCATTTGCGTTCAAGGCTGAAAACAGATGGTGAAAGGGGATATCCGAGCTTTTGTTAGCTACAATCACCAATTCCCAGGCTTTCCATTATACGTGCTGCTGTACCAAAGCAGAACAAGACAGACGTTGGGCCTTTTTATATTTAAAAAAATAAACAAACAAAAATTAAATAAAGTTTTGGAACAGCCCCAAAAGGTACTTTTTTCCATTTTATTTTCTACAAGAACATGTTTACTAACCTTTTTAATTTACTAACAGACAGCCCAGGTTACACACCGTGTTCTATCCGTGAGCAAAGTGCATGTTACAACAAGGCTGTGAAATTTTAAATGCCAGATTTTTGTAATAGACACACTGAATACTTTTTTTTTTTTTTTTTTTTATAAAAAAGTGCAGCTTTGGCAAGGTGATGATCTTTGTGTATTTAAAGGGCCTTTCCCTTTTTTATTTTCTTGTATCTTATGGCTGGTCTAATATTTTCTTTTCCAAGGGTGGTGGGTTTCTCTTTTTACACTTGAGTAAGTGTATTCTGGTGCTGTTCCAGACCATCTCTCCTGCTTCCATTCCAGTTTATTCTCACATCTAACTCAGTTTCTTTGTTCACTTGAATCTTAATTTTATACATTTGTTGTTTATAGTTTTGTTTGTTGTTTATAACATTTTGCTAACGTGCACTTAGTCAAAAGGGGTTTAGGGTCTGTACAGATATGCTTATTTGTCTAACTCTGCAGTCCACTTTTCTATTACATAGCTGCAGGTATATGGAGCCTATCCTGGCAACAATGGACACAAAGTAGGTAAAAAATCGTATAAGAAGCATCAGAGCTTTGCAAGGGACACAGTAGCATATTCACTCACATCAAGATAATTTCAAGTTGTGTGTTAACCTGACTTATCTATAGTATAGCAGAGGGAATGAGTGTACCCATAAAATTTGGATGACTGGGTGGAGAACATGTAAACTTAATGTTGTTCTCTGGAGCTAGAAATGCTAAACAGAAGGGTCATAAGTCTGGTAGGAAACAGAGTTGGAAATATGTAGTATGATTGGCAAAGTTCTTCCACTGTACTTCAAAGATTCTACTAGCCCAGGGGTGGGCAATGTCGGTCCTGGAGAGTCGCAGTGGCTGCAGGTTTTTGCTCCAACCCAGTTTCTTAATGAGAAGTCAATTATTGCTGATGAAGCACTTACTGCTGAAGTGACATTTTGATGTTTCTTTTTAGTGGTCTTGCTTGTTAAGGTTCCCCACCCTTAATTGCTTATTTCAATCTTAAACAGCTGTATTCAGTGTTTTAATGGCTCCTTATTAGCAATAAGATGTAAATGACAAAGCAGCCAGCAGTTCCCCATTCCCCAGCAGTTGTTTCCATTTATCCTTTTAGGTTTCATATCATTTGGATGATATCCTTGGAAAGGAAAAAATTTACGATACAATATACTATAATATAATATATGATATTACATTGCAGACTAACAAGCCATAAAACTAAATCAGGTCTGAGATTGGCAAGGATTGGATTCTAATTAAGCTATTGGGGTGGAATGAAAACCTGCAGCCACTGCGGCTCTCCAGGACCGACATTGCCCACCCACCCCTGTACTAGCCTATCCAGAAAACTCTGCTTGGCTGGGCAATTCAACACCAAAGGCTTGGGAAAGTGAGGAAGCTGGTAACAGCTGTGCATACCATCCACCCTGATAAACGGATACGTGTCTGTGAGTTTGTCAATGTCTGTCTGCCTGCTATGTCTCTATTATTCCAAAAGATGGAGTATCACATTTTTAATAATAAAATGCACTTCATTGGTTGTTCCAATGGGTGGCACATCACAAACATTAACACTTCTTTTACGAATCCCATACCATATGGCATATAACAGACATATACATTGCCTGGTGCACTGCAAACGTTAAAACTGAGGTGTACGTTGATTACTTACGGTAGATTTCAACCTGTTATGTGTACTTTCATATGTTACAAACACAGTAGATGCATGTCAATAAAGCTATGTGTGTTTGTCTGTACACTCAAGCAATAAAGCAAAAATGTTGCCATTTATAAAGAAATACAAACTTAGACCACCAAAATGGCTATGCATTGTATAAACTAATACAGGAATATTTTTAAAGCAGCTGGACATTTTAAGATGGGTAGTAAGTACAATTCATCACCACCTCTACATACACTACTCTACTGTTCTCATTTATAACTTATTACAGTTTATTTAAGATCTGTCTTACTGCTACCACTTACAATCAAAATAACCAAATATATGAGCATAATGTACAGTACTTGTTGATTGCTCACTGAATAGTTAAATGAAGCAGTAACTTGGGTTCCAGGGTTTGGATCTCAGTGTGGAGTCTTTCATTGTTGACTCTGCACATTCTCATATTTCTTTATCTATTCATATCTTTCTTCCATTATCCTTCCAACTCCCTAAGAATGTGCTGAGTTGATTGACAATGGCTCTTTGTCAGTGTTAGTTCACCAATTGAGTCTACCACTGATTCATTCCTTGTGTCTACAAGTCCTATGCTTGTCTTTGTGACTCTGAACTGGATTAACTCTTACAAAGCCTTCATTTACTGACTCAATGCCGTGCGCAATGGGTCTTTTATGACTCAATTCTGGCACTGCCTTTATGTTCTCTGGACGTTGAATTTTTCACCCTAAACCTATTTTATATTTATTGATAATCCTAACTCTCTGCAAGAGTCCTTACTCAAACCAGCAGCAGCGAGCACATAACACCCATCCTGCTCCGTCTCCACTGGCTCCCTGTGTCTTACAGAATCGAATATAAAATCCTACTAATGACTTACAAAGCCTTAAATAACCTCGCGCCAAACTACATCAGTGACCTTCTCCATCACTATGTGCCTGCCCGCCCACTAAGGTCCTCTGATTCTGGCAATCTTGTTGTGCCCCACACTAATCTACACTCCATTGGTGACAGGGCCTTCAGCTGTATAGCGCCCAGACTCTGGAATGACCTACCGAAATTAATCAGGTCAGCTGACTCCATGAATTGTTTTAAAAAACAACTCAAAACTCATCTGTTCAGGAAGGCTTTTAGCTCTACTTGACTTTACTACCCTTCTCTCAGTTTACTAATCTGTCAAGATGCTCATGTAACCTGTGTGTGTGTGTGCGAGACCATCAATTATGTTGTCTGTATTTTTTTTTCAGAATTCACTGTCTTAATCTTCTTTATTTATTTATCTGGTTTGTACAATGCTATATACTGTATACGCTGCCGTTCTTTATTATATTCTGTAAGTGCCTTGAGCATGGGAAAGGCGCTATATAAATAAAATGTATTATTATTATTTTATTATTAGAACAGGTAACATTTAGTGTGTTTTTAGGGGTTGAACTGATAACATTTTAAGGTACTTTTACTGGTTCCAAACAAAACTGGGCCAAATTTGACCCAGAGATATTGTAAGGGTTAAGAAGGTCTAATGACTTGCCAGAAGTACATCCATTCAATTTTCGAACTCTCTTATTTCAATGAGAATGATGCAGGGATTCAAATTATATACGATCGTTATTGGGTGCTAGACCGAAAGTCAGTCATTGATCATGTTGTTGTCCATCAACTGCCATAGTGACTTATACTGGGCCAATTTAGCATCTGCATTTAACTAAATAAATGAGAAGAAGGCTCACATGGATATTAAAGCAACCAGGTTGGGAAAACAGGCTGAATTTCCTACATTTATGTTGCCTATAAGTAAACATATATCATGTTTTTCTGAGCATGCTCATACCAGTTGAAGGTGTCACAGTGAGCTGAAGCCTACCCCAGCAGCAGTGAGAGCAGGTACTTCTCCACCACAGGACATACTCACACAAGGCCAGTTTGCACTTAGCAAACAGCCTAACTTGCATGTGTAGTTTATTTATTATGGAAAGGCTCTATAAAAATCAGCAGCCCAGTGTGGTATAAGTGGACAGTTGTCAGGTTAGGGAGCCTACTCAGGTTCTGAACTCCAGCCTTGTGCTTTACATCTTCATTTGTGCTAGGCTTTGAAATATAGGTATCCTATAAAAGTTACAATCCTGCAAAATTCAGTTGCTATAAAGCTGCACCCATTTTGTTCTTGATGGGTAATACCTTTTCACTACTATCTTACTTGTGCAAGAATTAAAATTTGCGCACATGGACCACCAAATGTACTATACTGACTTACTGCGGTAAATTGTGTGCTCTGCCACACCATGATGGATTGAGACAGAGATCCAGACCAGTTTCTGTCAGTTTACAAATTTAAAAGGAGGGGAGCGGGTGAAGAGTGCTGCTTTAACTTCAGCTTTCTTTTGTAAATACTCTTTTCACAGGGTTCCTTTCAAGCTTACTGAGCTCTCACATAAAACTTTATAATTCTGCATCACTTCTTCAAGGCTGCTTTTTCAGTACAGTAAATGTATATTTTTAAGTAGATCAGCAGTTTAATACCATAAACACAAGTTTGGGTGAGGGAGTCCTCCAGAATGAGAGCTCAACTTGAATGACTGACTGCTCTTATCGGTGCTGACATATGCCTAGGAGACATGTTCAATCTAAGAACTGGGTTGGCATGAGCACACATTTTCTTTTATATTATGAGAATTACTTTACCATCATGCAATATAATAATCCATTCATATGTCAATCTGACATCTTTCTGCATTACAGAATGCATTTATTTTAAAGAGGCATATTTGTTTAAACTCTGCATAACCGAATGTTGCATGTGCCCAGAGGTTTAAAGGAAAATTGTGCAGGCAACTTAACCGCACACTGTACCTTTTTGAATAGTACATTACATACAAGTAGATTCAAAGTTGATTTAAAACAAATCTGTATTGGCATCAAAGTCTAAAACTTGAGTTGTCTGCCTAATCCAATTCTAGACTTGAAAAATGACAACTACCACCAGAAATGCACTTCATTTTTTAATGTCATGTAATGTTTTCCTTCCATCCATTCATTTTTGATCAAATTTGCATAATCCACCAAAACCTAACTCGATAGCATCTGGTGCAAAACAGAACTCACAAAAAAATTCTTAAAAAAGCCAAAAAATGTGAACAATAAAAGAAAAAAGGCACCGCTCTGCCAGTCAAAAGCATTCACAGTAACTATGTTCAAAAAAGGTGGTGACAGGGATCAAGAAAATTTTTTAAGCTCACTGTAAACAGAACCTGATATGGGGGAGCCAAGTTGGTCCCCAGCTCACATTCATGAACACGCTTTGTGTGGCAGTTTGTGTTTGTATATTTTATCAGAACTACCCGTTTCTCCTATGTAGTTTTCAAAACAGTTGCATTGTGTGTAATATTTATTGGAAACAGAAATGTAATTTTTCAGTATATTCTTATTGTTACAAATATTGCCAACTTGATGGCGAACTTAATTTATTTTAAATTGTGTCTCTCAACGGTGGTGCAGTGGGGGCTCTGCTGCCTTACAGGAAGGAGATCCAGGTTCACGCTTTTTGATTTAGTTTGTAATTTGCTTTTATTACTTGGACAAGCTCTTGGAGTGAACAGATTCTGGTGTTTTCTTCTTAAGTTCAGCCCTGTGCTCTGCTGTGTGTTAATACTATTTTATTTTGCGGGCCTCTTTGAAAAATGATAGCACTTTCTAGCATTTTGGACTCGTTTCTGTGCAATTTTCAGCAACTGTGAGCAGTTCACATTGGAGGAACTCTGTAAATAATTGTGTTGTCATTTTAAGTGTTTTCTAGACCCTTGTGGACTCCACACTTCATTATAAATTACACTTAATCTGATTTTTACATATGTGGAAATTTGCCATTGTTGCTGCAGTAGTAGGAGTTGGGGGTCAGACAGTGAAAATAGTAATAATTTAAATGAAAGTGTATGAACTGGGGATTCTAGTATAACACACGCCTCATGAACTTACTGGAATTTACATTTTCCTCCTGTTAGACAGAGACATTTCAGCTTGAAGCAAGAAATACGTCACTGGGGGAATGATATTCAGGGTCTAGAACTGACAGTGAGAGAACAAAAAATCAGAAGACATGTATTAATAAAGTAAGAAAAACACTTGCAAATTGTACAGCAAACTCATCAAGGGAGAAACCCCTTGACATTCCCTGTCTTTTTGGATTAATATGAGCCTAACTGTCATTATAATTAATCTGATTGAAGCCCCTGGAGGCCCTACAAACACAAAACGTTTTCAAGTTTTCATTAAACAGGTTGATCCAACATGTACCACCTTTATTGGAAATTTGAAAGATTATGAATTTAGCTAGGGGTCGTGGAGCCATTAATAAGTCATCAGGGACATGACGTTAATCTGCATCCAGCCCTGCAAGCAGGTCCTCCCAATTTACAGGGAAAATTTTGTGGGTTGGTGGCAGGATTGACACTCCAGCCGCAGTTTGATGCTGAGGTGTCACCGGCTGCACTCGGGTCCCATTCAAGGTGGTTTGACGTGTGGTAGGTGCACCAACACACCGTCAGCGCATGCTCCCAACCTCACGGACAAGACAATAAGGTGTGATTTTCAGACGGCCTTCCATAGTAATGTAAAATCTGTTGCTAACATAGTTACTTATTATTTGGTTGACACCTTTATCCAAGGTGACTTACAACATTTGAGATACAATTGGTTTCCCAGTTGGAATATAGGCAGGTCCGGTGTTTGGAAGGTGGTGGCTTGCAGATCCCAGAAAATGTTCTCAGAACCTCAGAAGTATAATAGTTTAAGTGTCTGTAGGCCTCTTTTGCATTGGCTAACATCAGTCTGCTGTGTAGAAAATGGTGAACAAAAATGTGTATGAGAGCATATCAAGAACAAAACCAATGCACCTATATTGTTTCTGGTGAAAACTAAACACTGTATACTGACTCTTCCCTGCGTGGAGTTTGCATGGGTTTCCTCCCACAGTCCAAAGACATGCAGATTAGGTGCATTATCGATCCTAAATTGTCCCTAGTGTGTGCTTGGTGTGTGTGTGTGTGCCCTGCGGCGGGCTGGCGCCCTGCCCGGGATTTGTTCCTGCCTTGTGCCCTGTGCTGGCTGGGATTGGCTCCAGCAGACCTCCTTGACCCTGTGTTAGGATATAACGTTTTGGAAAATGACTGACCTGGCATGTTTAATCAGGAGTTAAATAGATCTGTCGTCAAAGCCAATAGCACAATTAGAAATCTGGGGTTAAAAAACAACAGCAAGAGACTTGTTAGCTAGAAAGTCAAGAATATAAAGTTTTTTCAGTTGTGGGGAGCAATCTGTCAAGCTTGGTACTGCTGAGGATGATCTCCAATCCATCACCTGGATGACTCCATGAACACGTGCACTCTGGGGCATCCTTTGATGGTTATAACAATAACCTACAATGATGACGTCCATCGCAGTAAATGTAAGCTAATTATAAAACTTTTGCCAAAGTGAGATACAACAGAACAGACTTTAAATCCAGGTTCTCTGTGCATCAAAACCCTGTATTTCATAAACCCTGTATATACATAATTAACTAGAGGTTCCATTAGGAGCTGTACGAAAAATGTGTAATTTCCAAAGATCATAATACACTGCCTCAACAAAATGGCCTCATCCCAAATATGGAAACTGGTGGAAGTGAAATAGTTAGAAGCTACTTTACAGCCTCCAGCGTCCACTATGTTGCAGTTATTGAAAGATCATTGTCAGAGTTACTGATCTTTTGCTTGTTACAGAATGTCAAAAATCCTACATAAGAATATCTACAACAGATCCGCTGAAGGAGAAGACATTTTGCGTTTTGCAGTGACTGAGTTAAAGTCTTGACCTTAACCCATCTGAAATGTGGTGGCATGACCTGAGGTGGGCGCTTCAAACAAGACAGGCTAAAAATATCATCAAGCTGAAGCAGTTGTGTCCAGTGGAATGGACCGGCATACCAGCTCACAAATGTGTCAACACAGGGACTGTTAAGTTCAAGGCATTGCTGCTGAAGGAGGTGCGCACTACTTAGTAAGTCTAGAGGGTCACCTGATATCCCTTAGAAAGGTGATGAATGTTGAATCAGCATGTTAGATAGGAAGGGAGAACTTCACTTGTCCCCAGGGGGAAGTTTTTACAGAAGCCCATTAAATAAAACAAATATATATATATACACAAACAGTATTGTATGAACACACACCAGGATAACTAAAAAGGAAGAAAAAGAAAACTTGGCTTGTCACAGTGAGGCATTAGGCAGATGTATTGCTGTTTGTATAAAGAAGTCCTAGTAGCGTTTCATGATGCACTTTTGCTGAAAATCCTCAGTGTTAGTGCGTTTGGAGAGATGATGTGTAGCATTGTTCATAATGGCACTCAGGTTTTCTTTTAATGCTCACCATTGCTTCTACCTACAGGGTGTCCAGAGTGCATTCTATAACTGAACCTGATCTTTTATTAGTTTGTTGATTCGGTGTGCTTCTTTTTGAACTGATGTTAGCAGCCCAGCATACCACAGCGGAACAAATTGCACTGTCCATCACAGAGTTGTAGATGATGTAAAGGATGTCACTACTCATATTAAAGGAACACAGACTCCTAAGAAAAAACAGAGTGCTCGACCTTTTCTTACATAGTTCCTCAGTGTTATGAGACCAATCCAACTTGTCACTGATGTGGTCCCCCAAGTAGGAATGGACCACTTCTACATCCACACCCTGAATATTGACCAGATTACAGAGGCTCTTTGGTGTGGTTAAAGTCAATAACCAGTCCCTTGGTTTTGCTGATAAGATGCAGACGGTTCTCTTAGCTCCAAGAAACAAAGTTCTCCACCTGACTCCCATACTCTCTCACCCCCTTTTATCGATACATTCCATAAGTGCAGAATTATCTGAAAATTTCTGCAAGTGACATGACCTTGTGTTATATTTATAGTGTGAAGCGTGCAGAGTAAAGAGAAAAAGGAGACAGGACTGTTCTTTGTGGTGCTCCAGTGTTGCTCACATCCACATGAGCTGCAGAACCTTAAAACAAAAAGTAGCATTTTTACACACTTTTATTTTAATCAGACTCTTTTTATTAATCAGAACAAGAGGAAGATCCAATCACATTTAGGTCTTATTAATTAAGATCAAGGTGAATTTATTCCCCAAAGGAAGCAGCAGTAGTATTAATAGAGAACTTATTTGCACGTCCAACCAACATGTAACTACTCTCAGGTGTCATGATAAGCAAGAATACATGCTGTAACTTCAAAAGAATGTTTAAGTTAACTGTGTTTGTTAGAGATGAATAACAATAAATAAATAAGCCGGTTACACCTTTTCCCATCACTCTAGACAGTGAATATCTAACTTCATGTCCCTACTAATCATCTTATTATCCCAAAGTAAATGAAAGGACAGACAATTTGCTGACAAAGCCGTCATCTCGCCATCAAAGACACTTTTCAAAAATGTGCCTCCAAGCCACCCTACAACCCTTCTGAGTCATTTTGTTGGGGCTGAGGGAGGCTAACACCATAAGTAGGGAGAACAGCACCATTTGCAGATTCCTAGCTACATTACATCGTATGTAAATGCCAGTCTACTTAAATACCCAGGTTTTCAGAAGTGCCCCCGAACTGACTGCCTTTCTCTAAAGAACCCCACATTTAGCTACATGGGCATTTTCAGAACCGCTCTTAAAGCTCATCCTGGCAGGCTGTTACATTTGTTGTTCTATTCAAGGCATAAACATCTTCTCTATCTCATGGGTTCATAGAGTTAATACTGACACATTACAGGGTGCAATGAAATTATTCTTTGCACGTGCTAATGAACATACAACATGTTGCCTTTCTGGTGTCATGATCACTGAGTATTACTACCTTACATCAAAACTTATGTCTTCCTCATCTGAAATACAGTAAAATGCTATACAGTTTGTTGTCAATAGAAGATACTGAGCAAACAATTGTGCATTAATTTCTAGTTGGACTGGCTAGTGCAATTTGTTATTCACAGACTGTTCAAATCATTCTTTATGCAGTTTTATTAAATTGTAAATGGTGGTGCAAGAATCATTAGTAGAACAACTACATAATTGTAGTTCTTAAACCTTTACATTGGCTTCCAGTTAGGCAGAGAGCTGATTTAAAAATACACCTCCTTTTATATAAATCCTTAAATGACCTAGGCCCTAATTACCTATGCAAACTTATTGTTACATGCAAACCAGATCTGTGTCTACTCATTTATGTACATGACTTTTTTAAACCCACCTTTTCTATTGCAGGGTATGCCTTTTTGGCAAGTTGGCAGTGAAGTGGTGGGAGGGGCAATATGAGCGACTTGACTCTGCGCTGTTAGCCTTTTGTCAAAGAGCTTCACAGTAAGAGTAATTTGGGCCACTAGATAAGTGTATAGTGTCCACAAGTACAGTAATTACATCAAGGACACTCAAGAAACAGGAAGGTCTTGGAGAATAGTAGGCACAGAGAATTCTTTAAATCAATTGGGTAGCAGCAGAGAACTCGTGCATGTAAGCTTGTTTGATATAACAAATCATCTCTAGATGATTTTGCTGTGGCACAGTAACAAATCAAAATTTCCCCGGAGTATGTTACATCACTATTTTTTACCTGCATCATGTTTAAATTGATGTAGCACACGTGCTACCACCTTGATATGACCCCATCTACTCATTGGGGAAATCACTATCAAGAACATGCAGATGTTAGCGATGTGCCATGGGAAGACCAGCAGCCCACTCCCCTGATGGAAGTGTTTGCTTGAGAAAAGTAAAAAAAGCACCTTCAGCATAATGATGTGTCTAGGAGAAAGTCAAGGCAGAAGTTAACACATAAATGTCGTAAATGGAGAGAGATTTGGTGGAGAAGCATTGCTGTGCTACCTGCACCACCTCTGGAATGCCTTTTCAGTAGAGGAGTTAATATTGTAGCCCCCTGCCATTTTTTACTAAATCTAGAAATGTTAGATATGGTCGTTTTCCTTTCAAAAAACACTTAAATGAGGCTCAGATTCACAACCTTGCCTGTTAATAATTCTGGCTTTGTGTTTTTTGTTTTGCGGTGAGATGGCTTTGCATTGGGTCAAAGAAAGGCCATTTATATGATTTGACGCTCAATTGTTGTATTCTGCCCAGTTAACATTATTTAATTTTTTGGATGTATTCTACTTCAGTAATACTAGCCTTTTGAAGTTTTTAAGAAATTAAATGCATAAATAAAGAGGCTCATTCAAAATGTGTTTTTTCATAAATGTACCAGGTACCCTGTATTTAGATTTTGTTCCAGTTACAACAACGTATTGCGTCATGAAGCTCGACCACACCACTCAGTGGTTCTAGGCAGTAATCTTTCCGGTATATCCTTTAGCATCCCTCTGAATGGTTACAATGGTAACCATTCTAAAGGTATATCATTGAGAGAAAAGTCAGTATTGCACAAGCCTAGCATGGACCAAGTGGAGTCCTCCTGAATGCTCTGAAGGGAGGCAGCACTTGTTACCACCAAGCAAAGCTGTCTCTATAACTGTGTACAAGGGTGTGAGGTAGCTCTCAGCCTCAGAACTCTAGAAATTGGTTCCAGAAACCGCCATGAAAGAATTCCAATGTTGGCAAAGCCTATTGAGCTTGGAGTCAGGAGGAGAGTTGGGGCAAAGCCATGACTGGCAGGGTAGTAGTGCACTAAGAGTGTTGAGACAGTAGGAGATAAATCAAATGGTGATCAGGAGAGTTCTGGTGGCTGTGGCATTGTTGTTTTGATTGATGGGCTGGTGTATGAGCCATCATACCTAAAAGAGGGAGACTCAAACCTGTTTAAGTAAGCTTGTTGTCAGTTTGCTTATGTGACACTTTAGTGACTTTTATCCTAATATAGCTGTTCTCAAACCAGTACAAGGCCACAGAAGGCCTGGAGCCTATCAAGGCAATTAGTGATATGAGATTTGGCATATTGCTTTCCATGATAAATTCTGCAGTAATGGTTTTATCATTCTTTAACTTAATAAGCCTAAATTGTTCAACACAGAATCACGGGGATACAGAACCTATCCTGGCAGCAATAGGGGTTTGGCAGGAATTAGCCCTGGACAAGGTGCAGGTCCATCTCAAGGTTCCCTCATACCCACATATCAATTTGGAACCACTAACAAATTTTTAAGGATGCGAGAAGAAAACGATAATGCCAGGGAGAAAACACACACATAATAGCATAGAAAGCCTTTATTGTCATTGTACCAGTACAATGAATGTTGTAAAACACAACCAAGCACCGAAACAGGGAGCCGAGAGCCACTGCGTCCATGCACACCGCCATTGCCATAATAATAGATAGAGTGCAGGATTTGAACTAAATAACCTTTGCTCCACTAAATTATAATTCTTGATGAAGTTTTGAATTTTGACTGTATTCTGGTTCAGCATGTCCCTGTCACAAATATCTCTGGAGCTAGAGTCTATCCTAGCAGTGTGTTTGCTAGACAGAAACCCACTCAGGAGAGAGCGCCAGTTCAATCCTAAGTATACTTATGCACGTAGTCCAGCATTCACTCAGACAGAGTCAAATGAAAGTCACCAATTAAATTAACTTGGATGTTTTTGAAGCGCTGAGAAAACATCCCAACATTGTTTTTGTACTTCCTTTAGAATTTCATACCAAATTTAGTCAGATGAAAAATCGAAAACAAAAATATTGTGATCAAATGCATCATGACAACAACAACATTCAAATTTTAAGCTATAATCTCAAATAGAGTGGGAGAGAAAATGTGAGGACTGGAATGTTAGTTTTTAATATCCCACATGTCAGCCATTGATGTTTACTTCCCAAACCACATCATTCTTTCTGCCAGGGTGTAATTAACCATAGAAGCAGGCATCATGATTGTAGTAATGTTTAGCAGTAAAGAGAAAGCTGCTACCAATTAAATGCAAAAGAGAAACGCTCGTACAGTAGTAAAAATGTGGTGTTACAATGTTACTTTTGTCCCAGTTGGGAATCATTGGAATCTGTGGGTCACAGGCTTAAGGGCTTTGGTCCTGGACTGTGGGCCAGTCGATTGTAAGGTATGTAAGCATTTACCACCAGTGTTTTATCTGAAGGAGGAAACCAGTGCTGAACCCTGATATGCCATAATGGGTTTAGTTAGTTTCATGGTAGACAAGCACCATCTATGTCACACAGTTACTTTCATCTTGTGCAAAAACAATGAGAAACCACCTTTGAAACTTTTCCCACAGCTAAAATGCTTCAGATTTCATGACATCCCTTTAAGGAAATGCTCAAACGTTACATTCATCTCCCCAGCACTTTTTAGCCAGAACACACTGTGGGGTTAGTTTCCCCTCATATGTTTTGTTAACTCAGGTTCATATTAGTAATAACCCTTCTATGATGGTGTATTGAATATCTGACATTATAATAATAATAATAATAATATTAATGTTTTATTTAGAGAGTTGCTTAAATTAGGCATGCTGTCCAATATAAAGGCATTTGATTTAGTCTGTTTAGCTGAATCCCTGTTTAAGACACATAATAATAATAATAATAATAAATTTTATTTATATTGCACTTTATAGGTCAGACACATCCATATGAGGGTGGGATGATTTTCATTTTTAGATCTATCATCATTACCCTGGCCTTTTAAGAAAGTTTTTTTTTTTCCATATGCAAGGTAGGTGGAGAACATTAATTTTTCTCCAATTCACAGTTTTGACGAGAACTGCCCATTCAGTCCAGTAAAGGTCAGTAGTTCAATTTGCCTAACTAGTCCAAAATAACATCAAGTGTACATATGAAGGTCTCCAAAGCCCTACTGTCTACCACACTATTTGGTAAGTTGTTCCATCTATTTATAGTTCTCTGTGTGAAGAACTTTATAACATTCATAGCTTTTTGAATCTCTCATTCATGTGGCATTGCTGCCTAAAGCCTAGATCCATTTTAGTCCAGTTGATTCCCCATCTCCTTCCCCCTAGAGGGTTGATGTAGCAACATGCCAGTCTGTAGATATCAGGTCATATTATCAAAAGCAATATAGGTTCTTTTGGGTATGTTATCCTTCCAGTGGGGTGTGCGATCACTTCCCATGGGAGGTCCCTAGGATTATCCTAGTATAATTTAGTATACCCAAACTAAATAAAAGTCCTCTCAATTCCCAAAAGCAGTACCTTCCCGTGTTTGAAGATTCTCATTGTATAACATTAAGCCCAGCATTCCTCACTTGCGTCCAAAATGTCTTTCTTTTGATAGCATTCCAAACAATGTGAAAACAGGGAGAATGAGTGTTACTTAATCCATTAGTAAAAATGGACTTGAATCCATCAATCAATTACAGTGCCTTCCAATTTATATGTCATGATCAGACACTTTGCAAAGGAAATATAATTGCATACTGACAAAATCATATATACAGTTTGAGAAAAAAAATAATGATTCCAAACAATAACACAATATTGGAAAACACTGAAAAGTGTTTGGAACGAGTGTGATGTCATGAATAGAGAACATTACATGGTTGTGTCCATTTTCATGCTAAATGTGTAGTTAACCTCTTTGCCATTAAACCCAAGCATGACTTGGGCTTGGAATTCTATGTTAAAATGGTTAAGCCTGAGTCAGACTTGGAGTGATGTGTCAACAGCCAACTCTTAAACTCAAAGTCTAGTTCATGAAAGGGTGCAGTGACACATCAAATTTAGAGTTGCCAAATAGCAGCATGTTATTCTTTGGAATGTGAAAGGAAAACTGGAATACCTCAAGGGAAAAAAAACACAAGGAAAATGTGCAAACTCCAAACAGACAGCAACCAAGCTGGATTTCAAATTGAGTTTCTTAACTCTGTGATGCTGCAATGTGCTGACCTTTTCCTCCATTATTAGGACATTAAAACAATCTAAATGAGAACAGGCTATTCAGCCCAACAAAGCTCTCCAGTCCTATCCACTTAATTCTTCTAAAATAACATCAAGTCGGGTTTTGAAAGTCCCTAAAGTCTTACTGTCTAAAATGCCACCTGGTGGCTTATTCCCTGTGTCTATGGCTCTCTGTGTAAAGAAGAACTTCCTAATGTTTGTGCAGAATTTACCCTTAACAGGTTTCCAACTGTGCCCCCGTGTTCTTGATGCACTTGTTTTAAAATAACAGTCTCAATCCACTGTACTTATTCCCTTCATAATTTTAAACACTTCAATCATGTCATCTCTTCTGTTGCTTAAACTGAAAACACTCACTTTTAATCTTTCTTCATAATTCAACCCCTGTAGCCCTGGAATCAGCGTAGTCACTCTTCTCTGGACTTTTTCAAGAACTTCTATGTCTTTTTTTTAGCCTGGAGACCAAAACTGCACACAGTACTTCAGATAAGGTCTCACCAGTGCATTATAAAGCTTGAGTATAACCTCCTTGGACTTGTACTCTACACATCAGGGCGCTATATAACCTAAGATTCTGTTTGCCTTCTTAGTGGCTTCTGAACACTGTCTGGCAGTTGATAGTATTGAGTTCACTACAACTCCTAAAGTCTTCTCATAAGGTGTATTATGCAGAAGGAATTAACAAAGGCAGACCTCTTTTTATTAACGTATCCAGGCTAACTGTATTTCATGAAATGCCTTCAGTCTGAAGTGGACATCGCAGGTAGAGTAAATTGATCAAATGTCCTTGTTTTGTATTGGTTGGCTATCCGTTCTTTGCATATGGCTTTCAGCCATGAATCGTGATTTTGTATGAAAATGCACTAAATCTGTGGTAGTCAATAACATGAGAATTTACTTATCATTACTCACTTCTGCTAAACACACCATTTAGAACTTTTGCCTAGAGCATGATGGAACACCCAGAACAGCTTGGGAGGTTGGCAGAGCTGCATATGATTATTTAGTCAAATCCTTTTTTAATTGGGCATTTTGATGCTCTGTATTTTGAATGTTTTGTGCATAACTTGCGGTCAAGAAGATAACACGGGCTTAAGTAGTGTGGATTGAGCTTGTCTCGGCATATCAGCGTTAACACCCATTTTTCTGCATTATGTTTCCCCTGAAGTACACATTCCTGTCTGTCCGATGTTAGGAGACAAATTGAAAAAAATCTGTGAAGTGCATGTTTCACACGTTGTTTTCCATAATGAACACTGTAATGATGGCTTAACATGACATTCTCAAACCCACTTAATCCGATTCAGGCATGCAGGGAATAATAGCTTTATCATTCTTTACGTTACTAAGACAGATTTTTCCAGCAGCACACCATTGGGATACAAAGCCTATCCTGGTAGCATGGAGTTTAAGACAGAAGGTAACCCTGGATGGCAGAACAGTCTATCACACACTCAGCAGCCCATTTTGGGATTGTGTAAACCATATGCCTTTGACTTTTTTGCAGGTTTAACCAAGTCCCAAGCAAATGTATAAAACACAATGCATGAAATATCAATAATATATATAGGAAATTATATGTCCCATTTCTGCAGAAGCAGGACTAAGAAGTGGACTTCATACGTGAAAACACAGTCACACCAACTTTTCTTGTCTTGGTGCTCAAAAATACAAAAAAAAAACGTGCTTCCTCCTTCAGAAATTACTCTGCCTGCTGCCTTTTGTTAATTCCTAATTATTTTGGAGTTCTGCACTTTCTTGTAAACAAAAATTGCCAAAAATGCTCACATTGCAAACCACATTGTATACTTGTGTCGTCTTGTGGGTTTCATTTGCAGCCTAGATGAGGAGCAGAAAAGGAAGACTAGAGCCCCTCGCCGTCTGGCACACGTTTTTAACTGCTGTCATGGTCAGGCCGACACTGACATTTGAGACACATGGCTTACAAAGAGCCTTCCAAGAAAAGACGTCTGGTTTTCTCCTCATACACAATCTGCCGTTTCTTTTTTGTTGGCTTGTGATGGGGTTTTTATTCATAATGATACCCTTTTCCCTGTTACACACAAGTGGAATGTGCAGTTTAAATACTTTATACCGTGTTAGAAGTTGAATGTCAGTGCCTCCATTTAGTTGTTTTTTTCCTTAGCTGGGCATGTGATGACACCATGGAGAACTTCCAGTATAATATAGCCTCACTTAATGGTCTTCTCTGTTTGAACTGTTAAATTGTCCCTCTGAACTGACCAGGCATGAGTAAGTGTCACCCACTGTGACCATGACCTGGAAATGGCATGTTAGCTAAGCTTTGCACCTGCCTTGAAAAAATAAATGAATAAATAAAAAATAAATAAAAAGCTACTAAGATGGATGGATGAGTGTGTGGGGGTATGTCCTGAGAGGTGCTGGAGGAGGACTTGCTCGGCTCTCATTTCCATTTACCAGAATACTAATGGATAGGTGGGTGTAATGCAACTCTGTAGGCATTATTTGTTATTCATGGCTAGCTGTTTCACTGCTGTACATTCCATAATATTTTGAATTCTGGTGAGAAGTGAGCCAGAGAAAAGGTTACCATCTATAAACCTGCTTAATTCAGTTTGGGACTGTAGGGGTCCGAGACTGGCAACAGGCACAAGATGGGAAACATCCTAAGACAGGTGTTAGTCCATCCTGTGTCACACACACACATAAACTTCACACGGAGCCAGTACAGAGTGGTCAACTCCCATAACCCATGAGGAGAGAAACCCACAGGAACAAAGGGAGATGTCACACAGACAGGACTCTGAAGATGTGAAGTAACAGTACAAACACCACACCGTCATGCCATGCTACCAAAAAACCCAATGTGGGGACAGTCTTTGATGACTGTCTTGTCATGTCTTTTTAAACTGTTAAAATATTCTATCTTGATACCTGGCAGCTCAAAATTAGCCAGTACAACCAAGATACAAATGGTTATATTTCTTGCTCATGGTCACACAGCAGAATTTGAAAACAGAGCCTCAGGGATTGATGTCCAAAGCCTTAACCACAAAAGTAATCCCTGCCTGCAGTGAACCACTAGGGGGCGTTGCAGCACCCCAAACCTCAGACACATACCAAGGACACAATTCCAGATGCCAATCTTCTTCTTTCGGCTGCTTCCATATCTTTCTGTCCTCTGCATCTTGCTCTGTTACACCCATCACCTGCATGTCCTCTCTCTCCACATCCATAAACCTTTGCTTAGGCCTTCCTCTTTTCCTCTTCCCTGGCAACTCTATCCTTAGCATCCTTCTCCCAATATACCCAGGATCTGTCCTCTGCACATATCCAAACCAATGCAATCTCGCCTCTCTGACTTTGTCTCCCAACTGTCCAACTTGAGCTGATCCTCTAATGTACTCGTTTCTAATCCTATCCATCCTCGTCACACCCAATGCAAATCTTAGCATCTTTAACTCTGCCAACTCCAGCTGTCTCCTGCTTTCTGGTCAGTGCAACCGTCTCCAACCAATATAACATAGCTGGTCTCACTACCGTCCTGTAGATCTTCTCTATCACTGTTGCTGATATCAGTCTGTCACAAATCACTCCTGACACTCTTCTCCACCCATTCCATCCTGCCTGCACTCTCTTTTTCACCTCTCTTTCACAATCCCCATTACTCTGTACTGTTGATCCCAAGTCTTTAAACTTATCCACCTTCACCAACTCTACTCCTTGCATCCTCACCATTCCACTGACCTCCCTCTCATTTACACACATGTGTTCTGTCTTGTTCCTACTGACCTTCATTCCTCTCCTCTCTAGAGCATATCTCCACCTCTCCAGGGTCTCCTCAACCTGCTCCCTACTATCGCTACAGATCACAATGTCATCAGTAAACCTCATAGTCCACAGGTACTCCTGTCTAATCTTGTCTGTCAACCTGTCCATCACCATTGCAAATAAGAAAGGTCTCAGAGTTGATCCCGTCACTCCTACCGCAGACCTCATCACTATCATACTTCCCTCATACATATCCTGTACAACTCTTACGTACTTCTCTGCCACTCCTGACTTCCTCATACAATACCACAGCTCCTCTCGAGGCACTCTGTCATATGCTTTCTCCAGGTCCACAAAGATGCAATGCAACTCCTGGCCTTCTCTAAACTTCTCCATCAACATCCTCAGAGCAAATATTGCATCTGTGGTGCTCTTTCTTGGCATGAAACGATACTGCTGCTCACTAATCATCATCTCACTTCTTAACCTAGCTTCCACTACTCTTTCCCATAACTTCATGCTGTGGCTCATCAATTTTATTCCCCTGTAGTTACTGCAGTCCTGCACATCCCCCTTATTCTTAAATATCAGCACCAGTACACTTCTTCTCCACTCCTCAGGCATGCTCTCACTTTCCAAGATTCCATTAAACAATCTGGTTAAAAACTCCACTGCCATCTCTCCTAAACACCTCCATGCTTCCATAGGTATGTAATCGGGACCAATGGCCTTTCCATTTTTCATCCTCTTCATAGCTGTCCTTACTTCCTCCTTGCTGATCCGTTGCACTTCCTGATTCACTATCTCCACATCATCCAACCTCTTTTCTGTCTCTCGTTCTTTTCATTCATCAGCCTCTCAAAGTACTCTTTCCATCTGCTCAGCTCACTCTCCTCGCTTGTGAGTACGTTTCCATCTTTATCCTTTATCACCCTAACCTGCTGCACATCTTTCCCAGCTCGGTCCCTCTGTCTAGTCAATCGGTACAGGTCCTTTTCTCCCTCCTTAGTGTCCAACCTCTCATACAACTCATCATACGCCTTTTCTTTAGCCGTCGCCACCTTTCTCTTCACCTTCGCCTTATCTCCTTGTACTCTTGTCTACTTTCTGCATCTCTCTGACTATCCCACTTCTTCTTTGCCATCCTCTTCCTCTGTATACTCTCCTGTATTTCCTCATTCCACCACCAGGTTTCCTTTTCCTCCTTCCTCTTTCCAGATGTCATGCCAAGCACCCTTCTTGCTGTCACCCTTACTATATCTGCTGTTGTTTCCCAGCTGTCTGGTAACTCTTCACTGCCACCCAGTGCCTGTCTCACCTCCTCCCTAAACTCAACCTTGCAGTCTTCCTTTTTCAACTTCCACCATTTAATCCTTGGCTCTGCTCTCACTCTCTTCCTCTTCTTGATCTCCAACATCATCCTACAGACCACCATCCTATGCTGCTTAACTACACTTTCCCCTGCCACCACTTTGCAGTCTGCAATCTCCTTCAGAACAGCTCTTCTGCATAGGATGTAATCTACCTGTGTGCATCTTCCTCCACTCTTGTACGTAACCCTATGTTCCTCCCTCTTCTTAAAATACGTATTCACCACAGCCATGTCCATCCTTTTGGCAAAATCCACTATCCTCTGACCTTCTTCATTCCTCTCCTTGACACCATACCTACCCATCACCTTCTCATCTCCACTGTTCCCTTCATCTACATGCCCATTGAAATCCGCTCCAATCACCACTTTCTGTCCCTTGAGTACACTGTTCATCACTTCATCCAACTCACTCCAAAAATCTTCTTTCTCACCCATTGCACACCCAACTTGCGGTGCATATGCACTAACAACATTCATCATCACACCTCCAATTTCCAGCTTCATAATCATTACTCTGCCTGACACTCTTTTCACCTCCAAAACACTCCTGACATACTGTTCCTTCAGGATAACTCCTACCCCATTTCTCCTCCCATCCACACCATGAAAGAACAATTTGAATCCACCTCCAATCCACCTGGCCTTACTCCCCTTCCATTTAGTCTCTTGCACGCACAATATATCAACCTTCCTTCTCTCCATCATATCTGCTAACTCTCTCCCCTTACCAGTCATACTGCCAACATTCAAAGTTCCTACCCTCAGTTCCACTCTCAGGGCACGTCTCCCCCCAGATGCCAATAAATAGATTTATTGGCACAAGTACCTTAGATACACTCTACAACTCCTCCAGGGTGAGCTTCATTCAACTATTCCCCTGACTCCCTGCGTGAAGCAGAGCAGCTTCCTTTATACCGGACCTGGGAGTACTTCTAGTGCCTTCACTTTGCATGCATCATAAAGCACTTCCATGTTAAGCTTGCCTCCAGCAGCTCCCTGTAGCAACACCTGAGGACCCCATCAGGGCTGCCAAACAAAACTACAACTTCCATGCAGCCCTGCACATGCACATCAGAGGCACCACTGTATTGGGGAAGCACGTGGCCCTGGGAAGCAGTCTCCCCCTGTCCATCCATTATAATGGCGTCCTACACCACTAACCAAACTGATCAAGATGCCCATTCACCAACATCCTTCCATTAAAAGGGTCTTCCGGCCAGGTAAGAAACCATCCATTCTGTATACCAGCCAACCCATGTGGTCTATTACTCAATAAATGACTGACAAAAATTTAACTGAAGCAAAAAAATCAATTTCCACCAACCTGGAACTGGATTACAAAAAGCACAAGTGGATGGGCATATAGATGGGTGGATGGGAGAAATGCATTGTACATAAAACTTTCAAACCAAAGACAGGTTTAGTTTTAAAGTATAGCTCTTAGAGGATGAGGATTAAGTGTATGATGAAATAATTGTGCTCACAGTTTCTTAATTGATAAAAAATCTTAAGGAAATGTGATGTGGTTCAGTGCCTCTTTTGTACCAGACATATAAAACATAATCATTGCAACTCATTTTTGATGTATATGCACTCTTAACTTGCATCCCCTTAAAATGTGTATTTCTCTATCCATCTCAGGGGTCAAGAAGATTCTCCCAATCCAGATCAACAACTGGGTAAGCAAAAAGTTTTCTTTTTTTAAGAAAAGAAATAGTTTTCTTGCCTGTTCAGTCAAATATGATGTGAAATGTGTCATGCACTGATGTTAGCGATAACAATTGGTTACTTTTTTGCAGATCTTTGTTATTTTGTTTTAACTAAATAAGTGGGTTTGGAAATTGATAGAATGATGGATGGCTGAAAGTGTTAAATATAGTGTCCATTTAGCCAATTTCTAACATGCTTATTCAGGACCAGTGTCATAGGCAGCTAGTGGTTTTTTCCCAGCACCACTGGACATACTGTAAGTTGAAAGTAACCCCAGTATCCCATCGATATAATTAAAAAAATAAGTAAATCCATGTAATTCAATGAAGTTTTAAGCTGACAAATAATAGTATGCAAGCATCATGACTCTCTTCTGTTCCTGGATCCTGTATTCTCTATCTGAATTTTCACAGTAAGAACTCATGAACGATCCATTTGGTTTCCGTATGTTCTCAGTTGGCATTCTCTACAGAAAAAGGCAAATTTATTATCTGATCTTCAAACCCTCAGGACATGGCAGGTGGAGCAAACTGATGTGAACTTTGCCCTTTTTCAGTTTCCTGTTTGTTCAATTAAGACAGGGACACCAGATGGCTGTGCTGCCTGTTGGAAGTGCACCATCTGCTGTCAGGGTTTGAGTGTCTACTGTGTGTAAAACAGCACATTCCACAAATTAGTTTTCTTCCAGAACAGTAACATTTGTAGATTGAATGGATTATAAGATAGGGGAGAAATCAGTAAAGAACTTTTTTTGTTTTTTTTTTCCTCAGTAACTAAAGTAATATTGGTAAATTCTTACCATTAATTGAAAATGTTTAGCACAGACAGACATTGTCTGTCTGTCTGAAAGAGGTTTGCATGCTCTCCCTGTGTTTATGTGGGCTTTTCCCTGGATACTCCATTAGGTAAGTGTGTTAGATTGACTGGGGTCTCTAAACTAGCCCTGCATGGTGTGCATATGTCCTGGTGTCCTGTCCAAGGTTTATTCCTGTCAATAAGGTTTCCCATGACTCTGAATTGAATTTAATGGGTTTTAAAAATCGATGGAAGAAAAATGTTAGAGTTCAACAAGTTAGTCATTTATTTTCTAACCCTTTCAGTCCTGAATAGGGTCACGGTTGGTGCCAGGGCCTATCCCACCTAGCAGAAGGCGCAAGGCAGGAACAAACCATGGACAGGGTTCAAGTCCAATACAGGGCGAATGCACACACATACCCAACCACACACTAGGGTCAATTTAGTATTGCCAATCCACCTAACTTGCATGTCTTTGGACTTTGGGAGGGTACCGGAGCACCTGGAGGGAGAACATGCAAAATCCACTCTGGGAGGACAGGGACACAAACCCTAGTCTACTTACAGTAAGGTAACAGCGCTACCACTGTGCAACAAGTGATATTCATCCATTTTTTAAAAACCAGTCCTGGAACCCATCCATCATTGAGCAAGGCAGGAAATAAACCCGAATGGGGTATCATTCCTTCACAGTGCACACTCAGGCACACACACATTCCCTGGTACAAAGACTCAATTCAGTCAGCCATCAACTTAAAACATGCATTTGTCTTTGGGATGAGAGAGGAAATAGGAGTTCCACTGAGAAAAATCCCATGTGAGCACAGAGAACGCATTCAAACACACATAGATGGAGAGGGTGCTGGGATTCAAACCACTGATTTTAAACTTAGTGTTCCCTTTAAAATGTGTTCTTGGCATCAATTATTGATACTGTGGCTTACCACAGTAGTCCTACGTATCTGTCATGTTCACTTCATTTAATCAAAATCAGTCCGTCCTAATTGTATATACAGTACTTCAAAAATATGTCAATAAAAAAAGTTTATTTTCTAAAATTCCTTTTATTGTTAACAAGAGGGATGTATTTTTAAAATCAATATATAACAACTCTGATGCTAAATTGAGCCAAAATGATTACTTTAACCTTCTTATTTTGCTGTTAATTCCATACTAAATAATGAGGTGAGCAGCATTTCAGGTCACTGTGTGGCGTTTGCATGTTCTCCCCATGTGTGAATTGGAGATATAGTGTGTTTGTGTGCCTTGTGCCCAATGTTTGTTCCAGCTTCTCTGCAAACCTGCCCTGGATAAGCAGGTAAAGAAAATGAATGGATGGATTAAAAGGTCACATGTTTTATATCACCTGCCACTTATATACTATCTTTCCTTGTGAAAACTATCTAATTTATACAACCACATATACAGTAATGAGAAATCAAGCAAAATGACACCTTTTATTGGCTAACTGAACAGATTACAATAGGCAAGGCTTCAAGGTAGCTCAGGCGGTACTTGTGTACTAAACGGACAGACGGCATGACAAGATAAATAGATAGATACTTTATTAAGGACAAAGGAAAACAGAAGTGTTTTGACGAATTCATAACATATTTATTGGGATAAAAAAAAGATATAGAAATTTAAGGATTCCCTCTACCCATTCTAGTGTTGGGCTCCGTTGGGGAGGTTACACTGCCGTCCGTTTAGTACACAAGTACCGCTCAGGCCCTTTCTTCAGCTTTCATATTGTAATTTGTTCAGTTAGCCAATAAAAGGGGTCATTTTGCTTGACTTCTCATTGTATCCATAATGGCTAACACGGTACAATACCTTACTACTAGATAGAACCACATTTGGAAAAACAAGTTTCTTAAATGGATTACAAATACTTAAATAGTTTTGATTCAAAATTTACTTGATTAGCACAAAGACTGCTCTGGGTTAAGAATAGCCGTGACTGAAAAATGAAGCTGATACAGTATAAATATAATAGTTCATAAATTAAATATACTTGAAATACATAAATTGCGGCTAAACTGGGAGCTGAAGGTTGGTGAAGTCAACAATTTCTGTTCTATTTAATTCAGACTTTTTTTCCTGCCTCTTTGTAATCTGATTGATAAACAAAGATTTTAATAATAGTAAGTAAAATAATAGTAACTAATAAAGAGTAAAATAATATTGAATAATTTGTTATAGTAAAAGATGATTAAGGGTGGAACACAATGGCGCTGCTGTCTCAGAGAAAGGAGAAGAGGGTTCACTTCCTAGGTCATCCCTACGTAGCGTTGGCATGTTCTCCCAGTTTCTGCGTGGGTTTCACACCACTATCCAAAGACATGCATGTTAGGTAAATTGGCAGTGCTAAATTGGGTTTGCTCTGTGTGTGTGTGTTTTGCCTGTGATGGACTGGCATCCTATGCAGAGTTTGTTCCTGCCTTGTACCCTATGCTACCTAGGATAGACTCCAACTCGCCTTTGACCCTGCTCAGAGTTAAACAGGTGACAAAATGACATGACAAAATGATTAAAGTCATGATTATTATAATAATATATGAGTGACTGTGTGTGTGTGTGAATATGCAATGGGATGGCACCCCATCCAAGGCTGATTCCCACCAGTGTTACCAGCTAAAGCTTCCAGCAGTCCTGAAGAGAAGAAGGGGATTAACAGGTGGACGGATGGCTAGTGCATAACAGTTGAGGTGTGGGCAGTGTTCTTACCTGTTAGCAGTGAGTTTTCATAACAAGTTTTGTCTGTGTAATTAATTGAATTCCTTTCTTGGTTTGTCTTTTTTACTGGTATATTGAAGATGCCTTTCCTAACTGGTGCTTAGAAATTGTCTGGCATTTATCCTTTTATTATTTAATCAAACATACGCATTCAGTCACTTACTAGATGAGGACTTGCTTTTAGAGAGTTTATCCTCCTGGTAGTTTGACGTCATGCCCTTTCTCTGCCTACTTCCCTGACTCATGGACTATTTCTGTATCTGATTGAAGGCTCAAACCACTTCTGTGAATGTCAACAGCATACTGTACATGACTCAGCAGGAAAGATGCGCAGAGCATCTGGGCAGATGGCACTTGGTGGTATAATGTTACTATCTAAATTAGTGCACACACTCTCACAACCTTAACGATTGTGCTACGTTTTGCTGTTTATACTATCCAAGATATAAAGCCTAGACATTTATTTCCTCACTAAATGTACATTTCTGCTATATAGTTTCAGACATCAATGACAATCATTTTTTAGGTGACTTAGCAAAAGAGATGACCGCCTCATATTTATTTGTTTATTTAATTGTTGATTTTGTTATTCATTTAGGTAGTTAAATTTGGCCTGAATGTTGACACACAGGAACAAAATGATGGACCACATGGTTCAATATGCATAGTGTGATATGATTACGATTTTTTGAATGTCTTAGGATTGACAGTTAACCAAATAATTTAACAAGATTCACTGTTCTTAAGTCAAAATGAACAGGATATGTCTGCAAATTATTTGGTGCTCAACTTCCAATATGTTGCTTACTTCTGCAGTGCCTTTAATCAATCTATTTTCACACACATGCTCAGTTTGCCCTCCAAAAAGCATCGTGCATTGACACAGGATTTAAACAATGGGCTGTTATTGAATTGCTTCTGGTGGAGAAGGGATCTGTAATGAACATTTACAGCAGGCTAATAAAGACCCCATTTTTGCTGTTTTTTAAGACACATTGCATATAATGCTGAACTAAAAAAAAATGCTAGCAGTCAGAAAACAAAACACTTTTTAAATAACACACATAGGCTTGTCTGGGCCTAAAAATTAATAAAAAACTTGAAAAACAGGTTGGATAAGAGAACACACCCCATAATACAAGCAGTTGTTAATTAACCCTGATGTGTCTTTCAAAACACAAAATGGCCACAATTAAGTGTGATTTCTTTGGTACTTGACACAATTATGACTACATTTTTTTATTCACTGTGCTCACAATCTTTATTTCATTTTAAAAATAAGCAATGAAAGAAATCAAAGTACCCGCATATTAGAGTCATCTTATCTCATATTAGTTCAGTAACACATTTATTTGGTCAGGTTTAAGTCAACATGAGTGGGCAAAAGATATCATCAGGAGTGAAATTAATGGGAGGTAGCCATTTATGTATTTTTACTTTTGATAATGTCAGCCTCATAGATTATCTGTCTTTAAAGCCCCATATTTGCCAATACTGCTCAGTGCCTGGCCGGTCTAGGACAGCAAGAAGTCACAAAGTGGTGCACTTGATAAAATAAAAGCAATAATTCTGCAACACAGTATGTAGTCATTTGTAAATCAAAATGCATTTAGGGTCCAAATATACTATGGAAGAAACACACACACATATACCACGGATTCAGAAAGTATTCAGACCCCTTTATCTTTTTCACATTTTGCTATGTGTCACTCTTGTTTTAAAATTAATTTTTTCTGGTCATCAGGTAACACAGAATACCCCTGAATAAGAAAGGGAAAACAATATTTTAGAAACTTTTGTGAAATTATTAAAAATAAAATCTGAAATATCACTTTGGCACAAGTATGCAGACCCTTTACATAATACTTAATTGAAGCCCCTTTGGCACAATTCCAGCCTGGAGTCTTCTTGGATATGACATGACAAGCTTTGCCCATCTGGATTTGGAAATTTTCTGCCATTCTTTCTGCAGATCATCTGAGAGAGATGGAGACCA
Source organism: Erpetoichthys calabaricus (assembly GCF_900747795.2). Taxonomy (NCBI): domain Eukaryota; kingdom Metazoa; phylum Chordata; class Cladistia; order Polypteriformes; family Polypteridae; genus Erpetoichthys; species Erpetoichthys calabaricus. The sequence goes on from NC_041396.2 coordinate 153,666,128, forward strand.
TTGGTGGACAGCTATCTTCAGGTCTCTCCAGAGATGTTCAGCTGGGTTCAAGTCTGGGATCTGGCTGTGTATTTCAAATACATTCCCAGAGATGTTCCTAAGCCTCTCCTTGTCATGGTCAATAGAAGGATTGCAGGTCCACAAGTTGAAAGGTTGGGGTGCCAACCCAGTTGTCCCCATTTAATCACAAGAAAATTATAAATAAAAGGTGCCCTTGATGGTGCCAAAACAAATGCAAATAAGGGTTTCCTTGCTTAGGGAACCTTTCTCAGCTAACAAGGCCTGCTTTAGTCACAGTGGGAAGGAGCTTCATCCTGTGGTGTGCTTTTGTATTGAGTATCCCTCCAAAAACCATGGTGTATATAGCTGGGGTTCCGGAACAGTCAACTGCCCTCACTGGATGTCTTCCCAGCACTGTGGAGGGAATAGAAATGGAGAAGGTTAGCACCAGTGCCCGCTGTCAACCTGGAGTGGTTGTACATACTTCAGAAGAGCTCAGGGGATGATCCAGTGATGCTCATCTGTGGAACTGCCCTTTTGGAAGGCCAACCTTTGACCCAGTCCTCTGAAGCAGGTTTTCTTTATGGGAATCTCTGTACTTTGCTCCTTTTTGCTTTCCCTTAACCCTGTCTAGTCCACCAAGTCCTGCTGCTGAAAAACACAGCATGATCCTGACACCACTATGCTTCACCACTGTAATTATATTGCAGAGGTATTCAACAGTGCCTGGTTTCCTCCGGGCATGATGTTAATCTTTATATCATCAGACCAGAGAATCTTGTTTTACATAGTCTTAAGAGTCCTTTAACTGCCTTTTTGCAAACTCCAAATGGACTTCGATTTTTTTTTTTAACTGAAGAAAGGCTTCTGTCGGTTCATTCTTCATAAAGCCAAGATCAGTGGAGTGTTGCAGTGATGGTTGTCCTCCTGGAAGTTTCTCCCATCTCTATACAAGTCCTCTGAAGCTTAGTCAGAGTTATCAGTGGATTTCTGATCACCACTTGTACTAAGGCATTTCTTCCATGATTGCTCAGTTTGACCAGTGGCCAGCTCTAGCAAGAATCATAGTTATTTCAGAGTTCTTCCATTTAAGAATTAAAAAGGCCACTGTGCTACTGGGAACCTTCAGTATTAAACATAATTTTTTGTAGCCTTCCCTAGATCCGTGCCTTGACACAATCCTGTCTTTAAGCTCAGCAAGCAATAACTTCGACCTCAAGACTTGCTTTTTGCTCCTATACACATTGTCAACTGTGGGATTTTCTATAGACAGGTGTGTGCCTTTTCTAACTATGACCAATCAATTGAATAGACCACAGATGGACACCAAACAAGGTGTAGAAATATCTAAGTGATGACCAATAGAATAGGATTCACTTGAGCCAGATTTCAATTGTCATAGCAAAAAGTCTCTATACTTGTGTCAATGGGATATTTCAGGGTTTTTTATTTTTAATAATCTTGCAAAAACTTCTTAAATCCTTTTATGCTTTATCATTCTGGTGTCCTGATTGCTGCTTGATGTGGTGAAAAATTAGTTTAAATGATTTTAGCAGAAGGTGTGTCTACAGGCATGTAGTAAAATGTGAATAAAAGTGAAAGGTATGAATGCTTTCTGAATCCACTGTATATGCAATGCTGTCAATTTTAAACTTTTCTACACAGCCCAACAAGAGAAAATTAAAAATGAGATTTTAAAAAAATCCTTGTTTTGCCAGTGGCTTTTGCCATCAAATGATTCAATAAATATTTTGGAAAGGAACCTGTTTTAATTCAGAGGCATTAAAAATGTATGTGTAAACTTAATTAAGCAAGTTTAACTTTTTAGATATAAACAGCATGTTAGTACCTGAGGCATAATCATTAACGTAATGCAGGAGCTAGAGACTTAATGCTGTCCAAGTACCCAGCCAAACATTTCAGGAGGCTATAAAATGTCTGGTTTTTCTGGCAGGAGACGTGAGAAATTCACTCCTTGCTAAATCAAAACCAGGCAAAATTAAAATGATAAAAATGATAACATACAAATAGAGAGTGCTGTGGTGGCATAGTGGTTAGTGCGGCTGCCTCACACATCCAAGAAATTGGGTTCTAATCCTTGCCTGTTACTCTGCATGGATAGTGTATGTTATCCTTTTCATCCCAACCTAAGTTATGGTGATTTTATTAACTCTATGAAAGCTGATGAGCCACTTATTGTAGTGTGATCTTCAGATTTAACCAGCGTGCTCATACAATATATAGTTTAAATCAGTTATGATCACACATTGGATTTCTGGCTATGATATTGGCTCTCTCATTGCAGAATGTCTATGTACTGTATATACTGATATGTGGAGAAAAAATACTCTTCAATAAAGCTTGACTCTGTTTCTGCTTTCTTTGATTTAATAAAATTAAAATGCATCTTCTTTATATATGAAAAGAGAGAGAAAGGGATAGAGGGAAAGAAAGAGAACAGCAACACTCTTTTAAGGAATGGAAGCTGATTGCAGAAAATAACTAACTTCCCATAATGCCACAGTAGTCTCTGTTTAAAGATAAAGTTTTTAAGGGGGTCGTTTAGAGTTGCAAGGATGTGATTGCAGGTTGCAGCAGACACAATGTCTGTGAGTTATCTTGGGGTTGTATCCCTGTTTGTGATTGTGCTATCCACACAATGTCAAGTGCTTCAGTATTGTGTGTGTGTTTCCTGATGTGCTGGGTGGCTTTGGCATCCTCGTCACACCCAGTGCAAATCTTAGCATCTTTAACTCTGATACCTCCAACTCTGTCTCCTGCTTTCTGGTCAGTGCCACCGTCTCCAACCCATATAACATAGCTGGTCTCACAACCGTCCTGTAGACCTTCCCTTTCACTCTTGCTGATATCCGTCTGTCACAAATTACTCCTGACACTCTTCTCCACCCATTCTACCCTGCCTGCACTCTCTTCTTCACCTCTCTTCCACAATCCCCATTACTCTGTACTGTTGATCCCAAGTCTTTAAACTCATCCACCTTTGCCAACTCTACTCCCTGCGTCCTCACCATTCCACTGACCTCCCTCTCATTTACACACATGTATGATAGAACAATTTGAATCCACCTTCAATCCACCTGGCCTTACTCCCCTTCCATTTAGCCTCTTGCACGCACAATATATCAACCTTCCTTCTCTCCATCATATCTGCTAATTCTCTCATACTGCCAGCATTCAACGTTCCTACCCTCAGTTCCACTCTCTTTACTTTCCTCCTCTCCTCCTGCCTCCGGACACATCTCCCCCCTCTTCTTCTCCTTCTTCTTCTTCGGCCAAAAGTAGGCCAATTTCCACCAGCACCCTGTTGGCTAACAGTACTGGTGGCGGTCATTGTTAACCTGGGGCTCGACCGATCCGGTATGGAAATTTGTATTGTTGTCCGCATATTGATTTGGCAAAATTTTACACCGGATGCCCCTCCTGATGTAACCCTCCCCATTTATCTGGGCTTGGGACCGGCACGAAGAAACACACTGGTTTGTGCATCTGAGGGGGTTTAAATACTGTTGCAGTTAATGAGGTCAGTGTAGTGTGACTTCCTGTTTGCACCCCCAACAACCAGTAGTTACATCTTGGTGGCCTGTGTTCAAAATGGTGGTGCACATCTAAAGTTCAAAATGGCATGGCAGTTAAATGGTAAATGATAAATAAATAATTCTTTTTAATTCACTATTTAAGTTAGTGAAGAAACAAAGATGAAACAATAATCCTCAAGGGACTCTAGGAAATGTTACTTTTGAAATGAGAAAAGTTTCTTAAGCAAGCAAAAAAATTTTAGAATCCAAGTCATATTTATGACAGTCTGTGTAAAAGCAGCATTGGAAAAAGAACTGCTTTGCTGCACTCTCTGAAGTAATATTGCATTGTAGGAAGTAATATATTGCTATTATCATGGTGAGAATAAGGGAATTAAAAAAGAAGAACATTAGATTTTTCCTTTAACAAAACTGTAAAGAAATCCAAGGTGTGAGTAAGTACAGTTTCCTACACCATCAGAAGGAACCTGGTAACCGGAAGGGACTCTGATAGGAACCAGTTTGGCAGACCCAAAGCCACAACAGAATCAGAAGTCAAGACATTAAACTGTATATACATGTATTTAAAAAATGAAAAATGGGGATGTTGTACTGTGGTGGGCTGGCGCCCTGCCCGGGACTGGTTCCCTGCCTTGCGTCCTGTGTTGGCTGGGATTGGCTCCAGCAGACCCCCGTGACCCTGTGTTTGGATTCAGCGGGTTGAAAAATGGATGGATGTTGTAATTAAGTTTGACCACTTTAGCAGTGGCTTTCTTCCGGTCACCCGACCTGTCAAACCTGTAGTTCAAAGTCTTCTCTTCACAGTTTAGTTGGGTTGTAATGGTCTTCTAACTGCTTTTTTCTCACTGTTATGATAGCAAAATACTGTTCAATGTTGTCCATATAATGCTTCAGATAGTGTAGCAACAAAGCTTGTTTCAACAATTCAATCAAAAAAACTTACGACTGAGCGACAGGAATTGTTTACTACTTTCCAGGCTTAATTAACTTCCATTGCTGTAGAACAGCTCTTTACATGTTCCCTGAAGAAGGCCTTTTTGTATAATTCTGAAACCATTCTTCCCGATTCCAATTCTTCAAATGAGGCAGATGCGCTCCTTTTTGTGCCAGACTATGGAGTAAGTACTTCTGGTGCTATAGCGTGAATAAAGCACTTCCAGGCCAGGCAGAAGCTCCACAAAACTGGGAGGTGTTCTCCCGGCAGAGCCTTCCGGCAGCAGTCAAGAACCCAAATAGGATTGCTCTATCAAACTCCTGGCACCATGCAACTTATAAACTTAAAAAGTTTTGGGGCAGCCACCCATATATTATCCCTGGCTGCAAATGGGTTGATTTGGTACAAAGAAGTGTCATGGTTGGAGTCCAGACATGAACTGATTGTAGTTTGGGAAGATGGCGGTTTTAAGTGGGAAGACCGGAAGTGACGTAAGGGAACCAGAAGTGACTTTCTTCTGATACCATCATAGTTGCCGGAACCGGAAGTGGTCTCAGTCTAGGCACTGGAACCGGAAGTGAGATTGTTTCAAGCACCGGAACTAGAAAGTGACGTCTTCAAGGATGGGTCAGACAGGTTTTCCCGCAGCTGGTCTGCTAAGACAACAGAAGAAGGTTTAGTACACCCCGCCACTCCCTGGCCTACTCGCACATGGCTGACAATAAATATATATATATATATATATATATATATATATATATATATATATATATATATATATATATATATATATATATATATATTATAATAAAAAAATCCTGGGATGAGACGAGTCTTTTTATCCTGGGACGAGACGTGACTTTTTCAGAGAGATACTTTCATGTCCCATGAGACTTTGTGCCAACAGATTTAATCACGCCCTGAGCCGGAAATAAAAGACAAAGAGTAGATGACAAAGTAGAATGTCGTAAAGAGGTTCAAAAACGTTGGCACGATACACATGCCGAGCAGGTTAGAGATAATGAAAGGTCTAAAATTTGAAAGTCTCAAAAAAATTATAGTTAAGAACGCATTAGAGCAAACAAACGGAAATTATTACTCAGTGAAATAATGGAGCAGTGAAAAGAGATCGAATATATTGTTTTCGGATTTAAACTTTAAGTCGGAGACTTGTAGATCATCTAATTTGTGTTGCCATCAGGGAAAAGTAGTGTTTCTTCCCAAAGAAGAGGTGTATCCGCAAGATTTAAAAGATTTGTTGTTTGGTGAAAGTGAAATCCTGGTGCATAGTGCAACCCTGGGGGGTTGGCAAGCGAAGCAAGCATGGGGTGAAGCCCCGTAGTATATATATATATATATATATATGCAGTCAAAAAGTTAAAGGAACACTTAGTCATCATAGTCGACACCAAGTCAATTAAGCTTCAGGGTTATCAATGTGTCCAGTTATATGCTCTCACAAGAAGGTTAGCTGTGTCTCCCAGCACAGTGTCAAGAGCATGGAGAGATACCAGAATATGGGCCTTTATAGAAGGAGAGCTGGACAGGGCCGTAGAAAGGCATAAGACTTAGAGGATAGGAGGAAAAAAGCCAAATTAGGAACATTGTGCTGATTAAGGAAACTAAAGTCTTCTTCTGTTAATTTTTATACAATTCAAAATGTATGAAATTTTTAGAGCCTTCAGAAAATTGAGCTGAGTAAGTAACAACTATAAATGAAGGACTTGTGTTGCATTTTCATTGCCTTTTCCCCAGGGTACAGTTAGATATCTTTCCTTTCACACATTCCAGGATGAAGCTTATATTTTTATATTTTGTGTATTAAAATGCTTGAGCCTTTATAGTCTTTTTCTGCTTTCATAGCAGCAGGGGATCTGTGAGGAATTCCATCACAGGCAGCATATAAGGAGCACGTTTGGGTCGGACTCAGTATTTTGCTCTGTGGTAATCTGAAGCATCCGCAGGCTACCTTTTAAAATGAATGACTGTGGAAGTGGCAGAGGAAGCAAGATGATAATGGCATCATTCAGGAAGGCAAAATAAAGATTTATTAGGTGCAATGTAAAACACACTGTAGGACCCATCAATTGTACTTAAATAAACAGCTTTCAGCTTCCGGTTGTTTTTTGAAATTCTACAGACTGTTTTGTGCAAACATTTTTTTAAGTGATCTAATTTCTTGAAGAACCCTAAAGACATTTTCTTTAGTTACATGGCATGGGTGAAAGCTCCCCTTCCTGTGTGAATAACACACTTTTGATTGGCTTAAGCAGAATTACAAAACCACTCCATGTAGGTGATTGATGAGCTATATATTAAAATTTAAAACCCCTTATTGTGTTGTGTGGGACCAATCTACATGGGAGTGACTGGTTGTTTTCCTGTTCTTTTGGATTATTTGTGACAGGCCTTTGAAAAGTTCTGAACAAAAAAAGAAGCAATATGATGTAATTAAGGGTTGGTGTGATAGTTTTGTTAGGCCATAAGTGAAATTAGGCTAGATAAATTAGACACTTTCTATCCATCCATTTACTCAGAATCTTTACTGTATTTCAGATGGTTTAAGAAAAATACATAATCTGATGAGACAAGAATATTATTACTCAGCATAACTTTACTTCTTTTGGGGTCATTGGATGTTCACTCTGTTTAGGTAGATTATTGATATAATTTTGGTTTCCTCTTTGTGTGTACAAGTATAAAACTGCACAGCATAATATATTGTAGCAGGGCATCTATAAAAGCTTAGTCCATGTCACTTGCTGCCCTACAATTAAAAGCATAAACCCACTCTCCAGTTTAAGTAGTGCACCTTTTGGAAAATACGATTATCACTTACCTTTAGCATACTGCATAGTTCAGTGGTGTCACTACAGTGAGTTAATAAATAGCACACCTCATCAATGGGCCGGGAGGTTATCCCCTTCAACTTTTTTGAGATAAAGTGGCTTCAGCTCCTTACTAAGTGAATGGGGATCACAGCTGGTGACTTTCATCGAGTTTCAATAATTTACAGAGAAAGAAGGCGTGCATGAGGCTGCAAGTGTAGCCTTGAGTTTTTGCACATGGTCATTATTACTGTTGGGCATGCCTTGTGCGTTAAAATTTTTTATTTTTTTTTCAGAAACGTATGTTCTCCATGGAAATTATGCCTGTGATTCAAAATATATTAATAAACCCTTTGTCAGGTCAATGAGGAGTCCTTGTACAGTTAGGCCTTTGTCTTATAACTCAACGGATCAGGACTCCTTCCATCCATCCATCCATCCATCCATTATCCAACCCGGTATATCCTAATTACAGGGTCACGGGGGTCTGCTGGAGCCAATCCCAGCCAACACAGGGCGCAAGACAGGAAACAAACCCCGGGCAAGGTGCCAGCCCACCACAGGGGCTCCTTCCCAATTTAGTAAATGTTTATGTGGAATTTATACATTCTTTCCATGTCCTTGTAAGTTTTCTTTGGAAACTTTAGATTTGTCAGTGACTTTAAATTGGCATAATACAGTATCTAATGTTAAGTGTGGCATGAGATGGATGGGTGTACCAACCAAGTTTAATTTCTGCTTTGGTCAAGTGTGGCTTCCCATGAACCCAATAATAAAAGCAAGGGTCCAGTAAATTGATGTATGTCATTTCACCCATAACTATCAGATAATAAAGTACTAATACTAATAATTAGTGTCCCTGAACAGAGAAAAAGAGGAGGATTAACACTTAAAATAAATTATAAAAGCAGAAGCATTCAATGTCCAAAATAAATATTTGGAAAGTGTAAGTTTTATTGTTTTTAGAGCTATTTTGAAAAGCGGTATTATCACTACAAGGCAACAAAATCTAAGGAATGAAACAGAGAATAAGTACAAAAATAGTCAGAAATTTCTCAAGTCTGTCTGTTTTGTGAGATTTAAAGCTTAGTAGGAAACAACCAATTGACACTGAGTGAAAAGCCAGTATGCCATCATACACCAACACCTGCCCTCACTAACACCCAATAAATTCAAAGGTGTCATTTTACCAAACTTAACCTAACAATTTCTAAAGTGTGAGAGGATCTGAAGTGAACACTAAGCGAACATGCAAACTCCTGACAAGAGGAACCCCAGATGTAAACGGAACAGGGTTTCGGTTATTACCATTTTAATTGTTGTTCTCTTGTGTGACCACAATGTAATATGGGCTGGCATTACAGAGAGCAGCAATTCTGTGTGAGGATTTCATTTGTCAATCTCTTTTCTTCTGCACAGGTGCTTCTACCCGGACAATATCAGGTCTTCATCACCCTATTATGCACAGGTAAGAAATGATTTTGCGCTACTGCCTGTTACAAACTGATTACTGTAATACTGACCTTAGCTGGAAATGTTGTCAATGCCTTCTTTTCTTTTTAGACTTAGCATGTCTAAAACAAATGCAGACTTAAAATGGTGTATTTACACAGTTTGATCTCTTTAAACAAATATTTCAATACCTGTAGAACACCTTTTCTTAACCAGGAGACCACGTTATGCCTCTGTGCCCTATTTAACAATTAGTTTTATATGAACTGTTTGCTTCTTTAAGGCATACTTTTAGTAAGCGTTTGCTTAGACCAAAAAGAGTCATCTTCTTTTCAAGATGTTGTTCCTTAGTTGTTTTCAGACATTTTCATACTTTGTCCTTCTTTTGATGTAAAATTTAAAATTATACAAGCACAGCATTCTATACTTTATAGATGTTTACTCTAGAGACACGATAGGCGCCTTATCTGACATTTGCCTGGTTTTAGACAACAGTGGGTCTACTCACCAGGCTTCCTAAATCTTTTTTCATAAGGTTCACCTTCAAGCTCCGAAACTCACTTATAATATGTATATTTTCTTCTCCTTATTCTAAACCTGGCATTTTCCAGTTTTTTTTATTAAAAACACATTCTGTTGCCTACACTGAAATTATTCTTTATCAGGGTATCTGTCAGTCTACATATTTGTTTTTTATAAACTGTAATCAATAAATAAATAAATACTATGGAAGTCGGGACTAAGGTTTGTTCGGGCCAGTTAATTTCTTTCACATTTATTATTGTTTAAATAACACATTTTGTCAGGTGGACTGATGTAGTTGGTCGAGCTTTGCACGTACTTGTTTGGTCCTCTTCTTAATTGCTATATTTTGTCACCATTCTTATAGCTTTAGTTTCATAAAACTATTTTGGAGATAAGGACTGCACATTTCATAAATTGAACCTAACAGCAAGCTACAATGGTAATAGAATAAATCCGTCAATCTCTTCGAAAGCTAAGCCCATATCTGTTTGCCATTTAAGTTCGTATTGGCGTTCACCACATAGATTTTATTGAGACCGTGGCACATTGTGGTCTTTTCAAATGCAATTTTGTTTCCTAGTGTCATTCAGTTGTAGCAAACAGTGCATGTGAGCACATGTAATAAGATCACTGTCAACACCACAGAATATGTTCCACTTGATTTAGTATTCATTTTATCAGTCAAAAATGCTGCTTACATTGCCAGTTGCTTACAACATTTTATTTTATTGTCTGATTTTATATTAACTAGGATGACTCATACTGAAAATCATTACTCATTGTTTTTGTCTGCTTATTAATGTTATTTACTTTCATTTAGTGGGGAACTTTTTTTTTGTGTGGTCCAGATTAGGCACACATATTGAGTTCTTGAGCCCATTGTAAGTAGCAGAATATACATGCAGAGTCACTTTATAATGAACCGCTACTTGGCTTTAATTGAATAATTTGTCAAATTTCTACTCTTCCTAGCCAGAGGATCAAAATATCTCTGCAAAATGAAATAAAGCCAAAATGTGTAGTGCTTATTGTGACACTTGCTTCAGTCTTGCTTTTACCCATATGCTGTACATGCTTTTAAAAAGCAAGCAGTTTTCATCATGCAGGTGCTCGTGTAAATGAAAGTAAATTACCTGGTCCTCCGACAAAACACACTTAATTTTCTAAATTATCTGAATTCACCTTCTTAGATTTGGTTAATTACAGTTTTGATACTATAAAGTACATTTTACTACATTGAGAAACTGTAATTAATGTCAGAAATTCTCTTCTGATTTGATAATTAGTTGCAATGAAAAGTTGAAGGTAACTAACTCACTGTTTGTGACCTGAAATTAAGTTTTGTGGGAAATGTCAGCCATTGGAGAATGCAACATCTGCAATCTACTAAAAGACACCTAACGTAAAGGAATACACCACTTGAAAATTTTATGTTACATACCCCTCATGCTTTGTAGTGGATGATGAGAAAAATGTTTAAATTCATGTTTTCTTGTAAAATCAAGAGAATTAATTTTATGACATAACTCAGTGGTGTCTAGTGCTGTACAATGTGTGCTGTGCTGTGTATAAAATGTTCATGGAAAAAAAAAAAAAAAAAACTAACAATACTCATGTTTCATGACCTACATGTCAATTTGCCATTGTACAGCACTGGACACCATTAAGTTCTGTTATGTCATAAATTTCTCTCTCTCAATTCTGCATGAAAACATGATATTAACAAATTTTTAGCAGCCTTCACAACAAAATACAAGGGGTAATCAACAAAAAAAAAAGAAATATAATTTTTGAATTGAGTATTCCTTTGACCACCTTAGCATTACGTTTACACCTGGAAAAACGAGCCAATACCCTAAAAAAAAAAAAAAAATGTTATTACATACAAAGGAAACATATAAACACTAAATGTTGAAAGGTATGTCTAGTCTCAGCTGCTGCCCACTGCTGTACTGATGCAAATTTAGTACACGTCGCCATCACACAGCCCAACATCACAAATGGGACTGTAGAACTTTCTTTGTACAGTTTTCTTATAATATTTTTGCTTTGCGCCCTCCCCCGACATAACTTGTCATCTGTGGGAGAGGAGTGAAAGCTTTAGATTTGTCAAAAAATTAAAACTCCAGTTTTTTGATGGATTTCAATGTTTTAGGGTCCCTTGATACAGAAAACGTTGATATCTTGATAATGACTAAATCTCTGTCTGTGTGTGTGTGTGTGTGTGTGTGTGTGTGTGTGTGTGTGTGTGTGTGTGTGTGTGTGTGTATGTGTGTCAGAGTATCTTGAGGACAGTCTAGAGCTAAAACGGCTGGACGGAAAAATATCAAACTATAACTTAAGCCCATGTTGACATGACAATGTGCTTATTAGTTTTTGAGCCAAATCGTGCAAAATGAAAGAGACACTCTAGAGGAACCCTCAGATATCATAATTCTGCAATTAATTATGAATTCTTCTTGTCAATTGCTATCGTAATGGCCTATTTTATGATCAGAAAGATCAGCATTAGTGCAGTAAATAATTACTGAAATGTTACAGAATAGCTTGGGTAACTTGGTTCCTACGGACATTCACATCCAAATTTTTTATGTTTCTTGTATACAAGTCTGTAAAATGTCAGTGCCTGATCCTCTTGATTGACACAACCCCTTGTGGTATTGTAGGTTACCACAGTGTAAGTCTTAGGGACTTCCACATTTCCACTGACACAAACATTGACAGTTGCTGCTTAGTAAACAGTGCTTTTTGTTTCTATGCCATTGTGTGTTTTGGTTGAAGGCTTCCCTCCACTCATGAATATAGATGAGCTGCCAAAGACATATAAACAAACAAACATACATATTCATGATGTTTTTGCAGCATTATGTTATTTCATCCACTAGATGGCATCAGAATACTGCCCTGAACATTATTCAGACTTATCGGTGTACTTCAGATCATAAAGGCTTAACCTGAGAGACACTCGGGCTTAACTGTTTTTACGTAGAATTTTGACACTCAGTGTTAACTCCAAGGAGGCTAAATAAAAAAGGTTTTTTTTTTGGACAGAGAAAAGATTATGTTTTATGTGGAATGCACAATACCTGGCTCCTTGCTGAGCCCTTTTAAATGGACTGATACCCAAATAACTATCTTCACAACCAATTTTAACAACTGCAAATAAATGTTGTGATATTTAGGTCTTTGCTGTACTCTTTGTATACCGAGTAACTATTATTAAACCACCTGACTTGCAATGCTAGACTGTTTTTTGTTTGCAAATTCCAGAAAAAAGTTGAAGTTGTCATGCCTGAGTGGTATTATTTTGTCATTCATTTCACAATATCGCTTTGGCCCTTGATACTTTCAAAAACAGCTCATCACCGGTCCTGATTGGCTAAAATGTCAGATGTTTTCCCCCTTTGATCTGTTGTTTCTAGCATAAATAATATCTTGAGCTGTCATCTAAAAGATAAGAAGCAGGAATGCCTGGACCTTGTAATTTAGTGTGGTCCTAAAATTATAGGTTTTCTGCTCAGAAAGTAATGAGCAGAATTATTCTGTCTGCATGCATTCATGTTGTAAAATGTACCCTATGAGAAGCTTGTTTTAAGTAAAAGTCCGCTGCAGTGCATCTATCTTTGCGCCTGTTAATAATGAATGTGTATAGAAATAACAGATGTGTATACAAATGTTCAGATTCCCTTTATATATAATATTTTCAGTATATGATAGATGAAATACTAAGTATTGCCAGAGAAAGATAAAAAAATGACAGGATAACATCAAACAAACTTTGCAAACATTTTTCCATCCATTAATTTTTGAAATTGCTTAATGCACTGCAAGAGCCAAAATCTGTCAAGTCAATCCTGGGTGCAAGGCAGAAGCCAAGCCTGGTCTATTACAGGGCGAACTCACACCCATGCACGACCAGTTTATTTATTTATTTATTTTCCATGGCCAAATTAGAGTCTAAAACTGAATTAGCTTGCATGTTTTTAAGATATGGAATAAAACCAGAGTACCTGCAAAAAAAACAAACTCACAGACAAAAGAAGAAAGTGAAGAATCCACACATACAGTGACTGAGCCAGGATTTTAAACCATTCCTCTGCAGCACAGAGACTTCCCTTGTAAATATTACAGCAAACATTACTGTAAAGCTTTGGGATGTATAGTATTTTTATTTTAGAGCTAAGGGCAAGCATACATTTTTTACATTTTTTATCAGCTTTTGAGATCAGTAAAATTACAGATTGAGAAAAGAAAGGATGATAATATGTTTCACTTTATACGACTGTGCCTTGGGCATTTTTTTGAAGAGCATGGCAAATGAGAGCCATAAAGGAAACTATAAAAATAAATGTGGCGTCATTATTCACAAATAACAATAATCATCCAAACAATACTCTCAAAATATTCAAAAATATTAAGGTAAACAAAACCATGGTTTTGTTATGAAAGTCATGATGAAATAGTCTGTTTGAGATTTTAAAACTTTTATGTTATCCCCATTGTTGTTTGTGTTATGACTATGAGACCCAAAGTATGTAAGTCCCAAATGCATTTCCAAAAATGTCCACTTCAGGGGGAAATCCTATCAAAAACCCTGGATAGATACAAAAAGTTCCATGTAGAATCTTTATAAAATAATTGATTTATAATCACAAAAATGCTTCATAAGTACTTGAAGTGTTGTAGAGCACACAAGGCCCAAAAAAATCTAAAGGTGGAATCAGAAACAAAAGTACAGTAGAGCACAGAAAAACTCACCAAATCCCTAGCACACTGTGGGGAAAGCCTGTACTTTATTACTGGTTACCTTTATTGACTCACTTTGAAGTTTATCGATCTCACCACAAAGATAAGTCCAAATTCTCACCCTACCATCTACATGCCTCAGTAGAAACCAAGATTCAACATACCAGGTTACATTTTTCCAGTCTTCAGCTGTCCAGTTTTATTGAGCCTGTGCCCACTGCAACCTTAGCTTTTTGTTCTTGGCTGGAAGGCGTGGAATCTAATATGATCTCCTGCTATTGGAGTCCATCCATCTTAGGTTCAGTGAGGTTCTGAATTCTGAGATGGTTTTCTGTTTATCACAGATTTACAGAGTAATAATCTGAGTTACCATAGCTTTTCTGTCAGCTTGAACCAGTCTGGCTGTTCTCCACCTTCCTCTCTCATCAACAAGGTATTTCCGCCCACAAAACTGCTGCTCATTGGATGGTTTTTTTTTATTTTTTGCATCATTCTGAGTAAACTCTGCCAACTGGTGTGTGAAAATTCCAGGAGATCAGCAGTTCCACAAGTAATTAAGCCAGCCATTTTGGCATCAACTGTCTGGGCAGATTCAAAATCACTGAGATCATTTTTTTCTCCATACTGGAATTTGAAATGAACATTAACTGAAGCTCCTGACCTGTATCTTCATGATTTTATGAATTGTGCTGCTGTCACATGAGTGGCTGAATAGATAATTGCATGTATATGTGTGTGTGTATTGTACAGATATTGTAATTATATACTGTATATATGGTAGGTACAGTACTTATACTGTGTATACAGTTAGTATATAAATACACTATTTCTATATGTATATAAGATGACCCTAACTGTTTACTCAGGTCTGAAGGAATCCTTTGTCATTTGTATTGTAAAAACATTGTAGGACTTGTGAAAATTGATGTCCGTGGTGGTTACTTCATTTTGGAATGTCTGCAGTGAACCAAATCAAAAGCACACTCAGATACCACTGCTCCTTTCATCATTCTAATGTTTTCAACTGCCAACGATCATAAAGTATGCACCAGTCTGCAATATGGCTAAACAACTATAAATTAAAAAATGCACCCCAAGCCACAATCAGACTCTAAACACAATATTAAAATAAAGCAGATGTAGTGCATTGGTACATAACAAATTAAACAAAACCATGTGCATTTCATGAAAATTAAAGTAGCATTTGCCTAGTTGTATTGTTGTCCAAATATGAAGAAAGATAAAAAAAAAACACAATATTTTTTTTTATTAGGGTGTGCACTACCCATGTGTATTTTGCTCACAAATGAACACCATCCAGGTTCTGGAATGTACAGCATCTGCAGCAAAAATCAGTGCTGTGGAGCCTCACATAAAACTGCACTTGTAATAGTCTGGGACAACCCCTGATACCAAACACATCTGGTTATGCTTGATATACAATGACAGTTGAGGTGGAGCTGACTGCCTGATTGTGTACCAGATAAGAAAACAAGAAAAAGAAAAGACACAGGAGGTGCTGCAGTACACTGAATAGCAAACTCTGTGATGGTTTAACTGTCTAATGAAGTAGCAATGAATGGTTTGTTCATATAACTGAATGAAGTAATGTCTATCTATCTATCTATCTATCTATCTATCTATCTATCTATCTATCTATCTATCTATCTATCTATCTATCTATCTATCTATCTATCTATCTATCTATCTATCTATCTATCTATCTATCTATCTATCTATCTGTCATACCAGTTTTTATTTTAGATTTATCCTACTGATGTATGCAGTGTGGCAGAGTAAACAGTTATTTTATGCATGTAAAGGGGCAAATTGGTGGCCCAGGGCTTACATTTGTTATGTAGGCAGGTCCCGGTGTGTTGGATTGATTGGCGACTGTATACTGCTGTAATGTAAGTGAATGTTAATGTGAGTATGATTGTGCCTGGTGATAGACAGGCATCTCTTCCAGGGCTGGCTACAGCTTTCAGTCAAATGCTGTTATGATAGGCCGCAGCTCTTTACACATCAGTAACAGAAAAGCAGGCAGCTCATTGTTACTGCTAGGGCATTCATGCATTACTAAATCCTCTCAGTCAAGTTCAGGGTTTCTGAGCGCAACATCTGGTATATGGTGATGACCAGTCTTGAGTAGGGCAGAAGTCCATCATGAAGAATACACAATGGCACTCAGTAACACTGGGTCAATTTAGAATTGCATAAGGGGAACAAGCAAACTCCACACACACCACGTCAGGATTTGAACACCTTTCAGATGGTGTAACTACCCGGGGGCCCCACTTAGTCCTAAACTGCAGACACAGTCATACCCAACACACCCAGTAATAGTCCCCAAAGATCCAGACATGGCTGCGTCTCTGGACTCCAACTCCCCTGCTACCATGCAGGTGTCCTGATCAGGTTTAGCTCTGAGGAATACTGCCACCTGATGTATGAGGGAATAAACTGCTCCCAGTGAGCCTGTTTGCCCAATCCTTCCATTATGGCCTTCTGGACAGTTATGAATCCTTCCTTTATCCCGGCCAGGATGCCTGCCCTTCCTCTCTGGCACCTACAGTGGTTAGTGGGGTTCACTATTAACCATAAGGCTACCAGTTAGTTTCCCACACTGGCTTACTGTGTGAATCTCAATGAGTCACTTAATCTGACTGTCCTCTTACTGTAGGTAATAAATACCGTGTACAATTGCACATTTCTCCTGATCATGAAACATCATCTGTCAAATAGACAATAATGATGATAATGAAAGGCAGTTTCAGGAAATGGATGTATGATGAGATCTCTGCATATTAAAAAAAATAAGCATGCAAACATCTTATTTTGTGTACTGCAATGAGCTTTTTTCCTTTTGTTAACATGCTGTCCTCAGGAGCTACTAGTGCCTGACAAATTGCTCAGCTTATCCATGGCTCCTGCTGTTTGTCAAGCAGCTGTTTTCCAGTCCTGTCCCTGGTGATCCTTGCGCTCCACTGCTGAGCCCTAATTCCCTAAGTTAGTTACAGTCGTCATTTGCGCCTGTTCTTCATTATTTAATTTTTGGATCATGAACAGTATTTTTTTCACAACTTTCCTCCATTGACTCAGGTCACTGCCACGTGTGCATAAGATGTTTGCGCTGCCTGCTTAGCACCACAGAACAGAGACAGCATTCATGCAAAATAAACATTTAAAGATAATCTGGAGAATGTGAGCAAGCAAAATGAGGTAGCAACTAAGAACCAATTATTTATATGAATTAAATGATAGTGTTCTATGTTTAAATAGAATAAATCTCCAGCTTCTGGGCCATTTGGACAAGTGCACTCTTTTAGTGATTGGACTCCCAGGTAAGGCTTGTTTGGAGGTGACTGTCACTGTGCTTATATGTGTTGGCACCATGAGCTACATGAGAGCTTTCCACCAGAAATAAAAATATGGCCTGCCAATCTAGCTGCACTTATACAAGGATGCCACTGATTTGAATTATGCTTTTAAAACATAACATTCTCAAACTGAGTAATACCCATGTCACATTACGCGTCATTTAGATTTACTTTGATACATTTTGTTAATCCCCAAGGAGAAACTGTCTTTTTTCATGACCCATTCACTCAGATAAATTCAAACAGTTCTGATTTTGTCTTTAGTCGTAGGGGTGAGTTCTGTACATGAGAACTGACAACCAATGAATGCTCATTTGGAAATAAAAAGCTTAGAATGTAACAACAAGAAATAAGGAACACGCATGTTTTGTACCTCACAAACAGAAGAGTTTTTTAATGTCCCATGTTTTATATATTAAAACAGAATGGAGGCAGAACTCACTGTACCTGTTAACCCTTTCTACAGTCAGCATGGGAGTTTTGGACCTCACAAACAGAAGAGAGGCATGTCTGTCTGATGTCTTCTGTTTTGCATATCATGACAAAACAGAAACAAGAAAAAAAGGGAAGAGATTGTTGCTGAACTCACCACACTGCAAAAACTGAAATCTAAGAAAGTGAAAAGTTTTTAATGCTTTTTAATGTTTTTAACACTAAATGTTATTTTCCTTATTGTAAGAAATATGGGCATATCAAAAAATTTTGTAATTATGATTATTTACTTTACTTTAAGAAATCTTCTCAAGTAAATTTTGCTTACCCCATTGTCAGATTTTTTTTTTTTGCTAAATAAAAGCAAAACAACTCAAATTTTAAGTTTAGTTTTTGCACATGCATTTTTTTGCAGTGCACCACTGCTAACCCTTCGTACAGCACCAGACTATGATATTGGCTGTCAGTAAAAGTAGCAGACATAACTGTGCTGGATGGTTTGCACTCAGTCTCTAAATGTGACATGGGCGGCAATTTTCAGTCATTTAAATTGACATGTGGCTGCTGTTAATTAATCCGACATACTCCACAACTAGAATTTCTGTAATGTGACATCAACTTTAATAAAGTTTACAGTCATGGGGGCCATGACGTACAAACTAGGAACAATCCTGGACAGAACTCCAGTCCATCACAGGGCACACTCACACTCGTATCCTCACAAAGCCAGTTTGAAATTTTTGGCAAGCCTAAGCTTCATGTTTTTGAGATGTGACGATAAAACTGGAGTGTCTGGATGAAAATCTTATGCAGGCACAGGACAAATATGCTATTTCCACACAAATAGCTACCAGACAAGGGATTCAACACTAGATCAGCAGTGGTAACCATTGTACCATTATGCCTAACCCACTTTTAAAGGCAGAATACTTCATAATATACCAAGGTATCTTTATGCAAGAAGGTAGCTTTTGGTGGCATTATGCACAGGAATAAGTTTTATTTTTTAATTTGGAAATGTTGTACCAGTTATTTTCACTGGTGTCTGACCACATAAATCTGTAAGGAAAAGTTCAACAGAATTACACTTCCTGTAGATACCCAATATTTTTTTGAGGATCAGTCATATTGTTATTCATTGATCCTGCAATGCCTTGTCTCATAAGAAAGTGCTTTCAATGATGGATTATAACCAAACAACTATATGATAATGTTATTCAGTTAATCATTTTCAGATTGGCTTAATCCATTTATAGGGTTTAAGGGGGGGTCAAAACATATCCTGTCAGTCCATCACAGGGCATACAAACAAATATTCACATCAAACCAATTCAGAGTTGCCAGTTAACCAAAACTGCACATTTTGAGATGGGGGCAAAGATTGGACTGCTTGGTGAAAACTGTGTGTAGACTTTGGGAGAATGTGATCAATCTATAGGTAGTGACCTGGCTGAGATTCAAACCCAAAACTCTTATGCTGAGGCACAGCTCCCCTAACTATTATACTTCAGTTGTATATCAAACGATTAAGACAGATCCACTGTAAAAATCACCTATTACAGAAAAAAAATCTGTCAGCTCAGCAAAAGCTTTGGTTTGCTCATCCTTTACAAAAATGTGTGCTGTCAGCAGTTCTATCACCATTACTACCAGATGCATTAAAGATGTGAACATTTGGGTCTGAATCTAGTCCTATTCTTAGAGTGAATTAGGAAATGTTTACACAAAAACGGAAAACATGTTTTTTCACTTTATTGCTTTTATTATTAATATGCAGTGCCAGTTAATAAAAGAGCAAAAAAACAGATGTTGGTTCAAAATTTATAGGAAGGGTTTTGGCCAGCCAGTCATTACAAGAAAGAAAAAAGCTGTTCCAAGTTTTGATAAAATAACTTGGCTTATATTTTGATCAGTCATACAGAATAGAGAAAGGGCCAAACATCTCTGATGGCTCATTGAGCAAACAGGAGCTACAGAGGCCCTGCATTTTCCGTTAGCCTCACTGCTGTTTTGGCAAGGTAGATGTGAGATGATTCTGCCTTCCAGCACTTAAGAGTATTTTTATTTTACTTCACTGTTAATGGCACACTGTGATGGGCTGGCATCTTGTCAAGCATTGTTTGCTGATAGGATAGACTGCAGCACCCTGTAGCCCTGAATTGTTTAACATGGGATGTAGAATGTATGTACTGTATGTATGTAAATTACTGGTGCACTAGGGAACAGTGCTGTATCAGAAGCCTATGTTTGGGTGCAAGGTTCATCTTTCCATGTATCCGTTTGCTGCTATATGTTGTACAGCGGTCTCGTGTAATGTTATTTTGTTCTTCTGTATGCTGCAATACTGTGTGTGGATGGTATGACAATAAAGACACTCAACTATTATATAACTATTAGAAAACATACCAGTAATTTTGTGCACATTTTTGTTTTTATTTTTAGTTTTTATTATTCTTTGTTTAAAATATGACAAGTGGTGTGATTATCATCAAACGTTTCTTCATTCTGAACTCACCTCAGGCCTTGAACTTCTTTGAAAGAAGTCCTGATAACATGTGATTCACCATGGTTAATTTTGATTTGACATAATGCAGTGGGAGGTGCCAATAGGTGTTGCATTTTATTAATGAAAGCCAAGCACATAAAGAGAGATTTTTTAGATGTTGTATTTTTTGCGTTTTTTTCCTCATGCCGTAAAGAATACTGAATTTCTTACATTTACTAAACCGATTATTTCCAGTACATGGTTGAACATGTTATTTCATCGCAGCATATACTCATATATATCAACACAATCTACAGTTGCCACAGCAATGGTAAGGCACTTCTTTATACTTTGGAAACAAATTTTATTTGCCAGCAGCCATACCACAGGCACTTCAGAATAGGTAATCAACCTTACACTAAGCATGTTTGGGCCTGACCAGTATTTGAATGGGAAACCATCTAGGAAAAGCTTGGGATGCTGCTGGAGGATGTATTGGTAAAGCCATCAGGGGATACTTACCATGTGTCTCTGCATATATTTCAATGCCCCTTTCAGTATCCTGTCACTGTGCTGTAAAAATTGTCTCTCTCATGCGAATGACATGTAAAACTGAAGTTCTGACTCTCTGTGGTTATAAAAGATCTCTGGGAATCTTTTAAAAAAGAGTAGGGTGTTTCCCAGTTCCAACCATGGCCTGGTCCATTCTGGCACCTTTTCATCCCCTTTTTTCTAATTAGGTAATTATTGATCTCAACCCTTCACCACCTAATAACTAATGTGTGTTGAACGTACTGGCACAAAAATGTCTGCTGTTGCATCATCCAGGTGGATACCACACATTGGTGAAGGTTCATGTGGCTTCCCACTATGTTTGTAAAGTCCTTTGAGTAGTTAAAAAAGTGGTATATAAATGTTATTAATTAATTAATTAGCTAATAATTAATTAATCAATCAACCAATTAATTAATGTATTATTATTATTATTAACAATAATAATAATATTACCCAAAGAAAGCCACAACATCATGCAAGCAGCACACAGACAGTGACTCTGGGGCTGGGAGGCAGCAATGATGACATCTACACCATTATGTGGTCCAGGATCAAATTTATTAATTGAGAGATGAGTGGACTTCAAATATTGCTTAATATGTTCTGCTCATTGTATAATGAAGGGATATTTTTTTTCAGAAATAGAGGAGCATTCTTCAAATAGCATAAGTGTTCTTTAGTCAAAAGAAACATAATGCCTTTTTGTTACTATTTTATACCTTCTAAAGCACATACTATATATGCTGTTGGTGTGTTTTGTCCCATGGGACCACAGCATATTTCAGTGCATGTGCTATTCAGTAGTGTCAGTCTCGGTATGCTGTATTAAAATGTAAAAAGTGTGAATTAGCTCACACACACATACACCCACGTACATTCATCTGTTCTCATAGACAGAAAATAACAGACAAAGTATCTCCCAAAGTGCAGTGATTAAACAGATCAAAGGAAACCCTTGGTCACTCTGGGTCTACACAGAGGTATCCTTTTTAGTGGATGATTTACAGAATTGTCCACCAAAACTAGCAAAACTCAGACCTTTGGTCAAATTGTTACTTTTACTTGGTGGGCATCACATGCCTCTCCACCACAAACTCCTTAAAGTCTGCTGTGTGAGTCACTTCTGATTATCAGGGGTCAGTCATGGAAGTCTACTATCCACCATTTTACACTGCCATCTGGTGGTATTCAGATGATTGGATCTCTCACTCCTAGCTATCCGTATATTCTATTTGAATGTCTTGGCTCTTGTCCTTTAACCTAGTCTAACCATTTCTTTACTGAACTTGCTTACTCAAACTGTAAGGGGAACAAGGAATCCAAACCAGTTCCAGTAGCAATGGGAGCAATGAGGAAACCATCTGTGTATCTGGCAAAATATATGGTCACACATAAATACAGACTCACTCTCTCAGTCTCCAGTTAAAGTGAGCTCAGAACATTTGGATTGTGGTCATTGTACTCATTTAGAAACCCAAGCAGATATGCAGATTTTGTATACAAAGCCAGTCTTCAGGAGGATTGCGAGGCAGGAGTGCCTGGCACTGCACGATCAGGCTTTAACCGACTGTTCCTTTAAAATAATGTGAGTGTCTGTTAAACATAAGCAATGACAGCTAATTCAATTCATTATGTTTGGGGTCTGGAGCCTGTCCAGCCAACACTGGGGGAGGGACACCAGTCTGTCACAGGATGCATGAACAGGGACTCACTCCAGGCAAATCTTAAGTGACAAATGAATGTAACTCATATTTTAAGGACATGGGAGGAAAATCAGAGCGCTTAAAGAAACATGTGCAATGCGGGTTTTTAGAGTTCTTACTTGTGATGGGTCACCTTTCCAGTTTGTTGCATTCACGTGTGTTTCTGATCAGATTTTTGGAAGAAACACAAGGTCATTCGTTGTTAATTTGCTGTATGGTCCACACAAAAAGCATTTAAAGCTTAATTTTTATGTGAATATAAAAAACAAAATAAACATATTAAAAGTGGATTATGTTTCTCTCATTGCAGTGTAGTGTCTGGCTGACCAGATTATTGGTTTTAAATTTACATTATTGAGTGAAGTTAAAGGTCAGTGTTATGTCCCAAATCAAAGAATTTGGGTTGCATTGTTGTCTCAGAATTATCTGACTCAGAGCCCTCACTTCGAGGGGGTTTCTGACTGAAAAACTCGTATTTCCTGTCTGTCTGATAGCACTTAAATGCTTCAGTAGCAATGCAGGTATGGAGGAGTGTAAAGACTCCTCATGAGACAGTGTCACACTAAGTTTCCTGGTGCTGTGAGTGAGCTAAGGATTAACAATTAATAGTAATAATTTACTTTGATCTGTATGCTGCATAGCTTCTTTATTTTCCATATTAAGTAATTGACAGCAAATTTTTCATAATTGCCAGTCAATTATTCAGCTTATCAATATTATTCGCTAACAAGTGTGTATCAGTTTGAAAATTAACCAGATAAAAGAAGGACCATGCTAATTTTCCAAGGTATTTGACTGACAATCTTAATTAATAATTTTCTAACATTAAATTAAACTCTGCAGTTTGCATTTTTGTTTTGTATCAGTTCAATCCCACAGTACAGAAGCTTTCCTTTTTCATGATATTAATTACACTGGCTGAATCTTGTGAAAAATTAAAAAATTATAAGAATTACAGGTTCTTTAGTAAAGTGTGTGAATTATTGAGAAGTGTAAACCTGGTAAATATTATTACATCGATACTGTACTGAGAATAATTGAACAATTAATGTCAAATATTATACTTTTAAGGCTTAGGCAATGATGCTGAACATCTACCATCTTTATTTAGTCATGTCTTATAAGGTGTCCTAGTAATGTGGATGACTTACTACAAAATCAACAAGCTAATAAAAGAGCATGCTCAGTTATGGGACGCACTCTGGACCCCCTGGTGGGAGTAGCGAAGGAGAGAATTAAAACAAAACTGAGTGCCATTATGAAAAATGCTGCACATCCTCTCTCCGACACACTAACACTGAGGACTTTCAGTAAAAGGGAGTAGAAACAGGAAGAAGAATATATCAATTACAACAGACGTTCTCTAATTAATTAAGTTTGCCTTGTCAACCTTTAACTAAAGAGCAACATTAAAGTAAATGAGCTGGATGTGCTAGAGCCAACTGTTTAGATAACCAGCTTTGAATATCTGCTTAGCACATACAGTAATTGCTTTCATTTTTTCCTTTGTTATTTAGCCTTTGGTGTGTTACTCGAGCAGTGTTAGGGTGTACGGATGCAGTTTTCATTTTATTTAAGTGGTGCACTTTAATTCACACTAGTACTCCCTAATAAAGTTACTCTATGTTCGCATCCCAACGGATTTAAAAGCATTGTGATGCCCTGGGTGCCCACAGCCTTGGCATTACCAGTTCCTACGACATTGATAGTCATGAAACTGGACTAGTGCAGTGAGGACACAGACAAGCACGACTGGTGCATTGCACTTAGTGCAGCTTTAATCCAAACAAATCAAGCAATGTGTCAACATTGCCGCGCAATCTTAAGCAAAAAGAAATCAGTGTCTGCGTGAAGGTTAAAATCCATAAATAAATATAGATTAAGCGAGATCAAATCCACAATTAAAGCACAGTCAGGTTAGGCTAATTTTTCCTTCCTCCAGATCTCGAACCCTAGTGCGTCCTTTTCTCAAGACCATCTCCTCTGAACACCCATTGGGTCTGCTCATTAGACAGAAATGCCGGCAAGTGCAATTAACAACCTTCGGCTCTTTTCCACACTACCATCCTTTGTGTACGTGGGGACTGCTGAGCCCTGCTCCCTTGACCCACCACCATTCTTTGGCATCTGTGGAACAGTTAATGAAGCAATCAGCTTCTCATGCTCCTTTCTGATTCTCAGCAAGAATGACCCCGCCCCGGACCCCCATTCCTCTTGCTCTGCATGGGGTTTCTGTGACCTCTTTGCTTCCTTTCCTCTGCACCCAGTTCAAATTTGATCCTGGCAACATTCTATCCTTTTCTTTTCTGATATTTACCTCCACTCTTTCGGTTTTCTTTTTCTCTCCCTTGCTTTCTCATTCTCAGGCCCCTTGTGAGTGCAGGTGCACCAAATGACCCATGGAGTCTCGATAAGGGACAGCTGTACCAACTGCCTTCATGCATGTTAAGTGCAAATAGCACATTCCCTCATCAAGTTCTTTATGGACGCATGGCTTTCTTTCACACCTACACTCATGGGGTCTGTGCTGCCTTACTGTTTTTATTAAAAACCCTGCCCCGCCTTGGACCCCTAACACACTAAACCATAAGTATGATATAGGAGTACGGTCACAACATAATTCCATAGATAACTGGACATTCAGGGTTTGTTTCTGTTTCTTGATGCACCTTTAGCTGAAACTGTTTATTTGTTCAAATTCCTTGATTTAACTATCTTACAAAACAGATATGCCCAAGTTTATCACCTCTTCTAGGACATAAACACTGGTAAGCGTTACACTGATGGCAGGTTTACTGTTTTGATCAGGTGTATATAGACAGTCTGCATGTTCTTTAAATGTTGACCTTTCAATTAGTGATTCAGCTTTTAACCATAAAGCAGAAAATTTATACTGTAATCTGTGTTTAATCATTTTTAATTTTGTACTTCTGTACTTAACTGCTACCTTGATTTGAAAAGGTGTGTTATGTATACAGTAATCCCTCCTCCATCGCGGGGGTTGCGTTCCAGAGCCACCCGCGAAATAGGAAAATCCGCGAAGTAGAAACCATATGTTTATATGGTTATTTTTATATTGTCATGCTTGGGTCACAGATTTGCGCAGAAACACAGGAGGTTGTAGAGAGACAGGAACGTTATTCAAACACTGCAAACAAACATTTGTCTCTTTTTCAAAAGTTTAAACTGTGCTCCATGACAAGACAGAGATGACAGTTCTGTCTCACAATTAAAAGAATGCAAACATATCTTCCTTTTCAAAGGAGTGCAAAGCAAGCAGTCAAAAAAAAAATCAATACGGCTTTTTGGCTTTTAAGTATGCGAAGCACCGCCGGTACAAAGCTGTTGAAGGCGGCAGCTCACACCCCCTCTGTCAGGAGCAGGAAGAAAGAGAGAGAGAGAGAGAGAGAGAGAGAGAGAGAGATAGCGAGAGACAGATAAAAAAAATCAATACGTGCCCTTTGAGCTTTTAAGTATGCGAAGCTCCGTGCAGCCTGTCCTTCAGGAAGCAGCTGCACACAGCCCCCCTGCTCACACCCCCCTACGTCAGCGCGAGAGAGAGAGAGAGAAAGTAAGCTGGATAGCTTCTCAGCCATCTGCCAATAGCGTCCCTTGTATGAAATCAACTGGGCAAACCAACTGAGGAAGCATGTACCAGAAATTAAAAGACCTATTGTCCGCAGAAACCCGCGAAGCAGCGAAAAATCCGCGATATATATTTAAATATGCTTACATATAAAATCCGCGATGGAGTGAAGCCGCGAAAGGCGAAGCGCGATATAGCGAGGGATCACTGTATAATGATATTGTAATTATAATAATATGAAAATGAAAGAGTGACAACAGTGATGCAGTTCTTTACCCTGCTGCCCCATGGATGCCCTTCATTCTGCTGGATTCTAATGCTGTGCTCAGTGGTTACCTGTGTGAACTTTCCAGTTTCCCCACATCTGTGTGGATTGTCTTCCAGGTATTGCACATCCATAAAGATGGGCATGTCATGTTAACTAATGATTCCAAAGTGGGCCGGAGTGAACGTGGGTGTGTGCATGAAAAGGACCATCAGTGACATAACAGCACAACATTTGGTAAACAAGCTTGAGGTGGAGGAGTGAATGTCTAGCAACAAATCAACTAGGATAATAATTGCAGCTTAAATGCCCTTTTTCTGAATTTTTAAAACAACAAAAAAGGAATCAAATCAATTTTAGTTATTGTCTGATACTGACACGCAATTTATTTTCTTTTTTAATGAGGCCTCTCTATATGCTGCTGTCATAGGCTACTTCAAATGCAAAAAAACCCTTTATAAAACTGGCTAAAAGTGGGGGCAGCTAGAATATGCTTTAAAAGTCTATTTATATGAAAATACAAGTTTTTTCCTCTGTTTAGTGGCCTGTTTTTCCCTTGATAGACTAAATGACTTATGATTGCTGTCTGCTTCGTTCAAAGTTTTCAGGCAGTAGCTCAAATAAATTCCCTAGGAACCATTTAAAAGTATTTTGCTCAGTGTATATATTAAACTACTCAGTTTATAGTGTACAGTGATTTTTTTAATCTGTTCTCCTATTTGTCAGTTTTTCCACTGTTTCTTATATGCTTGTGTATTTTAAGTCATGGTCATCGCTAAGATATGATGCTAAAAAATGTGGAAAAATGTAATACATTATGCTAACATGCTGAATTCTGAATTTTCTAACAACTGTGGCTTTTTAGTGGTCATTGCTTAGTTACCATTGCTATCCATAATTAATAATTAGCTGTTTATAGAATTGTCTTGAACAACTGCAGTAGTGCAGCTTTAATAAACCTACATAGTTAATGTGTCAGATACCTTAGATAGATAGATAGATAGATAGATAGATAGATAGATAGATAGATAGATAGATAGATAGAACTTTACTTGTCCCCAGAGAAAATTTATATATCAGTATCAAGCAAAATTACACCTTTTATTGGCTAACTAGAAAGATTACAATATGCAAGCTTTCGAGGCAACTCAGGCCCCTTCTTCAGGCAAGTATCTTGCCTGAAGAAGGGGCCTGAGTTGCCTCGAAAGCTTGCATATTGTAATCTTTCTAGTTAGCCAATAAAAGGTGTCATTTTGCTTGGCTTTTCTCTATATTCATAATGGCTAACACGGTACAACACCCTAGTACTACAGATATATCAGTATCAGTAAAACATTTATTTATATTTATTCTTTACAATAATGAGCATGCATAAAAAATACAGAAGCAAATATTTACAAGTAATGTTACTAACAAACACATAGAAAATTGAAGTTTCAGCCTCTAATATTGCAATATGTGACACTAGCTGCATTTTAAAAATGGCCTGTTTACTTTTGTCACTGACAGCTTCACAAGCTAGTGTGATAGCACTTCAAGAGGTGTGACGTTTTTATTTTACTACTAAAAAGTGGTAATTAGTAGCATATTAAGACATATTACAATAAAATATATAAATACAGGTACAATGACAAAATGTTGATATGTTGAAGATAACATACTGGGATTATTTTTTTTACTTAGTTCTTTGAAAGTTTACTGCTGTATAATTGTTAGAATTATTTACATTGTTACCTTTTACCTTTACTGAGCTTTTCTTCTGTGTGATGCTTTTTTAGTTGGTTGTCAACACATACTGTGACACAAACTCTTCTTTTTACTTTCTTGTATACGAAGTATAGGGAAAGTATTGTAATCATCCAAAAATTCAGCCTTGAGGTTTTGATGAATCTCAATGTTTTAGACCTCCCTGAGACAGAAAATTCCATTTTTGGAATTATGTCTGTGTGTGTGTGTATGTAAACACAATAACTTGAGTACGCTTTCACTTATGTCAACCAAATTTTGCATGTAATTATTAGGTACAAAACGTATATTTCTATCACCTTTTGAGCTATTTCCACTAATTGGAAATGGTGCTTTTTTATTTATGCAACTATAGGGTCTGATTTATTCAACTTTACTTTTATAATAATTGTTTAATATATTATTAATTTGAGTTGATTTGTTGTTGGTGGTTCTTTAATGTACATAATATAAAAATATAATCATTGTCTTGAGGGTTACTCCTGAAATATCTATTCCCATACCTGTATATGAGAAAGTCTAGGGGAGACCACTCCCGATTTTTTGACTTTGTGCTTTGAAGGTTTAGCTGTAGCCACCAGGGGGTGCACCAGATCCCCAAACCTGAAAAAGACAGATGCTAGGCACAAGTCCAGCAACATACCCATTTTATTTTTCCTGTTGGGGGAAACCTTTCCTTTGTTTCCCAGTAGCACAGCACAGTACACAAACACCAATCACAGTGAAATACAATAATGGAACTTTGTTCTTCTTCTTCTTGTCCTTCCTCTTCTCTGTCTCTGTTATTGTCATTGTCGTCGTCCTCTTCTTCCTCCTCCTCCCAACTTTAGCTCCCTGAATGAAGGCAGATGGCTCCTTTTATGCTGCACAGGGGAGTACTCTAGGTGGCTCCTTAGCAAGGTCTGGAAGATCTCCCAGGTGTGGTGGAAGCCTGACAAAGTAGGGCTCTGCATCTCCCCCTGGCGGCCCCCGTGGACCCCAATAGGGTTGTGTCAAACTTCAACTCCCATGGAGCCCTGTGGGAATCCGAGACACCTCTGCAATCCAGGGGGCAGCCATCTAGCACTCCAGGGAAGGCAGTGCACTGTGCGTATCTGCTCCCCCGGTCCTTCCTTTAAGAAGGCATCCAGACCGGGTAATGGCCCTGGCTGTCTGTCACAATGCAAAATTTGTTCTTCTGTATGCATTATTTTTATTTTTTAAATTTGCTTAACTTAATAATAATAATAATAATAATCCCACTGTGGTGTGGCAGAGGCTTGGGAAATTAAATGAGGTTGTTAGTTCAATCAGCACAACTGACTCAAAGCATGACCAACAGCAAACCACTGGACCTACTGATGCAGAAATGTGAAAAAGGCTGTAATACACTCTGGCAAGCAAAAGGCTGCAGTTAAATGAATTAGTGTCATATAATAAGCTGATATCAAAATATTTCAGAAAAATGTAATGCATTTGGTGATTTATTGCTTATTTTCATCTAACAGTTTTATCTGAAGGATACCATTAGGTAATGGAAGCACAGAAACTATGGTAAGGAGTATATCAGCTAACCATTACTAAATATAAAGTGTTTTAATAATTGTACTGTAGCAGTGGGGAGTGGCGACATGCTGGATGATGGCCATACGTTTAAGTAAAAATTTATCTGCACTCTGTACTTGTGACAATACTACTACTGCTACTAATGTATTTAAAGCAGATACTGTATGTTGGTATGTTTGTGTTTATGTTGTAAAATGAAAGTGAACATGACATTGTAAGAAAGGGCGGCGTACTCCAGGCCACCCTGTTGATGGTGACAGGCCAGAAAATGTTAGATAAACACAATGGGCCTTTGGATTGTTTGGATTCTTCGTGTAAAGAAAACATGTGAGCTGCTGTGCTACTGTTTATACTCTACCTCAAACCCCATGTATTGGTGTAGAAATTAACTTTCATGTAGCTGCACCCTGCGTGTACAGCTTTATCTACACTTGGACAGCTGCTTTAAGCAAAGAGACTTGCTACAATAGCTGAAGTCTGACCAGCTGGTTGTCTTCAGACCTGAGCAGGTGCCGTGCCCATTCTTCACGCTGATTTGCATTGAAGACGTCTCTTCTAAGCTGCTAACCCCACTGCCACCAAGTGCTCTTAAGAATATACCTTGACCCAATCAACCATAAAATCACTAATAAAAACCAATGGTAGCAAAAGAAGGAATATATTTGAAAAGAGTCTTAAAAGGATAGAAAATGGATTTAAAAGAGTCTTATTGAAAAACAAATGCAGTATGTATAAAATAAACGTGTTGAAGATGAGTCTTTTTAAGTCTGGGTGCAGAACTTTTTCGGATTTCCGTCAGTCCACAGAAGCCTTGCCAGTTTCTTTGGGAATTCAGACGTCTTGTCTAGGTATGTTCTTCTTTCTTTTGTTGTTCCCTTCCCTGTTCTCCTGTCTGTGCATAGCATGCATCCCAAACTTAAAGGCCCCACTTCACGTGGGATTATCAAAGATTACAAGAATAATCAGTAAATGTTTTTCTTTCTCAGGCTCATTGTCCATTATGTTCCTAATTATCACGGGTTAATACATTTCAAAAAGTATTGGTAACAGTGTCTTTTTATTTTAAAAGAATGATCTAAAGATACAAAGTTTAAGTCAGCAAAAATACAGAGTTTAAATCAGTCTATAGCAGTTATTTAAAAGATACACAAGCGTTTGTTTGAGAATAGTCCCTAAAGATTACAATTCAGGTGGTCCTGGGTGTTAGCTTGTTTTATCAGTGTTTGTCCACACAAGTCAGATTTTGTCTTGTTTTTAAAGTCCAAGTTCTTATTTTAATATATTGTTTGTTTCATTTTTCATTGTTGTTAGTTTTGAACATTTATTTCTCATTTGGCATATTTCTATGCCAACACACCCCTTGTCAAACAAACCTTGCGAGTGGCAATATACTGTATACCATCTACAAAACACTACTGAAATCTCTACCATTCTGTCATATGATGTTTAGAGTAATTTTTTTCACAACCCCTATTTGTACCACAGAATGTAACAAGAGATTTATTGAGTAATTTCAGGCTTTGCTAATTCCTCTTAACATGACTGGAGGCACATTAAGGGAGAATATGTTTTCTTGTTCTTTTACTGTTTACATAAGCAATAACATGCTTACAACAGTTAGGACATTAAATATTAATTAAAATATATTTTGGAACAGTCAAAAATGATAGCTTTTTAATTTTTATCTGCTATACAACACAGCAATATTTACAAAAAAATGCCAAAGTGCTATATAAATGTAAGGAATTAGTACTATTAATTAAATATTTGTAACCACACATGCTTCTTTTTATTGATGGATACTGCAGACACCACAGTATGCTGAAGAAATAAATAACCTTCATACCTCTAGCTGTGTTATGCTCAGATGTTCCATGGAACAATGCCCTCTGTACATGCATAAATGCTGTAATACTTCCTAAAAGTAACCTGCAGATATGCAGTTGAAAGTGAGTCTTACACTTAAATTATCCATCCATCCATTTTCCAACCCGCTGAATCCGAACACAGGGTCACGGGGGTCTGCTGGAGCCAATCCCAGCCAGCACAGGGCACAAGGCAGGAAACAATCCTGGGCAGGGTGCACTTAAATTATACAAGTTCAAATTAAAGAAAAACCTAAATTACAGTGTATGGCTCGGGTGCTATAGCTATTCAAATCCTATTATGATCAGTGCTGGAAGTAGGAAGGTAGGACACATGGAGGAGAATTAAACTGCCATAATTTTACTTGTGGTGCAGTGTTTAGCACTCTTGTTTCTTAACTCTAGTAGCCTGGGTTCTAATACTGGTTTGGTCATTGATTATGTGGGGTTTGCCCATTCTTTCCTTACCTTTATTAGAATTTGTGTGGTTCAAACCGAAAGGGGAAGCACATCTTGCAGCAATGAGGGTATTGTCTGTTGCCCTCCTCTGGCGTCTTCTTGTAGCTGCGGAGGAAAGATAAAAGACTGTTAGTGTCTTTGCCCCCTCACGTCTTGGACTGGTGTCACATACCTGATCTCAGATCATAAGGTGCTCCACATGATAATATATATGTACATATAATGTAAATATATATATTATGTATAGATACACACAGTATATACAATATTTGTGTGTATGCAGATAGAGAGAGAATAAGGAATAAGGAATATCCTGCCATACTAAAGGGCCAAGGGTTGCGCAAGATGGGTGACAGTCTCAATAGGAATCTCACAAATGGAGTGGGAGGACAGAGGCCACTTAAGGGCTCACAGGATCTGTCATCACAAAGTATGCAATGTAAGGTTATCATGTGATAATCCCCTTGAGGTCATAGGAGCTTATTGTGCCCAAGACGAAAACCTAAACTTCTCCAGTTTGCTAGAAGCTAAGCAACTTAGCACGTACCAAGTGGTGCAGGGTACAGTAAGAGCTATTAGGCCTTTCAGTTTTAAAGCGTCTTCCCTAACCCCAGATGGAATCCTAGAATGGAATGTATCTGCAATGTGTACATACACAAACAATTATAGTGACCTGTAGGGCAAAGAGCAGGAGGCACTACTGGACCTTAATTACATTTTTGTCTAATGTCTTTATCTAGGGTGACTTGCAACATTTGAGAGATACAATGGGTTAAATTTCTTTTGTTTTTCAAAAAGGAGCACAGGCAGAAAAAGTCACACAGTGTCAGTAAGATTTGAATCTACAGCCTCAGGGTTTGAGGTCCAAAGTCTTAGCCACTACACCACACTGCCTACAAATTTTATATGGCTCTGATACTAGATGAAGAACAACAATAGGCTCTGGCAGACTTTATAACTTGACACAACCCTTGCCTCACCCCTTTTTGATTTTTTTGGAGAGAAGAGATGCAAGCTATTATCCATTAGGTAGGATGGAGATATATATAGAATATGATGCCACAAGCTTGGCACACCTATCCTTGGCCAGTTTCGCCCATTCCTCTTTGCAGCACCTCTCAAGCTCCATCAGGTTGGATGGGAAACGTTGGTGCACAGCCATTTTAAGATCTCTCCAGAGATGTTCGATCGGATTCAAGTCTGGGCTCTGGCTGGGCCACTCAAGGACATTCACAGAGTTGTCCTGAAGCCACTCCTTTGATATCTTGGCTGTGTGCTTAGGGTCGTTGTCCTGCTGAAAGATGAACCATCGCCCCAGTCTGAGCTCAAGAGCGCTCTGGAGCAGGTTTTCATCCAGGATGTCTCTGTACATTGCTGCAGTCATCTTTCCCTTTATCCTGACTAGTCTCCCAGTTCCTGCTGCTGAAAAACATCCCCACATGATGCTGCCACCACCATGCTTCACTGTAGGGATGGTGCCTGGTTTCCTCCAAACGTGACGCCTGGCATTCACACCAAAGAGTTCAATCTTTGTCTCATCAGACCAGAGACAATTTTCTTTCTCATGGTCTGAGAGTCCTTCAGCTGCCTTTTGGCAAACTCCAGGTGGGCTGCCATGTGCCTTTTACTAAGGAGTGGCTTCCGTCTGGCCACTCTACCATACAGGCCTGATTGGTGGATTGCTGCAGAGATGGTTGTCCTTCTGGAAGGTTCTCCTCTCTCCACAGAGGACCTCTGGAGCTCTGACAGAGTGACCATCGGGTTCTTGGTCACCTACCCGACTAAGGCCCTTCTCCCCCGATCGCTCAGTTTAGATGGCCGGCCAGCTCTAGGAATAGTCCTGGTGGTTTCGAACTTCTTCCATTTACGGATGATGGAGGCCACTGTGCTCATTGGGACCTTCAAAGCAGCAGAAATTTTTCTGTAACCTTCCCCAGATATGTGCCTCGAGACAATCCTGTCTCAGAGGTCTACAGACAATTCCTTTGACTTCATGCTTGGTTTGTGCTCTGATATGAACTGTCAGCTGTGGGACCTTATATAGACAGGTGTGTGCCTTTCCAAATCATGTCCAGTCAACTGAATTTACCACAGGTGGACTCCAATTAAGCTGCAGAAACATCTCAAGGATGATCAGGGGAAACAGGATGCACCTGAGCTCAATTTCGAGCTTCACGGCAAAGGCTGTGAATACTTATGTACATGTGCTTTCTCAACTTTTTTATTTTTAATAAATTTGCAAAAACCTCAAGTAAACTTTTTTCACGTCGTCATTATGGGGTGTTGTGTGTAGAATTCTGAGGAAAAAAATGAATTTAATCCATTTTGGAATAAGGCTGTAACACAACAAAATGTGGAAAAAGTGATGCGCTCTGAATACTTTCCGGATGCACTGTATATATATATATATATGTTAGAAATGCCAAGCTGCACAACTCACTAAACATATCATCACTACAACTCACTTGTCATCACTAAATACAGGTGTCTTCTGTGCTTGGCAGTAACCTGCATCATCATCTGAACATCCCTGTTAAGACTACTGCAAGATTCATTACTGACATCTAGTGGAAAATTACTACCCTCTGAAGTCTGGAGTTACTGACCTGATACAGCATATAGACTACAAGACTGAAATTGTTGTTACATAGTCCAGGAAATCTAGCTCAGGGGTTAAAAGAGAATTTCTGGTCAATAAAAACATATGTAAGAAACTCTGCTCAACTTATCCTGAGAAAAGAGAAATTCCAAGTGATGACCCATGCTGGATCGCATAAAGACTGAATCATGTGTACTTGTTAGACCTAAATTAAACAGGAGGAGTCACATTTTTATATCTTTTAATGGCAAAAAAATTATCTTTCATGTGGGACCTTTAAAAAATCAGCAAGGCAATTATGGAATGCGTAGGCTATGCATGGCATATTATAGCTTGCACTAGCACATTGATTTTATGGGATAGATTTTGAGTTCTTTCATCAACTCAATAATAGATCAGTGATGTCTGTGTTCTGCTCTTCTATGGCACTTTATATGAAAATGGCTGCATCATTTCATGTACCTGGAACTTACTTGAAAAGTGATATTGATAAACAACAAGATAAAATGAAGTATCAGGATTTGGTAATGCGTTTCTATTTTTGTCACTGTTTCTTTTGCTCACTGTTTAGGTCATTTTGCTGAAACGCAAATAAAGGAATATAAAATGAAGCACATTGGCTAACTGTTGTCAGCTGTCACTTTGGCAAATAAATAACACTTTAAGAAAAAGAAACAAATGTGTATGTTTCCCTGGATTAATGCATTTAGTTTGATTAATAGAGGAAAAAGCACTTTCTTGGGTGTGTTTTTGCTCACTGGCAGCTTTGACCATATGCAATCCAAAGCCACATCAGATTACTCAGCTGCCACAAGCGTAGACTGTAAAATAAGTACTTCATACCACTCTTTACTCCATGTTCCAACAACAGCGCCTCAAAACATAAATTGCTCTTTTAACCCGTGGTTAAAACAGCCAAATATACTATACATATTCTTCAAGTGTATACTGTAGTATAACTGTAAACCATTTTATTAAGGACATTTGAAAATCATTTTGTATGAAGGGCATACTTTTGTTGGTGCGCCGAAATGAAAATCCTTGGCTGAAGCCAAAGATGAATTTCAGAAAACAGTGGACTGAATTACATATGCGGAACTTTCTTTTATTTTTAAGGCATTGCATAAAGACCCAAAGTAAATCAATTTCACTTGATTTCTGGTTTTCAGTGAAACTGAATGATAAAATTGCAAGTTGATAAATAATCCTTTTATTATTGAAGTCAGTCTTTTTGAAGAGGACATATTTAAGAAACTGAACTGAAGGTAAACAAATCAATGAATAAATTAAAAAAAATTATACAAAATTTAGTTTTGTAAATAAAAAATGGTAACTTACAATTTATATTTCTATCAGCCTCTTTATGTCTGACAAATAAACCCACTTAAACCAGCATTAGAGGACTGGTAAAGAAGTGCAGTTGGCTGTCTTGTGTTTAGTAAACTGTCTGCACAAGGTAGTCCATAGTGTAATAATATATGTGAATGGGGTTACCTTGTCCAGGTGCTTTGTCCATTTTTCGTCATATAGTACTACATGGTTCACTAAGCTCAACATGTTTAAATAGTAATATCTGAAGTCCCGATTGAGTTTCTCCTGGTATGATCCCCCCTCCTTCTTCATTCCTTTGTGTATTTACTTTTTGTCTTCATAAGAGGGATGTGGTTTCTCACGGTATGTCACTACTAGTGGCATTGCTTGTGATAAACAAACCAGTATAATCATCTAAAGATGATATCTATATCCCACACTGCAATGCAATGAGAGGTATTGTGCATTTCCTATAAAAGAGGAGGAACTGTTTGAATGCAACCTCTATAACCAATGCAGGAGAGGAACATGAACAATATCAAATGTTCAGTTAAAAACTTAATTCAGCCGAATACTGACTAAACCATTTCATTGTTAAATGTGGACAAAGCGGCTAAAATTCAGCGCATTTCTTGTTGGTAATGCCAAACATATCTATCTTTATTTTAGGAAGTTAATTATGTTCATTCTATTGAAATACAATTTTTATAAAATAATTTGAAGGTAGCATTGTTTGTGCTTCTGCTTCATTGACTTAGTGGACTGGCTTCAAATTCTGTGCCTGACCATTGTCTGTGTGTTTTCACTTGTTCTCCTCAATCTGCGTGGATTTTTGTCTTGGTGCAGTGGTTTTTCACATACATCCTCAAGGCTTGTATTTATAATTTCTTCCCAAGTGAGAGTGATGTGCATCTGAGTAGGACGTGCAGGACTGGTGATTCCTGACTTGCACCCAGTGATGTCTGGGATAGCCTCTGGCTACCAGAAAACTCTTCGACTGTATTAAGCAGGTTTGAGAATGTTATATTAACACAGTTTGACTTGCTGGACATTATACAATGACTGTAGACTGTAACCTGTCATTATTTCTTTCATTTAGGTTCTGGTTAAATTTCAGGTTCAGGGTAAATTTTGCACAGTAGTTAGAAAAGTCTTTCTTCACTCAGTGGATAGTAGATAAATGGATTAAGTTGCCAAATAGATAGTGGTAGATAGTGGTAATTTAGAAACCAGATCTCAACTTGATGACTGGAGATTAGTGTGTTACGTTTCGATTAATCGCCTGCTTTTGTCACTATTATGTTTGTGTTCTTATGAGTAATCAAAACCAGTTAGTCTTCCTTTTATATAGAGATTTTGTAGTACTAGGGTGTTGTACCGTGTTAGCCATTATGAATGTAGTGAGAAGTCAAGCAAAATGACACCTTTTATTGGCTAACTACAAAGATTAAAATATCTGTTATCTATCTAGAAAGATGTCTTGCCTGAAGAAGGGGCCTGAGTTGCCTTGAAAGCTTGCATATTGTAATCATTTTAGTTAGCCAATAAAAGGTTGCATTTTGCTTGACTTCTCACTATAGAGATTTTGAAAGTAAATTGCATTTCTTACAACCTTAAATGAATAGAACAATAGAATAAACTGACAGCTTACAGGAAGGCTTGATGTAGCGGAATATTCAAGTCCAGCTGCTGAGCCTCTAAGCCATTCTGCCTGTCATTTTCAATTTGTTTTTCAATACTCCCAATCCTGACTACTAGTTGTCTGTTGATTTGCATTCCAACAATAATCAGAGACAAGTTTCTATAAAACATGTATAATTCTTAAAGGCTCTAATTGGACCATTATGGGTTTGTCCTCCAAAGGACTGAGACCCCTTTCAGGGTTGGCTATAACCAGGATAAGTTACAGCGATGGCCTCGACCTGGGTTAAGTGAGTTTGATAACGCTTGGTTGGATCAAATTGGAAGCAGTTGATTAATAGACGTGCAGAAAAGACATTAGTGGATTTGGACAGGCAGGCATGTTGGCCGGGTTCAAAGAAATTGCTTTCAGTTATAGCCTGAATTAGCTGATTTAGATACTAATTTACCCAGTCATTTTCTTACCAAAAATCTACTTTTTTGGAAGGGTGTTAAAAATCTAACCATTGCAGGTTAGATTATACCCTTTTTATTTTTGGATGTGCAAAACCTAATTCATTCAGTAAGATCTAAGATGTTACATTTAAAAAATTACTACATTATACCATACATCTCTAGGAATGTTTTTGAAGTAAATATGAATTCAGTGCAGGTGGCATTGTGGCAGAGCAGTCAATGTTGATGCCCTAAAGCTGTAGGATCCTGGGCTTGATTTACAGCCTAGTGGCTGCTTGTTTGGATTTTACACATCCATTTTATCAGTTTAGGTATTTGTTTTCAAACTTCTAAAAGATGGGTATGTTGGGACGGACAGAAGCTACAAACTGGCCTGGCATGAATAACACTGCACAACATTTTTTTTTGAAAAGTCTTGCTTTTGTTGATTGTGACAAGTATCTACTGGGTATGCACAAATATAGTTTTGGTTT
Source organism: Erpetoichthys calabaricus (assembly GCF_900747795.2). Taxonomy (NCBI): domain Eukaryota; kingdom Metazoa; phylum Chordata; class Cladistia; order Polypteriformes; family Polypteridae; genus Erpetoichthys; species Erpetoichthys calabaricus. The sequence goes on from NC_041396.2 coordinate 153,704,671, forward strand.
TACTGCATCACGTAGGAACTCTGAGAAATAGACATTTATATGTTTACTGACAATAACGTATTTTGTCATTCAACAGAATTAAAAGTGTTTTGCTCCTGATTTTCTTTTGTATTCAATGTCTGGTGCATCACGTTGCAGTGTCCAACAGTAGTCAGCAAGCATTGACGGATTCCAGTTGCTCTGGTATCGTTTCTCCATTGTAGCAATGTCCTGGTGAAACCTTTCTCCGTGTTCATCACTGACAGCACCGAGATTTGTGGGGAAGAAATCTCAAGTGTGAGTGGAGAAAATGAATCTTGAGTGACATGTTGCACTTCATTGTCTTGTATGCTTTGAGAAGTTTGTCTACCAGCTGAATGTAGTTTGGGGTTCTGTTATTGCCCAGAATATTGTCAACAATGTATTTGAAGGTTTTCCAGGCAATTTTTTCCAGCCCAACTAACAGATCTTCAAACTGCTTGTCACTCATAACATGTCTGATCTGGGGGCCAACAAAAATGCCCTCTTTGATCTTGGTGTCAGTTATTCTTGGGAACATCTGTCTTAAATAACAAAAACCTTCACCTTCCTTGTTCAGTGCTTTCATGAATTTCTTCATGAGTCCCTGTTTTATGTGAAGAGGAGGCAAAAATATCTTTGCCGGGTCGACAAGCGATTCATGTGCCACATTTTTCTGTCCTGGAACTAACTTTTTACGGAGTGGCCAGTTCTCTCAAGAATAGTGCGACTCTTTGGCACAGCTGTCCCATTCACAGATGAAACAACAGTACTTTGTATAGCCGAGCTGCACTCCTAGTAACAGAGCAACGACTTTAAGATCTCCACAGATATTCCAGTTGTACCCGCTATACTGGATGTGCTTCAGCAACAGTTCCATATTCTCATACGTTTCTTTCATGTGTGCTGCATAGCCAACAGGTACTGAAGGATAAACGTTGCCATTGTGTAGCAGAACAGCTTTCAGGCTTAACACTGACGAATCAATGAAGAGACGCCACTCTTCTGGGTTGTAATCACAACCCAAGGCCGAGAACAATCCTTCAATGTCACAACAGAAACAGAGACTGTCGACTTGTGCAAAAAATGTGGTTATATCATGATGTCGGCCTCGAAACACAGAAATTTTCGTACCTGGTGACAGCAAACACCATTCCTGCAGTCTAGAACCCAGCAGCTCGGCTTTTGACAGATTCAAATCTCTGACCAAATCGTTCAATTTTGACTGTGTTATCAGATGTGGATCGCCTGATGAGCATGGTTCAAAATTTGGGTCAATGTCACTGTCAGTACCCTGCATTGCAGTTTCTTCATCTGGTTCGTCTAAGGTCCAATCCTCTGGTGGTTTGTCTTGAGCAACAATTTTGCAGCCGAAATACAGATGATAAGCTTTCTTCACAAGAGCAGTCGTCCAACGTCTCTGAGGCGCAAATGTATATTCACCACAGATATAGCAGAATGTATCACGGCTGTTACGACATTGACGAGACATATGGCCCAACACCAAAACGTCTATAGCATTAAGCTTACTTACTGTTATATTGCTACAGATACAATACTTTACTATACTGATACTATCCATACACACTGACTATCTAAATTAACCAAATGAGCAGGATCGGTGTATGCAAGCCACCTTTATAGCATGCTGAGACAGCGTCAAGCTCGTTCAGACCTGCCCAGGATGTCATCTTCCACAGAACAGCTTCCAACCTGGCCTGATTCCATGCCTGGACATGCCCAGGCTGCACAAACCGTTGTTGATAAGTCACTTATGGGAGCAAAAATATTTGGATACAAATATAAGAAAAAATCATGACAAAACTGAAGATGTCTCTGAAACGGTACGTGATGGGTAAATTTTGATGTGATATTCGTGATCAGCACCCAAAAATCTATATGAAACACCCAACAGTGTTCAAGAAGCAAAACCTTTGTTGTGCAATGTAATCGTACATGTAGCCTTTGATGGGCTGATATGGTGTCTATGGCTGGTTTTCTACCCTGTTAACTGATGTTGCTAGGAAAGACACACAACATGCTATAATGGATTTCATAATGCTGATATTGGTTCTCATGGTGGCACAGTGGTTAGCACTACAGGCTCATGGATCCAACATCCTGGCTTGAATCTTGCACCTGGTTGTGATCAGTGTGCAGTTTGTGCATTTTTTCCATGTCTGTGTTGGTTTTCCTGCAAGTTCTCTGATTTTCCTGCCAAATACAAAAAACGTGTGTTTCACGTTTTGTTGGCGATCGTAAATTGGCCCTGCGTGTACACAGCTAGGCCTTTCCATGGATTGTACCCATCCTGAATTGGCTCCTGTGTTATGATCATTCTCCTCATTCCACCGTGAATTGCATAAAGTTAGTCTGAGAATGTGATGTTTCATATTCATTTTTTTCTTGCACACATTTGTGGCCCACTTGGGAAATGAGGATACATTTTTTTAAGACGATATGATTCTCCCTTTAAATCCCACATCTTAATACATAATTCGCCTGCCTCCTCACTCACTCACTCACTCACTCACTCACTCACTCACTCATGTCCGTCCGAAGCCGAATGCGCAGTCGCCTTCTACGCCGCTGCCTGAAAAACCTTACGAGACCGAAATCCAACCCCAACATCGCGGCAGGCGGCGGATTTAGCCTATGCATTATACAACTGTCTTCATACACTACTGACACAAACTCGTGCCCATTTCATCTTACATTGTCGAAACGGGCTTTTTGTCTAGTAATATAATAATGGCCAGTTATATTTGACCCTTAAAATCACATGCAGATTTATGTAGGGAATGTCATGTGAGGGAGATCTCGGATTTTTCTCCCTTTTGGTTTGGAATCCATGTTGCAGGTGACCCACTTGAAACCAAGACCCTGAAATACATACCATGAGGCTTTTCACTCCATTCTGCAGCACTTCAGACTGACTCCATCTAAGACGTTACTTGATCAATAAGATTCAAGTGCAGTGGCTCACTGGCTGTTATTAATTATTTTTACAGAAATCTCCTTGCAAAAAAGTTGTGCTCTCATTGCAAAATTTGTGATTGCAAATATGCTCTTTTTTTGGTTTTACACTGAAGACAAATGCCACCTTACTGAGAAACTGATTACCTAAACCACACTTGAGCAATAAGATTTTCATAATAACCACAAAACCAAGTGACTAGATAATTGATGTAAAAAACAAAAAGACTTTAACTTTAAAAAAAATGTTGTTTCACTAAAGTATTTTTAAGAGTGTCTCTTACATACCATTGCAAAAAATAATATGAAAATTGGTGCACCAAAAGAAAGAAAAACAAAGAAAAAAAAATGCACTCGTTTCCGCTTGGCCAATCTACAGCAATCACTTATTTGAGCAAGAGCTTCCTGCGGCATGTGACCTGCGTTCATTAGATAACAGTGTCAGAGGCTAGCAGCTGAGCTCACTGCTGGGTATGTATTGGTAAAGCTTACCAGTCTCTTAAATATGATTTATGGCTCTGGCCTCTTTATCTACGGAATATTTGCTCTTTGTTCGGCCCGTTATAAAGAAAATGGTTTTTCTCTCTTCATACGTAGTCTGCCGGTTTTGTTTAATATGCTAAAGAAAGGCCTATCTATAGTCTAGTTCCCTCTATGTTTAAGAGGAACTAAGTAATGTTGGTTACGAAACATGATATGATCTTTTTTTCCAATAATAATGAGCGTACTGGGCTATCTGATGTTAGCAGTCTGTGGTACGTACTCAAGGGAGCATACTAATGAAACAAGTAGCAAGTAAAAATTGTTCAAGATGATCAGTGACTGGCCGTATTTACTACAGGTCAAGAAGGATCCAGGAGCCCTTGGTCTCAGTTGAGGGACACATTTGGGTAATTAATAATTTTACTTGTATTTTAAAATGTGTTTGACATTTCACATGTTTGCTGTTGTAACACTCAGCAGTTTATTATTTAAAAACCGTTGCGGGCATAGCACTGACACAGTGTGAGCAAGTGAATGTGCTGTTCCGGGATGCACTAACAATGATTCCTGCCTTGTGTCCAGGGCAATCACATCCCTGTAAAGCACAAGGAAGGTTGAGTATGTGTGCCCTCCCCAGATATGGTTCCCACCTTGTGCTTGTGACTGCTGGGATAGGTGCTGGCTCTCTGTGGTCCTGTATGAATAATGTTTAGAAGAGGAACAAACAGATGAATTAACTATGTGGCAGGATGCCAACTGTGAGCCCTAATAGCTCAGAAGGTGGGAACTCTAGCTTGAGTAAGTAGGTCTGCTCGTATTCATACTTGTGGATTACTGAACAGAAGCTGCAGAATCCATTTTTATTTTTTTTTAAATAGAATGAAAGGGTTTAATATATCCGCTGGGACTGAATTATTATGTTTTTTTTTGTGATCATCTTTTTATTAAGTAAAGACAAATTGACAAGCTATATCAATAAACATCTTTGATTTGCTTTTCTAAGTAAATAGGAAATGTAATACCTTGAATTTAGTAGACATGTCATTCTTTATTCAATGGGCAAATTCCCATTTATTCAACAGACATGTTAGTCTGGTAAACGGACTTAAATTCAGTCATTTGTGAGCTGCCTACACATGCCACATTCTTTTTGAGTTCACGTTGATTTTGTGTTCTTTAATAGTCTATTTTTCTCACCTGCCCCTACCACATGTATTTTAGTTTAATGAATGAGCCCTGCAAATAGACCAGATTCCATGTCAGGGTTGGTTCCATTTCTGTAAGGTCAATCTCTGATTCCTGCAGCACTGTTTTGGAACAAATGGGTTCAAACAAAGAATTGATGGGAGGAGGTGTGATGTTAGGTTGTTGATCGATTCAGAAGTTATTATTGACTTTTTCCTGGTTTTGGCTTAGGCTTTAAACAAACAGGATTAATGTAAGCATGCTTAAAACAGTAGGAATGAATCTAATGATAATTTTACCTGTGGTATAGATGATTATACAGTAATCCCTCCTCCATTGCGGGGGTTGCGTTCCAGAGCCACCCGCGAAATAAGAAAATCCGCGAAGTAGAAACCATATGTTTATATGGTTATTTTTATATTGTCATGCTTGGGTCACAGATTTGCGCAGAAACACAGGAGGTTGTAGAGAGACAGGAACGTTATTCAAACACTGCAAACAAACATTTGTCTCTTTTTCAAAAGTTTAAACTGTGCTCCATGACAAGACAGAGATGACAGTTCTGTCTCACAATTAAAAGAATGCAAACATATCTTCCTTTTCAAAGGAGTGCGTGTCAGGAGCACAGAATGTCACATAGATAGAGAAAACAATCTCTAGCAAACAAATCAATAGGGCTGTTTGGCTTTTAAGTATGCGAAGCACCGCGGCACAAAGCTGTTGAAGGCGGCAGCTCACACCCCCTCCGTCAGGAGCAGGGAGAGAGAGAAAGATAGAGAGAGACAGAGTTTGTTTTTCAGTCAAAAATCAATACGTGCCCTTCGAGCTTTTAAGTATGCGAAGCACCGTGCAGCATGTCATTTCAGGAAGCAGCTGCACAAAAGATAGCAACGTGAAGATAATCTTTCAGCATTTTTAGACGAGCGTCCGTATCGTCTAGGTGTGCGAACAGCCCCCCTGCTCAATCCCCATACGTCAGGATCAGAGAAAGTCAGCGCAAGAGAGAGAGAAGAGTAAGCAATCTACCTTCTCAGCCATCTGCCAATAGCGTCCCTTGTATGAAATCAACTGGGCAAACCAACTGAGGAAGCATGTACCAGAAATTAAAGACCCATTGTCCGCAGAAATCCGCGAACCAGCAAAAAATCCGCGATATATATTTAAATATGCTTACATATAAAATCTGCGATGGAGTGAAGCCGCGAAAGGCGAAGCGCGATATAGCGAGGGATCACTGTATTTCTGTGACCATTTGTTTTGTTAGAAATAAACAATGTTGTAGTGTTTAGTATTTTATTCTGCAAGCTGTAGGGACCTGACTTTGACTTGTAACATGTGGATTTTCCATGTTTCTCCACCTGTTTCGCATATTCACATATACAATTAAACTTGCATTGGGTAGAAGTGAAATTGTGTAAATGTAACCTGAATTGTTCTGTTTTTTTCTAAGGTTCAATCTCGCTGGCTTACTTTCTGCCATAGATGGATGTATGAATGATTTGCTTTTGCCACTCCATACTAATGAATATTGCTTATGAAATATATGAATATATATTATAATATAATACGAATATGAAATATTACAAGAAATGAATCACACCAAAACCTGAAATGAACGAATATAGCATACTATTCTCAGACTTGTTTAATCTAATTCTGGGTCACACTGGGTGCAACAGAGGAAACAGCCTTGGACAAGACACTAGTCCATCATGTGTTGTAGGTGTAGTGGTGGCTCTGAAGCTAGGGATCTGCACTGGCAATCGAAAGGTTGCCGGTTCGAATCCCGTAAATGCCAATAGGGACTCTGCTCTGTTGGGCCCTTGAGCAAGGCCCTTAACCTGCAATTGCTGAGCGCTTTGAGTAGTGAGAAAAGCACTATATCAATGCAAAGAATTATTATCATATTGCCTAATCATGCACACACACACACACACAAAGACAAACAATGAGAATTAGCCTATATACAATCATCAGTAAACTGAGTCGGTACTTCTTTGGGGATGTTGGGGAAAAACTTATGTAGACACAGGAAAGTTGTGCAAACTGCACACAAAGACTGGGCATGACTCAAACCCTAGGACCTTGAATTCATAATGGAGAAGTGTTACCTGCACCACCATTCTACATACATTTAAAGACCTGGTACTATTGCTATAGATTGTTAGTCATATATTGCTCCACACAAGACTTTTTGGACTTTTGTTTAGGACCCCATCATTTAGATAACAACTACCAAAAGGACAGATAAGGTGACTTTCAGATTATTCAAATTTTTTAGAACATTAGAACAATCGAGATCAGAACAGGCCATTCTTCCCAACAAAGCTTGCCAGTCCTATCCACTTAATTCTTCTAAAAAAACATCAAGTCCAGTTATAAAAGTCACTAAAGTCTTAGTGTCTACCACACTCCTTGGTAGCTTATCCCAAGTGTCTGTGTTTCTCTGTGTAAAGAACACTTCCTAATGTTTGTGTGAAATGTACAAGTTTCGAACTGTTCCACGTGTTCTTGATGAACTTATTTTAAAATAACAGTCTCGATCCACTGTACTAATTCCCCTCATATTTGTAAACATTTCAATCATGTCTCCTCTTAATCTTCTTTTACTTAAACTCAGCTCCTTTAATCTTTCTTCATAATTCATCTCAGTAGCCCTGGAAACAGCCTAGTCGCTCTTCTCTGGACTTTATCCAGTGCTGCTATGTTCTTTTTGAAGCCTGCAGACCCTAACTTTACACAGTTTTGGTCTCCAGGCTATTTATAAGACAGACGATGAAATGAGTTGGACAAGCAATTTCAGACAGCAGAAGCAGTAGACAAGTCATGATAGTGGCTGTTGATTCTTATTTCCGCAGGATCTACAAAGTTACATCATTAAGCAGAATTGCACTAATCAGTTGTCAGTATGAAAATTGAGAAACTACAAAAGGAGACTTTGTTATGAATCCTAGTTTAGCTGCTGACTGGTGGCCTATTCATTTAAGTAGGCAGGATGGAGTAGTGGTTATCGCTCCTGTTAGAGTAGTTGGCAATTTCAAATTGGGATTATATGAAGCATCAGTGTGGAAGCAGTGATGGACTGATGCCCTGCCAAGGACTGGTTCCTGCCTTGTGCCTAGTTGTTCAGAAATACACCCCCATGACCCCAAATTGGAGTAAACAGGTTTGAAAAATGTTAAAAGTCTGGCCTATAGATCTCAAACAAATGAAAGGGAAAGTTATCACTGCTTGACTTTGTTTCTCAATTCTTTGCCATCAGTTACAACATTAAATGATTTCCAAGCCAAGGCATTTTGTGGTCCCTTTAACACCTCATTGGACAGTGACTGGATATATCATTGTATGAGTTCTATGCTACAAGCTTGACGCTTTGCCCTTCATGGTTTCTGCTGGCTTCTCTTTCCCTATTTTCACTTCTCTCAGCACAAAGCTGGTTAAACATAGTAACAAATATAGTTCATCTTAAAATGAGGAACTAAAAGAGCTGAAGGAAGGCATTTTGTAATAAACCTGAGCAGTGACTTTAATTATTTAAGAGAAACTGATTTTATTTCTTATGTTTGCATTTTTAGCATGGATGACTTGACTATCTGTTAAGATTTTAGGCATTTGGCTTAGGCAGAGGATAGCTGCCCCTGCTCTTTAGTGTAAGAGTCATTTTTAATATAGTTGTTACTATAAATAAATATAAATTCTAACCCAACATTTAAATGTAAAAGTAAAAGGAGTAACACATTAAAAATAGCTTGCCTTGATGCTAGAAGTATCAAAAATAAAACAAGTGAGTTGGAGTTGTATGTAGCAGAGCATAATTATGATATTATAGCAATAACAGAAACCTGGCTAAATAACAAAGATGGGGACGAGTATAACATAGAGGGATGCACATTTTTAGGAAGGGTAGACAGAACAGAAAAGGAGGTGGGGTTGTTGTTTATGTCAAACAGAATTTAAACACACAAGTCCTCTTTAGTTGGACGATGAGCCCCATCTTAGTGAGGACATGTGGCTTTGCCTGGAAAGCATTAGGGAAGTGGCCTTATTTTAGGAGTGTGTTATAGACCACCCAATGCAGACAGTAATTTTAACACACATCACTTTAGTAATATTAAAAAGGCAACTTTACAGGGGGATAATATAGTCATGGGGGACTTTAATTATCCAAATATAAACTGGGATAACCTTGCAAATAGCAGAGTACAAGAGTTTTTAGAAGTAATTAATCGTGACAGTTTTTTAACACGGAATGTTAAAGCACCAACGCAGGATGAAGCCTGTCTAGATTTAGTATCTTGTAATAATCAGGATAAAATTGAGGGTGTACAGGTGATTGAACCACTGGGGTCAAGTGACCATAATATAATACAATTCCCAGTATTCTGTAAGAGTGCAGATGCAAAGGCTAAACTTTGGTAGTGCAAATTTTGAAAAGATGCGGCAAAGTCTGAGGAGCATTGACTGGGATAAGATTTTAAGTGTGGAGACAGTCGAGGAGCAGTGGAACATGTTTAAAAACTTTTTACATATAATGCAGGACAGGTACATACCTAAATTTGGAATTAGTAGGAAATTAAAAAAAACTCTGCAGTGGGTTAATAAAGATTGTTTTGAAGTAACGCTTCTCTTACTTGAGTACAATTTTTGGCTACTCTACCCACCTCTGTGCATCATGAATAGTAAAGGGGAATTTAAAAAACACAGACAGTGATATAGCAGGTGCTCCAAACTAGCATTTTAATGAAGTGTTCACAAGAAAGTGGATAACATCCCAGTGGTAAATGGGACTACTAAGGAGGTACTGAAGGATCTGGAGATCGCAGAGGCAGATAATATTTATCCTTGAGTTCTTAAGGAGGCTAGCTGGTACATGTATAAACCTCAGACATATATTTTTAGGAAGTCACTGCACACTGGGGAAATTCTAAAGGACTGGAAAATGGCAAATATCCTGTTATATAAAAAGGGTGACCGGGCAGATCCAAGCAACTATGGGCCAGTAAGCTTAACGTGCACCACAAGAAAATTGTTAAGGATAAGATTGAGCAACTCACGGCAAGTACAGGAGTTTTTCTGAACAGTCAGCATGCTTTCAGAAGAGGGAGATCATGTTTAACAAGCTGTAATTCTATGAGGAGGCAACAAACGGAACAAAAGTGGAGCATATGATATTATTTATCTGGAATTTCAGAAAGCATTTGATAAGGTGCCACATGAGAAGTTGGGCATCAAACTAATAGAAGTGAGAGTACAGGGTGATGTGCTGAATGGCTTAGACACAGAAAGCTGAATGTGATGGTGCAAAGAACTTTATCAGAATTGGTTGACAGGAACACTGGTGTTCCACAGGAGTCAGTGCTAGGGCCGCTGCTATTTTTTAATATATATAAATGATTTGGATAGGAATATAAGTAACAAGCTGGTCAAGTTTGCAGATGATAGGTAGATTGACAGATAACTTTGAATTTGATAAATCATTACAGAGGGACTTGGGCAACATTCAGGCTTGGGCAGATTTGTGGCAGATGAAGTTTAATGTCGGTAAATGTAAAGTATTACACATAGGAATTAAAAACGTTAGGCTTGAATACACAATGGGAGGTCTGAAAATCGAGAGTACACCTTATGAGAAGGATTTAGGAGTCATGGTGGACTCTACATTATTATCTTCCAGACAGTGTTCAGAAGCCATTATGTAGGCTAACAGAATGTTAGGTTATATAGCACGATATGTAGAACAGAAGTCCAAAGAGGTTATACTCAAGCTTCATAATGTAAAGGTGAGGCCTCATCTGGAGTACTATGTGCAGTTTTGGTCTTCAGGCTACAAAAAGGACATAGCAGCGCAAGAAAGGTCTTGAAAAGAGTGACTAGGCTAATTCCAGGGCTATAGGGAATGAATTATGAAGAAAGATTAAAAGAGCTGAGCATTTTCAGTTTAACACTAGAATTACCAGAGTCTACGAAAAAACTTGTAGATCCGGCCCACCTTAAAACCATTCGCACCTCTCCGCCAGCGTCCTTTGTCCTCTAAATGTGCCGATAAAAACAAGCTGCAAGCAGCCGGCTATTCCATCCCCCCACCGACTTAGAACGTGCACGAGCATCTCCCAGCTTATGCCTAGATTGATTATCTGGGAGTGAAGTGGAGTTTTAGTGTGGAAATAATAGATTGTTATTTGGAACACACGCATTTCATGTGTGTTCCGTTTCTACAGTAAACTGTGTAAACACATTGTTAAAACAGAAACTTTTTCATATTTTAGTAATAAATGTTACAAAATGTAGGCATAAACTATAGAATGTGTGAAGCAGCATGAAGTCCAAACATCAGATAAACATTTTCACAAAAGGTTCAAGAACAATACAACAGCTTCCACAGCGTAGCGGTAAGATTTGCTGTCTCGGAGTGCAGTAGGCTTACTGTCCATCAGAGACCTGAGTTCGATTCCCCGTTGAGGAGAAAGTGTTCCTTTTTGTTTTCTTTTTAACCTCAAACAGACATAAAATTTATAAATTGGTATGCACTGTCAGTTAATGAGATCGTTATATTTTCATGTGGGATGCTCCTTTAAAAATATTTTTTAACAGTTGAGACTGCAATTAACATGAACAAGTGTCCTTATAACTGTTATTTTTAAGATCCATAACACACAGACAGACAGAGCACTGCGTAATAGAGAGACAGACAGGCAGAAAAGTCACTAGATATATAAATAAACAGGGAAGGCACATGTACTGAAAGAAAAAAAAAAGATCAACATGTGCGTTGATCCTGCTGCACTGAATAAGCTCACGCGCTCTAACAACCCCCCCCCCCCCCCGATCTGACTCTAAGTAACAGCGCAAGTACAGACACAAACCAAGTGTATGTGTGTACTGTATAATATTAACAAAAAGAGCAGCTTACTACTGAAAACAGCAAATATAGGAGTGAGTAGGGACTCTTGATCACACTTGCTTTGCGTCTGTACTTGTGCTGTTTCTTAGAGTCAGATCTGGGGTGGGGGGGGAAGGGGGGGATGTTAGAGCGCGTGAGCTTATTCAGTGCTGCAGTATCAACGCACATGTTGATCTTTTTTTTATTTCAGTAATAGCGCCAGCATAAATCCACACCCGATCTGACGCTGTTCGTTTTCAAATAATATTGCATTAGTGTGATGATGTTTTCACATATATTGTCTCTTTCTTTCAGGTGTGTAATAGGAACCACAGCATAGAGAGAAGTGTGTACATTGTAACAGGTACACACGTTGTAAATGTAGGAAAGACGATCCTTGCGTGTGTGTGAACAGTTAACATTTGAATCTGATGATTGCATATAGCGCTGAACTTACTGCTCTGTACTATTCTATCCTCTGCATGTCCTGGAGTACAAAAGAAACAGCATACAGCAACATGTGGGGACTGGCAAGATCAGGGGAAAAAAACACACAGTCACTGATTGCAAACCGCAAGATGTTATGCAAATGAATATGAATAATATGAATAATGTTGCATCCGTGCCACAAAGTTTTCCGAAATGTACTATACAGGTCATAAAATGAATAATTCCAAATATCATATATACCTACGTCTGTGTTTTTTTTTTTTTTTTATACCATAAGGTGCACACTAATTCAGCATGAGCAGGAACACTCAATAAAACTGAATAAAAAAAAATCAAGTGACGGTGAGATACGAAGAAGGCAGATTCGCCAGCGTTTGTGTGTCAGCTTTGGACTTCAGGCTTCATACATTATATAGTTTATGCCTACATTTTGACATTTACTACTAAAATATGAAAAACGTTTCTGTTTTAAAAATGTGTTTACACAGATTACTGTAGAAACGGAACACACATGAAATGCGTATGTTCCAAATAGCGACCTATTATTTCCACTCTAAAACTCCAGCACTTCAGTCACTCCCAGATAATCAAACAAGGCATGAGCTGGGAAAACTTAGTGAATGTTCTGTGGCGGTGGGGGATGGAATAGCCGGCTGCTTGCTGCTCGTCTTAATCGGCACATTTAGAAGACAAAAGACAGCTGAGAACGGTTTTAAGGTGGGCCGGAATCTATGAGTTTTTTCGTAGACTCTGGTAATTCTAGTGTTAAGCAAAAGAAGATTAAGAGGTGACATGATTGAAGTGTTTAAAATTATGAACAGAATTAGCACGGTGGATCGAGACTGTTAATTTTAAAATGAGTTCATCAAGAACATGGGGGCACATTTGGAAACTTGTTAAGGGTAAATTTCGCACAAACATTAGGAAGTTTATCTTTACATAGAAAACCATAGATACTTGGAATTAGCTACCAAGTAGTGTGGTACACAGTAGGACTTTAGGGAATTTCAAAACTAGACATGATGTTTTTTAGAAGAATTAAGTTGATAGGAATGGTGAGCTTTGTTGGGCTGAATGGCCTATTCTCATCTAGATTGTTCTAATGTTCCAATAAGCCTTAGAAAAATTTATTTAAACTGGCAGAAGTACACACTAAGGCACCCTTTTAACACTTCAGATTATAGCAATTTCATGCGCCACATAGGCCACAGGCATTTAAATCCTCATTACAGAAAACTTTGTAAGAGATAATCAGATCTGAATGACATTGACTTTTATAAAGAACACACTTTTCTCTGTTACTTGATGGTTAACCCCAACAACAGTGAACTGGATTTGTGGGGTTTGAGAATGTAATATGATTTTAGGAATTGGTTAATTCTGAGCCCACTGGCTGGATGAGAGCAATATTTGGGACAATAAATCATATTCTTTGGAATGCAGTAAGAATATCTGCATGTTTTTTCCTAGCATTTTATACAGCATAATTTAAAATGATTTGAACTGTAATTTTTAGCCCCAACATCTACTTTTGCTATAATGGTACAATAGGGATAATATTTACTGAAACACTTAAGTGTCAGTGTAACTTGCTGTTTGCCACAAGTAAAGTGGAGCTCTTGGTGGCCTCAATAGTAATGTATTAATTTATTCACTTTGTATTTGTGGTATTTGTCATACAGTATTCCAAACATCATTAAGTAAGTACATTTAGAAAGGTGAGAATTGGAAACTCACATTATCTGGTAAATGCATTTGTAACAGTCTTTTTTTTCTAATAAGGTTAGTGATAGTAGAACTGTTTCAATATAAAGGACACATATCAGACTACTTGTACTACAGTACTTGAAGGCCAGCTTTTAGCCAAATCAGGGCTTTCTTTACAAAGGAATGATGAAACCCATCTATTCCCCTCCCCTTTGTAAATATTTTGTGATAGATTTTAGAGTGTAATAACAGCAGCATCTTTGCAGTAAGACATATTTCTTCAACTGGAAATTTAAAATATGTAGCAAAACACAGTAGTATTTCTCACTTCCCCTAGACAGGGATATATTTAACTGTTGAGGCTTTGCCTATTTGTAATTGCGGTAATTTGTTGAATCACCTATAATAGGAAAGAGGACTTTTATGTAAAGTATTAACACAGGAAGAATACAACCTACAGTGCATCCGGAAAGTATTCACAGCGCATCACTTTTTCCACATTTTGTTATGTTACAGACAAATTCCAAAATGGATTAAATTCATTTTTTTCCTCAGAATTCTACACACAACACCCCATAATGACAACGTGAAAAAAGTTTACTTGTGGTTTTTGCAAATTTATTAAAAATAAAAAAATCTGAGAAAGCACATGTACATAAGTATTCACAGCCTTTGCCATGAAGCTCAAAATTGAGCTCAGGTGCATCCTGTTTCCCCTGATCATCCTTGAGATGTTTCTGCAGCTTAATTGGAGTCCACCTGTGGTAAATTCAGTTGATTGTGCTTTTCCAAAACCTGTTTACACCTGTCTATATAAGGTCCCACAGCTGACAGTTCATGTCAGAGCACAAACCAAGCATGAAGTCAAAGGAATTGTCTGTAGACCTCTGAGACAGGATTGTCTCGAGGCACAAATCTGGGGAAATTTCTGCTGCTTTGAAGGTCCCAATGAGCACAGTGGCCTCCATCATCCGTAAGTGGAAGAAGTTCGAAACCACCAGGACTCTTCCTAGAGCTGGCCGGCCATCTAACTGAGCGATCGGGGGAGAAGGGCCTTAGTCAGGGAGGTGACCAAGAACCCGATGGTCACTTTGTCAGAGCTCCAGAGGTCCTCCGTGGGGAGAGGAGAACCTTCCAGAAGGACAACCATCTCTGCAGCAATCCACCAATCAGGCCTGTATGGTAGAGTGGCCAGACGGAAGCCACTCCTTAGTAAAAGGCACATGGCAGCCCGCCTGGAGTTTGCCAAAAGGCACCTGAAGGACTCTCAGACCATGAGAAAGAAAATTTTCTGGTCTGATGAGACAAAGATTGAACTCTTTGGTGTGAATGCCAGGCATCACGTTTGGAGGAAACCAGGCACCGCTCATCACCAGGCCAATACCATCCCTACAGTGAAGCATGGTGGTGGCAGCATCATGCTGTGGGGATGTTTTTCAGTGGCAGGGACTGGGAGACTTGTCAGGATAAAGGGAAAGATGACTGCAGCAATGTACAGAGACATCCTGGATGAACCTGCTCCAGAACGCTCTTGACCTCAGACTGGGGCGACGGTTCATCTTTCAGCAGGACAACGACCCTAAGCACACAGCCAAGATATCAAAGGAGTGGCTTCAGGACAACTCTGTGAATGTCCTTGAGTGGCCCAGCCAGAGCCCAGACTTGAATCCGATTGAACATCTCTGGAGAGATCTTAAAATGGCTGTGCACCAACGCTTCCCATCCAACCTGATGGAGCTTGAGAGGTGCTGCAAAGAGGAATGGGCGAAACTGGCCAAGGATAGGTGTGCCAAGCTTGTGGCATCATATTCAAAAAGACTTGAGGCTGTAATTGCTGCCAAGGGTGCATCGACAAAGTATTGAGCAAAGGCTGTGAATACTTATGTACATGTGATTTCTCAGTTTTTTTTATTTTTAATAAATTTGCAAAAACCTCAAGTAAACTTTTTTCACGTTGTCATTATGGGGTGTTGTGTGTAGAATTCTGAGGAAAAAAATGAATTTAATCCATTTTGGAATAAGGCTGTAACATAACAAAATGCAGAAAAAGTGATGTGCTGTGAATACTTTCCGGATGCACTGTATAATGAATGAAAACCAAAACAAAAACAAACAAAAAAACAAACAAGAAACCCACTGCTTCAGCAGACATCAAGCCCATCTGTCTTTTAGCAGGTTGATGGATATTCTGTGCTTTACTGCAAACTGAGAGGTACAGAATACAGTATGTTAATTTAGACTCAGTTTTGGTTACTGAAGGAATAAGATGTTGCAAATACTGTTCTTCACATTTTAATGAACATTGGACTGATGTATAAATGACTTCTTTTTATCAGCCATTCATTTATTCATTGTTGCAAAAAAATGTATATTCTAAAATGGTAATTTCAATGTTTTTTTGAAGTTCAACAGGGAAATGACTAATGATGTTTTATAAGAGCTGACACAGAGACATTTTTGCCTACTTCCTGTTATGTATTTGGATGAATCATCTACAGTATTTAATAGTATTGTGCATAGCTTTTAATTATTTTGTATTCTTGTTTGGGAATGTGAAGGTTTACTAAACACTTTCACTCAGATTCATTACTTATATATTCAGATTTATAAGTGGATTATTTTAGAAGTACTGTATGCTTTTTTTGGGTCAAAGTTCTGTAATATTGAAGTTTTTATGCAAAGTAAGATGATAGACTGTCTGTTCATAATAATATTAAATTAATTAATGTAAATTTTTAATTTAAATATACAATTCCATAATTTATACAGTAAATATACAGTTCAATAGTGTGTACAGTAAAGTGTATAGCTCTAGTATACAAGACATACCCTTGAAACGGTATACTGTCTGTGTTCAAAGAGCACTAAATAATATAGCCACATATCTATTTATCTATCTATGTATCTATCTATCTATTAAAATGTTGTACCTGTAAAGTCTTTTATGATCGGCTCACCTTGAAAAAAATATTTTCAAATAAATATTATTTGATCACAATCCTAGACACTGTATTAGTGAAGCAAGTAGCACTGCCATCACCAGTGTCTTAATGTGACTGTGTAGATAAAGCTTTTAATGAGAATATCCTGCTTACCCCCATTTTTGTTGGTTTTACTTCAGTTTCCCTTCAATCAGCATAGCTGAGTTTTGAAAATGTCTTAATAAATGACTAATTTAACAATGGTTCAAACTAGATTATTGTTCATTAAATACTTGTACCTTCTTTCAGTATTAAAACTATTTTGGGATGATGAGGATTGGAAAATTAATTAATATTTGATGGCAATTTTTTGCCAGCAATCAGCACACAAAACATTAATGACAAATTGTAGGCAATATTTTATAGATCTATCCATCCATATTATCTATAGAAAATTACTGATCCGATAATTATTCACTCACATTGATATGATAAACAAAAAAATTGGTGCAACGAGTTGTATTTTTAAAACTTGATGTTTTAGTGAAATTGATTCAAGCTCTATAATTATGGTGTATCTCTGGATATCCTACAATCGATTAAATAACTCATAATACAAATTTACCACAAAGGTAAACAAGCTAAATCGGGTATCAAAGTTGTAAGTAGTAAAAAAACCCTCAAAACATATAAACTATGGCACGTTTACAGGGTAAGACCTGCACAACCCAATTCAGGGCTAAGAGGTCAGAGCCCAAACTAATCAGCACATTTTTAAGAGGAACAGCCACACAGATAAGGTGAATAAAAACACCTAGAGGATCAGTCTGAAGAAAGAAAGAAAGAAAGAAAGAAAGAAAGAAAGAAAGAAAGAAAGAAAGACCCCAAAAACAAACCAATGTCTAATTCAGATTTTAAAGAAGCAAATCAACTCATTATCCTCAAGTTTACAGATTGCCTCATGAGCACACAATCTTTTCTACAAAAGAATTTACCTGTGTGGTCATTTTGTGGAATTTGTATTCTAAGTACACTCTGGCTTTCACAACTCCATGAAATATCCTTATCATGTCACATTGCCAATTTGACTTTACTTTTTCTTTTCTTGACTTGTATACAGCCAGCTTGGCCTGTCCATTGAGGAAATTCTCAATCTGACATTCCTTCTTTTCCGGTAACACCGTAAATAAATACACAATCATTAAAAGGCAAGTTAAGAACACTAAAAACAGAGTTAAGAACATTTAAACGAGGTCTAAGTCTAGTGCAGAAAAGTAAACAGTAGAAAACGGTTTCTCTTTCTCTCCACAGGAAGGACATTTGTCCATGGCTGATGGGTCAATCAGTGAGACACAAGAATTAACAGCAATAATGCTGTGCAGCACACAATGTTCAATGCTGACCCTGGTGTCTCTGGTGTTGTGCTCAGTAGTTCCCAAGGACATCCCAGCATGCGTATTCTGTAGATCTCTTTCCCTACAGCACCGTCAAAGGAAGTCATTCTTTGCTGTAGATGGCGTGCATACATGACTTCAGTATCCTCAGGTTCCAAACCAGCCGGCACCATGGTCACATTAGGAAAATCTTCACTGGACTCTGGGTCATCTCTGCTAGCAAGGAAGTCTCCAATATGATATTTTACTTCAGCTGGAAGGTTGACATGTCTCAATGCCTCTGTCATCTTCTCAGTGCTGTACAAACAGCACTTTTCCAAATCTATTAAATGGTGGATCTGAATTATTCCAGAGTTTATTAGTAATGATTGGACTCTTACAGACTATGTGACTTTGAGGTCCAGAACTGGGTACTCTAGAGCCCAAAAGAGACTGGCAGAGCTCCAGTCAACACAAGACTCAAGGAGATTCCACGTTCTGAGTAGACTGCTATAGAAAGGCAGAAGGCTAGAAGTTGACAGTTGTCTGTTGTCCATTAAAAAATGCCTTGTCAATATGTAACTGTCCCATTTGTCATAACAAGACACAGGCAAATGACCTCCAGGACAGGTTTGTCAGATGATATAAAAGTTTTTGCAAAGCTTGCAACCGGAAAGCATTTCTTTAGCTGCAAACAAGTCCTTGTCCTCATTCATAATTTGTTAAATAGAGTACACAGTGCTTCAGACAATGCCTTCTATTCCAACAAAAGCTCTCTCTGAATGCTAAATAAAAGTTCAAGAGGGGGTTCAACACACATAAACTTATGCCACGTGGTTAAGGTTACTAAAATATCTCTGTTTGGGAGCAGTGGTAAAAGCCATTGCCAACCCCTTAAGCGACTTTTCACGTTATCCAGCACTCCTTCCCAGTTGTTTTTCTCAAAAGTCTCATCTCCAAGGTAAACTGACTTGGAATGAAGCACCATGTACCTCTGTCTATGTATCCTAATACATATATGGACCTGTTTGTAATAGATTAATATGTTTATCAGCTGTATGCTAAATATGCGTTTGTATATTTATACACTACAAAGCCTTTGTCTAACAAAGGACTGGCAGCATTCCCGTGATTGCAGTGAAGAGAACATGGGGTGCTCCAAAGACGTCTTTGTTAAATAAGCTTTATTCTTGTATATTGCTGGAGTCTGAAGAACATTTTTATGTAAGTTCAACTGGGATCAAGATTTTATTTTTTGTTTATCATGAGCATCAACAGAATTTTTTCTGAGGTCTTCAGAAATCTCAAGGCATAACACACTTCCTCAGACTTGTGTTGAACATTCTTCCAAGAGCATTGTTGCTTATCCATGTGGCCTTTAACAAACTTTAGATGAACAGCAAAGTTCTTTTTGGTGAGTAGTGGTTTTCTCCTTGCAACGCAGCCATGCACATCATTGTTTTTCGGTGTACTCCTGATGGTTCTGTTATCCTTCTTAGTCTGATTGCTAATATTGTAGACAGAATTTTATAGTCTGTGCAGAGCAAAGCCAGATTACCAGTTCATGATTTCCCAAAAGTTGCCCTTTTTATGGAGAACACCCACTTCAGGCTTTGGTGCATAACAGACAGTAAATCAAGATCCTTCACGTTCCAGAAAAGGTCATAAAAATCAACTGGGAGTCCACCAGCACCAGGAGACTTCCCCTTGTTTATAGGGTGTATAGGTTTTTATGGTTACCTGTTCTGAGCACAGTGAAATTCCTACGTGTGTGTGCTGATCAAAATGCAATATGTCACCACTCTCTAGCACCATGATTTTGTTTGTGTTGCAGCAGTATGTTTATTCATATGGCAAATCTTCAGAAAAGCAAGAAATTTAAGTATGTCATTTAATTATCTTGAGTAGAGCTCAGTATTCCAATCTATCGCAGCTCCTAGTCCTCTGTATGTTTCAAACACAGAATCATCTGACTCTGGCCCTGTTTCCTCGATAAAGCAAAAAAGTATCTTGTTGGTGCATCTGCCTCAGGTTCAGTTTCAAATTGAGAGCACATCAGCGCACCCTGCACTTTATAATCCATCAGTTCAAAGAATGCTGTGTTTCTCTTTTTAAAGGTTTCCAGCACATTTCCATCTAAAGAGGAAGCCATGGTCTGTTGAAGTGCGATAATCTGTTCCTTCAGGGCTCTCATTTCCTTATTAGTGCTCTGCATTTAACTACCAACAGAACTGATAAATCTGCACTTTTCCTATGTCCCAACATTGCCTCAGAGAAGAAAAATACGCAATATACATGTGTATTTTTATATTTATATACATAAATCAAAACCTAAATCATGTTACATCTTGATTGTTAAAGTTCCAGTGCAAGCTTTTATGGTGATTTTGAGGCAAAATGGTTTGACAGACATCTAAACGGTGACCTGATTAATAGTGGGGATTAAAAAGGACTAAGTAAAAAGTCTAAACTGATGTTTAAAAGTATATAAATGGTCTGGCAAGAGAAAGTGAGTCACCCCCTTACTTGTCCCAGAGTATACCGCCTCGCATTCCCATTCATCACCCTCCCCACATCCTACAGGTCGTACTGTTTGCATATCTAATACTATACCCCAGTAAGAAATGGATAAGCTATGGAATGGTTCCTGTCCTGGTTATCCTATAATGTACTAATAAAATCACCCCCCACTAAAATCACATAATCATCTGAGCTAAGTGGGAGAAAGAAAGAAAGGATCATGGCTTTAAATTTAGCACTAAGCAATATGTGGCTATACTAATATAGGTGCGAAAAAAGATTATATGTAGGTAACAAAACTGTATGGGTTATGGTAAGCATGAAAATTAGACAAAAAATATTGTTTACGTACGGCAGATTACATTTTTAAATACAGTGTTTTCCCATTTCATTTATTTGTTGCGTGCACATGAACAAAACAAGTTAACATATGATTCTCCAGGATATGCTTGAGGAGAAACCTTAAAATGGTACACACAGTAGACAGTATAAACATTTATGGCTATGTGTTGTGTATGACAGCCCCAATTAACATTTAGAGACATTTCAAAATGAAATCAAGATATCTCAAAATACAGTATATCTGCAGTGCATATTGAAATATCTCAAATATGTTTAAAAAGATACGTCACTTACATTTTAGGATCTCTAAATAACCACTTGAACATTTCAAGATATCTCAGAATGACCTTTCATGCATTTAAGATATCTGAAGTTTATTTTCAGATATGTCAACTTCTATAAAATTTGATTTTCTTTCAAGAGATCTTTCTCTTTATTTTAAAATTAATTTCAGGTATTTTCTTATTGGCTCATATTTGAGAGATCTTTAACTGTATTTTAGAAATCTCAAAATGATATCTTAAAATAACTTCTACCTATTATAAAATATATTTCCAATATCTTAAATTTTGAGATATTCTGAAATACATTTTAACATATCTCAGATGGAGCAGAAAACCATTTTATATATCAGGAAACTAACTTGAGATATCTTAAAATATATTTTAGATATCTTAGTATGTAAGTCAACAAGAAAATACCTGAAATGTATTTTTTTTTATTATTTTTATTAGATTTCAAGATATGAAGAAAAAATGTATTGCTTAATTACAGATAATCTGTATCTTGAATCTGTATCTATCTTGAAATGACAGGGCATCCTTTTGAAAACAAATATCTTGAATTGCATTTGGATTATCTTAAAAGTACAGTGAGTTATTTTAAGATATCTCAAAATATATTGACATAGCTTAAAAATGCATTTTTCATATCTCATAGATATCACTTCAAAGCATCAGAAAATTTTAGATATCTTGAAACAGAATTAATATTATATATAGAATGTCTTACAGTTAGGGGCGGCACGGTGGCGCAGTGGGTAGCGCTGCTGCCTCGCAGTTGGGACACCTGGGGACCTGGGTTCGATTCCCGGGTCCTCCCTGCGTGGAGTTTGCATGTTCTCCCCGTGTCTGCGTGGGTTTCCTCCGGGCGCTCCGGTTTCCTCCCACAGTCCAAAGACATGCAGGTTAGGTGGATTGGCGATTCTAAATTGGCCCTAGGGTGTGCTTGGTGTGTGGGTGTGTTTGTGTGTGTCCTGCGGTGGGTTGGCACCCTGCCCAGGATTGGTTCCCTGCCTTGTGCCCTGTGTTGGCTGGGATTGGCTCCAGCAGACCCCCGTGACCCTGTGTTCGGATTCAGCGGGTTGGAAAATGGATGGATGGATGGATGTCTTACAGTTTAGTTCAAAGCCTCTTAAAAATGCATTTTGAAATATATGTAATTGTTTATTCGGTTTGCGATAGTTCTACACATGGGATCATAAAATATAATGAGATTGTGCTAAAAGACATTTGACAATGGCCACACATAGATAGATAGATAGATAGATAGATAGATAGATAGATAGATAGATAGATAGATAGATAGATAGATAGATAGATAGATAGATAGATAGATAGATAGATAGATACTTTATTAATCCCAATGGGAAATTCACATGGCTAAGCTAAGCTCTTTGAATCTGAAGCTCATTAGCTGAGGCTACAGAGGTGTGAGGTCCATCTCCACTGAAGGTTTTGTAATCTGCACAGACCAGGAATGCTTCAATATTCTAAGTGTCAGGGTCCCGCACTCACCAGCACTCCACATGAGGTACCTCAAATAAGAAAGGAGAGTTTCAGCTGCTGTTTCTTAAAGCAAAAACATGAAAGGAGAAAACTAATACTTTAAATTATTTAAGTGATGAGGTCCCCTTTGACAGCTATCTTTGCTCTTGTGTCAAAGTTACTAATAGTCTCCTAATAATACAGTAGATAACTTGAGTCCAGTTAAACAAATAATGCACAAAATTGTACCTTTCATGTGTTCTTTGAACATATCTAAAATTCACATTCATTGCCTTTTTTGAAAAGGGCTGTGAACTCATAATGCAGCTTCACACTGTCTACTTACCTCTTCTAGTGTTGATCACTTTAGTAAATTAAATATTTTACTGCCACTGCCTGCGTGATGCCTATTTTGGATTATATCTCCAGAAAACTTCTCACCACTTAAAAAATACCTGTTCTCTGTAATATTTATTAAACTAAAAAGGACAAAAGGCAATGCTTAAGCACTAGCAGGGACAAAACCAAGAAGTCAACAACACGAAATCCAGAACCAAAACATGAGCCAATAATCAAAAGTAAAAAATGAATGCTAGAGGTCAAAACACATTACTCAAAAAACAAATCAAGTACTTGTATCTACATGATTGTGATTGCCACTATATTCAGTCGTGTTGCCCCCATTATTTTTTCTGCATTTATCTAACAAAAGTAGCGGGAGAAAATGATGTAGCATACACACTGTACCCTCATTATGACCTCATCTTCTACTATGTGCCCTGGTAAGAGCTGTAACCCATCTCCCTGGAGAAGATGCTGTGGGGTAGTTTGCTCAAGAAAAGTAAAGAAGCACCTTCAACATTGCAATATATCAAGTAATAAGCACATATTTGCATGAAATATCATTGACACAGAGGAAATGACTGCTTATTTGCTGAAAACACTCAAAAGAAGACCTTTCTGATCATGGCTAAACTGCCATGTAAATACCTGGCAGTCCAAACGTGCTACCACCATTGTCTTTAAAAGCTTGTTCAGTACAGCAAGTAACATTGTAGCCCACTGCCATTCTCTCCTAAAACTAGAAATGATGGATATGCTTGATTTCTTTTCAAAAAACGCATAACATGTACTCAGATTCATGGCTTGTTTGTTTAACTCGATTGAGTCTTGCTTTGCATTTTTGGTTTTTGCTGGTTTTTTTTTCACATTTTCATACACAGGATGTATCTCATAGTGCTTTACAACATGTGAAATAAATAATTACAAGAAGTGAAAAACAAATTAAAATTAGATAATAATGATAATGAATAAGTACCCTACAAAAATAAATGTATGTAAGATAGAATTATAATTAATAGAGAAATGGAATCCTTATATGTAGAATTGTTTTCTTAACTCTGTAAAGATAAGTCTGACGATAAGATCAAATGGCCAGAGAGGACAGAAAAACAAACTCCAGACAAACTGGAGGGAAAAAAAACAAATTCTGCAGAGGTTTCAAGGCCAAAAGACCACCAGCCTCCACTGGGCATTATACCTAACAAAAATGTTCTTCAGTCATTCCTGATTGATTTTTTAGGCTATGTCCTAGAGCAGTCGACACAGTGGGGGAACAGCCTGCACGAGTTCTCTTGTCCTTGCGTCACTTTCCCAGGCCTTCTCATTGTCCCTTGTAAGAGTTTCATCCAAGTGAAACTCTATAATTATGGATCTTTGATCAAACTGGAATTGAGACGTATACATGTGGGTCTCACTCTCTCCAAACAGACTCTGTGTTGCCTTGGTGACTTCTCTACCAATGGCAAACCATCGCCAACTATAGTAGCTGACCCTTCTCCCATTAACATACTTCTTCAAGGATGGCACATTTTGAAGCAATAAATGAAGAATGAAATCATATAAGTTATACTATTGGCTCTCT
Source organism: Erpetoichthys calabaricus (assembly GCF_900747795.2). NCBI lineage: Eukaryota > Metazoa > Chordata > Cladistia > Polypteriformes > Polypteridae > Erpetoichthys > Erpetoichthys calabaricus. The sequence continues at coordinate 153,729,195 of NC_041396.2, forward strand.
AACTAATCTCCAAGAAACTGAACAGTTAGTTTTGCCCTAATTTGAGGTTGTTAGACTAATTTCTTAAGAATGTAAAAGTGACATTATCATTTTTTCTTCAGGTGCATTTCCCCAGTTCCTTATTGTCTCCAATGGAAGCAGAGGCATACAACCCTGTAAGTATGATACAATTTTTTCTCTAAACCTTAATTCAATAGATTAATCATGATAAGGACTGACATCTTATCCAAGGTTTAAGCCTGCACAATATGGTAGATGTTAAAAACTGTAAGATGATCATAAATTTTACAGATTTTTCTTTTTTTTTTCAGCTTTGATTAATGTGTATATTAAATTATTTATCCTCATGTGAAATAATTAAACCATTTAAAAAGAAGAAGTTAGTATAAAATGACCACAGGACAAAACGGCTTCTTGTAGAAAAAGGCAGTCAACAAGCATTCAGATAGCTTAATGATTCTGTGGATTTACCAAAATATATGACGGTGCTTCAAAACAACTTTAATTTTAGAGATGACCCTTTTATAGCTGGGTGGCTTACTAGTTAGCACTCTTGTCTCACAGCCCCAGGGGCTTTAATTCAAATTTAAGTGAGGTCACTATCTGTTTGGAGTCTGCATGATTTCACCAAGTGTGTTTCCTCCCACATCCCAAATATTTTCAGCTTAGGGTGATTAACTACTGTAATTTGACTATATGCATGAGTGTGGGCAGCAGTGAGCTGGCACTCAGTCTAAGGGTTATTCTTTCCTTACACTCAATGTGACAGTGGTACTCCAGCTCACAGCAGACATGAACTGGACAAAACAGATTGGAAGATGTGTAGAGGGAACACCAGACGAAGATGCCTTGTAAGCAGAAAGCTATAGTATAGTTGTTTGCATGTACCTTTTACAAAGAAAACTGATATTTTCAGTGTCATAGAGAGGAGAGGATTGAATGTAAAGCCTTGTGGTTTAAAGGGCAAACTCCTAGGAGCATTACCACAAGTGACACATCCTGAGAAATGGCACTCTAACATTGCTGTGATCTTCTGTTCCATTATGCACCGATTCTCCAAATTGTTCATGATATCGGCCAAGACAATGAGGTCTGCCACATTGTAGCCTTGGTGACTTTAGCATCCATATTGACTCCTGTTGAGCTTTCATAATGTCTGATTTTTGTCTTTTGTTTTATTTTAGCTCTGGCATTCAGTATACTTCTCCAGCTTTGCTGCAGGCCACACTTATTTCTCCACCACTTACTACAAGTACTTCCCGTGTCTAAATTCTTCTGATCATGGCTTCTTCCCTCTTTGCTTCTTCTTCTGCTTTCACCTCCTACTTTGCCTTTGACCAGATTGTTGAAGTCTGCAACATCCCACGAAGGCACTTCTCTCAATGGTGTATGTCAAATCAAAGAGAATGTAAAAAAAGACAAAAATTAAGAAATAGGAAAGAAAAGGAGAAACAGATACTGCATAAGACAGTGGACAGTGTGCTCGCTGGAAAATCTTGAAATGTCACTCAGATTTATATTATAAATCCTTTGTTTTGTTTTTTTACTTCTAGTTATGTGAAATGTAGATAGTAGCACTACTTTATACCAGTATGATTGATATTTCAATGAGTAATTGTAATGAAACAGAAGAATCTGAGACACCGGGTGATTTTTTTTGAGATAGGACTGATGTTCCTGTCTCTAGTTTCATGCTCTAACCTTCGCATGTTGTACTTTACCATTACAACTGTGAAGTATTTTATGGAAGAATTCTTATTTTCAAAACTTGTGTGGATGCAGCTGTTATTTTAAAATGTTCTATTTGTGTGGTACTCATGTTATATTAGACTACTGCACTTAAATGTGTGTCTGTTAGTTTCCTTGATAGTTCTACTCCCCATGCTTTGTGCTTTAAGCAACTATCAGTCGAATGGGACTCCTTCTTAACCGTCTTTACATTTTTTTTTCAATCTCACATCTTGTCAAATGTGTTATCTTGACTAGAATTTTCCTGAAGGATTAAATTTATCAGAGAACCCATCCATGATACATTGCCCAAAATACATTTCTTGTAAACGATAACTGAATGTGGGCCTTATCGTCATTTCATTACTTTGCTGTGCTACTCTTAGCAAACATAATTCCTTTTTATATGATATCCACTCAAAATAACTGATTCCTGGTGTTTTTCCTGTCCATTCTGCATATTTCAGGTCAGTAGCACTGCGTGATAGGCAGCAAGTACACCTGAACAGGGTGATACTTCATTGTCTGCCCATAAAACACACCCTGTTTGTTGCCTTCTGAAATTGTCAGTTTTATAATCTAACATATCAATCAATTCACAAATCAAACAGATGGGGGCCAGCCCCCTAATAAAAGCAGAACCTCCATTAACAGCAAAGATTGACATAAAATTAAGACACTAGTAAGAACAAAACTAGATCAGGACCAGGACTGGGTTGAAAAAGGGAGAAGTAATACATTTTCAATTCCAGTTTATGGTCGTGGTGGGCCAGTGGCAACAACATCAGATACAAGGCAGGAACCAACCAACCACTGAGGTGGTACCATTCTGATTTGTATACATGCCCACATCTCAAGTGCCCAACTTAAAAATACATGATAACCTAACATATTCTTGTAATGTGGACAAAAATCCAAAGTATGCAGAGAAAAACCCATTCTGACACAGGGATAAAATGCCCCACACAAGCAGGGTTTGCATTCAAATTCAGGATGCTGATTTTAGAGTGGATAGAATGAAATGTCCCAGTTGAATTGAATCTGCAGGTTATGGCCTTGAATAGGCCAAGACTGATATAAGTGAGAAGAAATTAGAATTATCATTAGAGCAACAGAGCTAATGGTGCTTTCTTGCATGAAGAAATGAAAAGTGAATGAATACATCCATCCATCCATCCATTTTCCAACCCGCTGAATCCGAACACAGGGTCACGGGGGTCTGCTGGAGCCAATCCCAGCCAACACAGAGCACAAGGCAGGAAACAATCCTGGGCAGGGTGCCAACCCACTGCAGGACACACACAAACACCCCCATACACCAAGCACACACTAGGGCCAATTTAGAATCGCCAATCCACCTAACCAGCATGTCTTTGGACTGTGGGAGGAAACCGGAGCGCCCGGAGGAAACCCACGCAGACACGGGGAGAACATGCAAACTCCACGCAGGGAGGACCTGGGAAGCGAACCCAGGTCCCCAGATCACCCAACTGCGAGGCAGCAGCGCTACCCACTGCGCCACCGTGCCGCCCATGAATGAATACAACACATCTGAATATGGACATTTTATTCCATTAGTTGTCTTAGACCCCATCCAGACTCCTACCGTTTACTTTAAAAACATAGACATTAGTTTCTGTCTTTGCCTTTTATCCACACAGCCTTAGTTTTGTAATGTGGGCAGCTGAAAACATAGACTTTTAAAAATGCAGACTCTAGTTGCTTGTGCTTATTACATGGCACATTCTTGAGTGGATCCTGCTTATAACATGTCATTCACTGATTGGCCACCCTTCAAAAGAGAAAACCACATTCCAACATAGCGCCATAGAAGAAGCAACATAGAAGAGTTGCTTTCCATGGCACTTATTATGTTACTTACCTGTATGCATCTAAATTTGTTTTTGTACATTCATGTGCAGAAAGTAAATAATTTACCGATTGCTACAATTCTGCAATAAATCCTGTGGCCGGCTGCATTACCACCCCTTCAAGAATTTGTCCACCGATGCATGCATACCCAGTGTAGGTGAATGTCAACATTGTTTGCATTTTTGGTCATTTAAGTGTGGATGGATTACTTTCGTAAATGACGTGATAATGCTAGTGTGAATGAACACACAGTATTGTGGATGTATCCTCAGTCCTAAATTAAATTGTGTCAATAGTTAACTTGTTCTAATATTTTAATTTAAAGATAAATTATCAAAGATATATTCCTGACTGTGTGGAGTTTACACAATCTCTCTGTGTCTGTGTAGGTTTTTCTTTGGATACTCCAGGTTTTCCTCCAGGCTAACTGACAACCGTAAATTAACACTGTGTAGGTGTGGTGGTCTTGCTATGCTATGGTGCCAAATTCAGCCTTTGTTCTATGTTATGTCTGCTAAATAGATGGAATATTTCAGACTATTGTTATGTTATTCTAAATTAAGTCTGTCAAACCTAAAGTTGCCAGCAATGTATGTTTTTAAAAATATGTTTGACATAAAGGATATGGTAATGCTGTTTTATCTTATGTTCATTTTAAGCTACCACTTCATAATCTCCACACCCTGAAGCAGATGTGTGGTTTTTGTGCTTACGTCTGCTCATGGTAATTAATTACGATAAAGAGATTAAGACACAAATACGGAAACAGTTTGTCTTGAATATCAAAGAAGAAACATGACAAAATTGTTGCTTATGACAATAAAATATCACCAATTCACACCTTTCTAGGTTTTGCAACATGTTAATTGTTTACCAGAGTCAGAAGAAGCCTGGTGTCTGATTAAAGAAAGTCATTAATTAGCACAACCACCTCATTCTAGGTTAATCAAATGATTGGACCAGCTAAAGCAGGGCTGGGCAAAGTCAGTCCTGGTGGGCAGCAGTGGCTGCAGGTTTTTGTTCCAATCCAGTTGCTTAATTAGAAGGCAATTGTTGCCAGAATTTAATTTCATGACCTGTTAGTGCTTTAACTCTGCTATGTCAGGTGATTCTCATATCCTAGATTTTTCTTTTTCTTTCTAAGGATATCATCCAAATGATTTGAAGCCTACAACCAGATGAGTAATTCTCAGTCCTTCACTTTTCTCTCTTCACTTTCCTTCCAAGTATTTAATTAAACTCAATAGTGCATGATAAATGCACACAGGTGTAAATGATAACAAACGAAATGGAGAAAAGCTGGTTTCTTTTGTCATTTGCTTCTTATTGCTAATAAGGAGCAATTAAAAACTGAGACTGCAGCTGTTTAAGACTAAAATAGGCAATAAGGGTTCAAAATTTTAATGAGTGAGATAACTAAAATGAAGCAAAAGTGTTACTTGAGCAATAAGTGCTTCTTATTAAGCAATTGGGTTGGAACAAAAACCTGCAGCCCTCCAGGAATGACTTTGTCCACTCTGAGCTAAAGCAAGCCGCTCTGCTCGCACCACAGGTGCAGCTCTACCCTTATTAGGTCCTACAGTCTGCCCAGTTTTACTGCACTTATGCCATGTAAAGTGACTTAGTAGTAGGTTCTTAGAGTTTCTAACGAATAGTTCAAGTTGGGTTCCTTTAAACCAGGGGTGTCGAACTCCGGGCCTGGAAGGCTGCAGTGACTACAGGTTTTCATTCTAACCCTTTTCCTAATCAGTGAGTAGTTTTCAATGCTAATTAACTCCTTTTCCCTTCATTTCAATAGTCCTGTTTTTAAGGATTCTGTCCTCTGAATTGATTTGTTTCTTCATTAAATGGCAGCCAAACAGAAATGAGATGTGAAACAAGCCAAAAGATGACCAGCTAAACTGGGATTTCAAACTCCAACCAATTTCACTCCAAACAGTCTGTTAACGAGAAGCTGATCCTTGCTGTTAATTAAGCCTGTTATTTAATTCAATGGCTTGTTGCTGCTCTCATTCTGCCACAGCAGACATTTCCAGATCTGTTGATTTTTCATTTTTTTCTAAGAACACCAACAAAATATTTCGATGACCTGAGAGATCAACCTTACTGAGACCTTCACCTTTATTTATTTTCAGATATTGTGTGATGGGCAAAGGTGACCTGGTCATATTGTGGCTTGTCTGATGTCTCATTATTGTTTGGCTACTAATTAAGGAAAAAGAGACAATTAAGGGGCCTGAGTCAAGTTAATTAAAACTAAAGCAAAAGAAGTTAATTAGCAGTAAAAATGGCTCACTAATGAAGAAGATGGTTAGAATGAAAACATGCAGCCACTGCGGCCCTTGAGGACTGGAGTTTGACACCTGTGCTTTAAACAAAGATTTGAATGTGTCATTTGCAAGATATGAGTTCTGCTCAGCAAAATTCAGATAATTAGGGACTTCCAATAGAATGAAAACGAGATGATGAGAGCAGCTGCCCTCCACGACTGCTGCTAATAACCCAGATTAAAGCAAGGAAGAGACACAAGAGAATATCAACCTCCTGACAGTGGTCACTTGAACAACAGTTCCATGCTATCATCCCCTTACGTTTTGCTATTTCTATACACTATAATAGTCATCTCTTGAAAATGAAGGATAGAACAAATGAGTTGTCATTTGACCAGGAAAGGTGTAAATCATTCCTTCATGTAGGCAGCCCTTTTGTTCCCCTTTTGCCTGCTACTATTACAGCTTCAAAAGAGGTAATTCAAGTTATTTGTTGTATTTTTTAAGGTTGATATTTTCTGGTTTAGTTAGTGAGATAACTGGTTATCTTGGTCCTTGAGATTTTCCAGTTTGTGAAATGTGGCTCTAATATTATGCATGGTCAGGATTAGGCAATGGCTTTACATCTCCGATATCCTCTTGTAAATCTGCTATTTTTGCTTCTTTATGAAAAGCTCCATTGTCAATCTTGAAAAAAAATCTAGTTTAGGGAAAAGGTCAACATAGGATTAATTTTAAAACTTTGTTCAAAGAAATGTCATCACTTATGGCTGAATCCAATTATGTTCTTGTTCTTGTTTTGTGTCTTTTCTAAGTACCTGTTATGCATGGGTCCTCCAATTCAGTTCAATAGGGCTATGCTAGTTGTAGGTTTATCATTCAACCCACTTTTTAATTTAGAAGAAAATTCAGGCTGACCATGAAACTTATTTTATTCTATTGCTTTTATTCTACCAGGTCACGTCTTTCCTGAGAATATCCTACAAATGATTTGTAGACTGAGCTGATTTTTGCTTCCATATCTTTTAGTAAAACAGATACTAAATGATGAACACATAAGTGTAAATTGGAACAGATGATGGTGAGCTGCTGGCTTCTTTGTCGTTTACATCTCACTGTTAATTGGCAGCAGGTTAACAAAATGAGAAGCTTTTAAACAGTAAAATTAGTTGCTTAAAAACAAAAGAAGCAATGAAGGGTTGGGATACTTGAGCAAAGTTAGCATGCTGGTGCATTGGTGGGACACCAGCGTTCATGTTCCAGGTCCTCACTTTGTCGTGTGATCTTCCTTCCACAATCCTTAGACAGACAGACAGACAGACAGGCAGGTTAGGTGGATTAGTGATGTTAAATTTGAGTGAGTGAGTGAATGAGTATGTTCACCCTGTGATGGGCTGGTGCCCAGTGCTTGCTAGGATAGGCTCCAGTCTCCAGCAACTCTGCTCAGAATTAAGCAGGCTTAGAAAATAGAAAGGTATGGAATCTTAAGCGAGTTAATAAAAATTAAATACAAAAATCTTACTGGAGCACTAATTGATTAGCATCAGCCATTGGCTTCTATTTAAGAAACTGAGATGACATGAAAACCTATAGCCACTTTGCCACTCCAGGGCTTGATGTTGGGGCCCCTACTTTTATTATCTGTCCTCTGTTGATATTTAACTGCAACAGTAAATCAAGTGCAGAAATGAGAGTTCTTGCAAACTTATTTTTTGTTTTATTTCTTTAAAGTTACATTTACAGTGAGTGTTCCTTGGTTGCAGCTTTCTCTGTTTATCTTGTTTGCCAAGTGCTTCTGCTTAATTAGCTAATATTATGAGATCACAAGGGGAAATATTTTTTTTTTCAACTGGCAGTTGCACTGGAGGATTTACGGAATAGATTAGTCTTCATTTAAAAACTGCAGTTGGCTTAACTGAGAAAGTGTGTTAACTAGTGACAACTGTTGTATTACCGTTCAGACAAGGTCCAGTGGTGAGTGGCACCATACTGACTTGTACAAATGCAAATTGACCAGTGTGTCCTTCTGGCAACTGCCACTGGGTAGTTCATTACCCTTTACCACATATCCCTCTTGGTATCAGATGTTGTGCAGCTCTACTGTGTCACTGCTTGCCAGCACTGCCCTTTACTAATAGGCATGAAGTAGAAATGTTCTGTTTCTGCTTTCCAGTTTCTCTACGCTGAAGTTGGTCTGTGTACCACTGTCATGCTGCAGTTTATTCTTTTGATACCTTACATTAAGTGCCCTTGGCTAGATTACTTATTTCTGGTAGATTCCTTTAATGACTGATATTGGATTCTTCAGCTCTGTTATGGCTTTCCAGTATAGTGTACATTTATTTCTGTTGTATATTTTCACAAATCAATCAATAGGGCTTACCTAGCATTAATATATGTATAATTAGTCCTTATATAATATCTTGTAAGCACAATGAGAAGGTAAAGGTGAGAAGCAGTAGGTATAATACTTCTTGAAAAGTTTCAGTGAGCCTTGTTGGGCTCAAAGGCTCATTCCTGTCAAAACTGTTCTTATTTTTTTCTGTTGTATCATTGTATTATTCTAGAATGTTTTCACCATAAAACTGTGGTATCTTTCATACAGCACCATTGCCTTATTAGTGCTTTTCAGTGTATCTCTGAGGTAAACTGGCACTGGACTCAAGTAGTATATACCTTCGTCCTAGTGTATCTACTCAGTAATTGTCCTGCTACCAGTCAAAGGGAAACCACTGTCACACTACTGTAGCCCAGTCCAGAAGTCTATGGGCTGGCAAGATGTGTTACTACATCCCTATGGCAACCCGAATTAACATTTAGAGATATCTCAAAATGAATTTCGGATATCTTAAAATGTAATTTATTTTTTAAGATATCTGAAACTCGCTTTGAGATATCTTAAAATAATTTCCTTCACATTTTAAGATATCTTGAATGCATTTCAAGATATCTCAATCATTTCCTGTAAAACTGCCTGTTATTTCAATGGGACTTCTTTTTTATTAGATATCTTGCATTTTAGATATCTTGAAATACGTTGTTACATATCTGAAATGGAGCAGATACCCATTTTAAGATATCATGAAATTAATTTTAGATATCTAAAAATGTATTTTAGATATCTCAAACAGTGAATTTTAAGTTATCTTAAATGCTTTTTGAGATATCTTTATTATAATTTGCGATATCCTAAAATAACTTCCCACTCATTTTAAGATATCTCAAATTCATTTTCAGATAGACAGGAAGTCCCATTGAAAGAACAGGAAATTTTACAAGAAGTGATTTTGAGATCTCAATGTATTTGAGATATCTTGAAATGTATTTCAGATATTTCAAAATGTACAGCACATCATTTCAAGATATCTTGACATCTACTTGAGATATCATAAAATGCTTTTTAGATATCTAAAAATAGATTTTTAGATATCTGTAATTCAATTTGAGATATCTAAAATGCATTTCCAGATATCTTAAAATTCATTTTGAGATCTCTCTAAATGTTTATTCAGCTTGCCATAACATCCCAGTATATACAGTCATCTGAAAAAGTAAGCACACACTATTTCATTTCACCTAATCTTGGAACCTAGGGAAGACGATTTATTTGTTCTGACCTTTTATAAGTTTTTAAAAAAAAGAGAGAGAGAGAGAAGGTGTGCATACTACATACTTTCTTACTTGACTATATTTGAGATTTAATGCTTCTGGAGATACCTTCTCACTCCTGGCTGCTTAACTCTTTCCATTTCAGTATGGTGTACAGGTGAGAAGCATTCAGCATCACTTATTACCACAGCATTTTTTCACCACATACACCATTGGCAATTGATGTCAAGCACTATTATTATTGCAGTTGTTGGTGTTATTCTGTGGTTACGTAGTGCCAGATACCATCAATGTATGCCATCTTATCCCTCATTAGGTACCTGGTATGCTGCCACTTTCCACTACATTAATAAAGTGTACCTGATACCAAAATACTTTGGGTACCCCTTCCACCTTGAGCTGTGCTGGAGTAGGCGGCTCTTCTTTTCTCTTCACTCCATTACTGCTCAAGGGTGAAGAGGAGTAGCCCTTGCCATAGTACCATCCATTTTCCAAACCTGCTATATCCTGAACATTGTCGTGGTAAAGCTGGAGCCCATCCCAGCACAGCAGGAAAAATCCCTGGACAGGATGTTGCACTATTTTTCAATTATTCCATCTAGTTATTGGCACAAGGTACCATGACTGTTAATCTGCTTTTACTTTTCCAACCTGGTTTGTTTTATGTGCAATTCACATGCCATTAGGTTTTGGAAGAGACCATTACAGGTAAAATATTAAAAGCTGGCCTTGGCTGTGTAATAGAAAATAGTGCTGAAAATTTTATAGTTAACTTAAAAAGGGGAACTATGGATGATTTGTGAATGTGAAACCTGATAAGAAATGTAAGCTGGTGCAAGTAAAGAAGCCCACTTTTATATGTATATCATGTGCAGGTTAGTAGGAAAATGTGACCAAAGCACAGTCGTGATTCATCTGTTTGTTATAGCTACAGATGCCACTCTTTGCATGTAAAATAAGCTGCAAATTAATTTGCATGCAAAAAAAAAATCTCTAAGTGGCGTGCTTTACTAAATAAAAGTGTGGAGAAAAGTTAGCTAAAGCAAGCAGCAATTTGAAACTGTCAGCCTCTCAGCTGAGAAGTGCAAGAGAAGCGTGATATGAAACAGGATGTTCCAGCAGAAGGCATTAATCAATTTTCTGTGTCAGTGGTTAAAACCATATATATTCACAAAGCTGTAATAGAGCCGCTGCAGTTGCACTTAGTTTTGCTTTGGCTCCTATTGTGCTGCTTGCTTAAATCTTTGTATTGTTCATCCTGTAGGTTTCCTTGAGACCCAAGTCAAGGAAGAAGGGACAAGGTAAGATGTTCCTGCTTTGCTGTTTGCTCTCTTGCTGTCTTCTCTTGTACATTTAAACTGGGCTTTTGATAGAAAGCGAAGCTGTTGCTTTTAAATATCTTGGTAATGTGCTGTCAAAAAGAATGCCTGACTATCTACTATGTTTTCAAATATGAAATAGCTTATTTCTTTCAATCTTCTTTTGTTCAACATATTTTGATGGTGCTGAATATGTTGTGTAATTTCAGTTGTGAGTAATGGTCAAAAAATTTTGTTTTCAAAAAAAAAAAATGTTACTAAGAAAAGTTATGGTAGTACACTGCATACTGGGCACCCAAGTTTGGAGAAACAGGGGCATGTAAATACTGCCCGATACTTGATGACTGGCTTACTTATCAGCAGGGACTATTAAAAATGAGGGGTGGAGGGAGGGTTTACCTGCACCATGGTGCAGAATATAGTCCACAAAAGAACAGTCCTAGGACAAACTCTTCAGCTTAAGCCGTAGATATGCTAAGGGTTGTTTCTATAGAAATAACACATTGCATATTTAACAGAAAATGTCCTCCTCAAAAATGACTAAAAACAATGATGGTCTTTTGCATTGTAAATGCAAGCAACAGGCAAAGACTTGAAATTAAATTTCCTTAAAAAGGGCCGCTGTATCTGAGTACAAAGAATGTGTACCTAAGATACATTTGTGATTTGCATTTCACAAATTTGGGGTGGCATAGTTTAGGAGTTTTAGTTCACAGCTCCCCAAAACAGGGTTGAAATACTGGTGTACACCCAGTCTGTTTCTATGTGTCTTTACTCGGAGTATCCTGCTTTCCCTGCATATCCCAAATTATAACTCTAGGGACTCAAAATTAATCCAGTATGAGTGTTTGTACCGTTGTACAGCCAGCCGAAGGTTTATGTTCATGCCCTTGATCATTAGTGTAGTTAAAATCTGTGTACGATGGGTAAACATTTATTTAGTTTGGTGACTATGTCTGTAAGGAACACACTCTGTCATGTCTCCTCATGAGACTCTTTTGATATACCATTTCAATCGAGGCAAACGGTCTCATGCTAAAATGACGACTACTACATTGCAGGTTGTTTTTTGTTTTAATTGCTTCACTCATTTCCACTTTAGAATTATCTGTACTTGATGCTAGGCTCCTAGTGTCTGTCCCTATTATAAATCTTTTTCTACTTATAACTTTAATGTTTGTCAATTTGATCCCATGCTGTGACACAGTCTACTCTGTTAAGCACATTTTAATAATGATGCTGTCTAAAATAATGACTCGTTATGAAGAATAATACAAATGGATGTATTTTTAAGTAGCATTTATTTTGCTCAATTTTTCATTTATTGTTTTGTTGTCTGATAAAGTGCTTGACAAAACTCTCCCTCCCAAAATAGCTGACTTTTATTGGTAAACATCCTGAAAGTCCTTTAAAATGTACAATATATAATAATTGTTTAGAAATGCATTTGATCTTCCGGCTTCACAAGTGATTTACCAAATAATGGGGTGGCAGCCTAGCATGAGTAGTTCAGAACACTAATTTGAAATACTACGGCTGTACACTGAAATCACTCTCTCACTTGTATTTCTGGTTTTCACAAACATACAGTGCATGTTAACCGCTTTGGGAATGAATGTCTTCTTCGTTGGTTCCTAGTGAACAGCTGGACGAGGGTGACCTCGGAGTCTGAATGCTACTGTGGAAGCCACCAAGTCCTGGATTTCTTTCATAATGCGTTACCACCCCTGTCAGTCGAGTGTGATGTTCTTAGCTTCACTGATAATTGATTCTGCAATTTTTGAGGTCTGCTTCGATTTGTTTGATCCAGGTATTTTTCAGTGCTGCCACCATAGCAGCCTGTGTGAAAACCAGCTATTAGCCATTGTGTGTATGTGTCCGAACCATCGCAGTCTGTATGCTATATAAAATAGAAGTTCAGGCCTTAAGAAGGAGCAGCTGACCTGGACAGCACAGTGTTGTGGTTAGCACTTATGTCTTGTAGTTCTAAAGTTTTAGCCTGATCATTTAGTGTTTGGTGTTTGTCCTTATGTTCTTGAAGGTTATCTTGCCCATGTCTGTGTGGGGATATTCCAGTTTTCCTCCTACACCTCAATGATGAGGTGAGGTTAGGTTAACTGGCCTGTTAGGACTGGTCATTGTTTGGGAGAGTATGCCATGTGATGGAATGGTATTTCATTTACATTGCCAGCCGTGCACCCAATGCCACTAGGATCGCATGGCCCTTAATTGGAAGTGCAAACATAGTAAATCTGAAGTGTGCAACTTTCTTTCATTTTTATATTTTTAGTGATTTGTTTTAGCTGATGCAGTCTGTTTTAATTAGCTTCAGTCTATCATATCTTGCTGATAGTTTCTTTTTGGGAAGAAGCCTTTGTAAAAGGGATTGCAGTGGAAGCTGCTATCTAAAATTGCAATGGCCAGACTCAACATGTGGCATTGCAGTAGGTAGCGTCACTTTGTCTTTACATACTCTAGATAATGATTTAGTTTTACTGCATCACGTAAGAACTCTGAGAAACAGACATCTATATGTTTACTGACAATAACGTATTTAGTCACGTTTATGTTTCGCATAAGCTATTAAATTCAACAGAATTAAAAGTGTTTTGCTCCTGATTTTCTTTTGTATTCAATGTCTGGTGCATCACGTTGCAATGTCCAACAGCAGTCAGCAAGCATTGACGGATTCCAGTTGCCCTGGTATCGTTTTTCCATCGTAGCAATGTCTTGATGAAACCTTTTACCATGTTTGTCACTGACAGCACCGAGATTTGTGGGGAAGAAGTCCAAGTGTGAGTGGAGAAAATGAATCTTGAGTGACATGTTGCACTTCATTGTCTTGTATGCTTTGAAAAGTTTGTCTACCAGCTGAATGTAGTTTGGGGCTCTGTAATTGCCCAGAAAATTGTCAACAACGTCTTTGAAGGCTTTCCAGGCAATTTTTTCCAGCCCAACTAACAGATCTTCAAACCGCTTGTCATTCATAACATGTCTGATCTGGGGGCCAACAAAAATGCCCTCTTTGATCTTGGAGTCAGTTATTCCGTCTCAAATAACGAAAACCTTCGGCTTCCTTGTTCAGTGCTTTCATGAATTTCTTCATGAGTCCCAGTTTTATGTGAAGAGGAGGCAAAAATATCTTTGCCGGGTCGACAAGCGATTCATGTGCCACATTTTTCTGTCCTGGAACTAACTTTTTAAGGAGTGGCCAGTTCTGTCGAGAATAATGCAACTCTTTAGCACAGCTGTCCCATTCACAGATGAAATAACAGTACTTTGTATAGCCGAGCTGCAGTCCTAGTAACAGAGCAACAACTTTAAGATCTCCACAGATATTCCAGTTTACCCGCTATACTGGATGTGCTTCAGCAACAGTTCCATATTCTCATACGTTTCTTTCTTGTGTGCTGCATAGCCAACAGGTACTGAAGGATAAATGTTGCCATTGTGTAGCAGAACAGCTTTCAGGCTTAACATTGACGAATCAATGAAGAGACGCCACTCTTCTGGGTTGTAACCACAACCCAAGGCCGAGAACAATCCTTCAATGTCACAACAGAAACGGAGACTGTCGACTTGTGCAAAAAATGTGGTTCTATCATGATGTCGGCCTCGAAACACAGAAATTTTCGTACCTGGTGACCGCAAACACCATTCCTGCAGTCTAGAACCCAGCAGCTCGGCTTTTGCTTTTGACAGACCCAAATCTCTGACCAAATTGTTCAATTCGGACTGTTATCAGATGTGGATCGCCTGATGAGCACGGTTCAAAATCCGAGTCAATGTCACTGTCAGTACCCTGTATTGCAGTTTCTTCATCTGGTTCGTCAAAGGTCCAGTCCTTTGGTGGTTTTGGAATTGGAAGACTGTCGTCATGTGGCATGGGTGTCATTGCTGAAGGCAGATTAAGATATTCAATTGACTTGTTTTTGGCAGGGAAACCAGACACATTAGTCAAAAAGAAGTAACAGTCCGTCACATGGTCTGTTATGATCATGCCATATCATCGGAACAGCAAATGGCATTGTCTTTTGAGTGCCTCTGAGCCAGGCTCTCAGACTGACAGCACATGTCGCACAGCAAACGTGAGGCGCCCATTCCTTGTCTTGATCACCAATTTTGCAGCCGAAATACAGATGATAAGCAATCTTCACAAGAGAGGTCATCCAACGTCTCTGAGGCGCAAGTGTATATTCGCCACATATATAGCAGAATGTATCGTGGCTGTTACGACATTGATGAGACATATCGCCTGACACCAAAACGTCTATAGCATCAAGCTTGCTTACTGTTATATTGCTACAGATACTATATTTTACTATACTGATACTATACATACACACTGACTATCTATATTAACCAAATGAGCAGGATCGGTGTATGCAAGCCACCTTTATAGCATGCTGAGACAGCGTCAAGCTCGTTCAGACCTGCCCAGGATGTCAACTTCCACAGAACAGCTTCCAACCTGGCCTGATTCTATGCCTGGACATGCCCTGGCTGCACAAATTGTTGTTGATAAGTCACTTACGGGAGCGAAAATGTTTGGATACAAATATATGAGAAAAAATCATGACAAAACTGAAGATGTCTCTGAAATGGTACATGATGGGTAAATTTTGATGTGATATTCGTGATCAGCACCCAAAAATCTCAGAAACATCCAACATTGTTCAAGAAGCAAAAACTTTGTTGTGCAGTGTTATCAATTATGTTTGCTTCGAAAATAAACTCTTAACGATAATAGTGTTTTCATTCATACAATTCCAAATTTTTTATGGGAATAAGTTGTGTAGTAACACTGCTCATTTCCTCTGGGTTCATAAATGCAAACAGTTCCGTCCCATATAAGTAAAGTGAGTCATAGGAAGATAAGCTGGGTGTATATGGAGAGTTGTGTCACATGGTTGCAGCTGAGGTTATGTGCAGTGGGGGTGTTGCACCACAATGCTTATGATTGTATGTGTGTGTGTATGCATGCTGTTACTAGGGGTGTGTGTGTGTGTGTGTGTGTATATGCAGTTACTAGGAAAATGCAGAAGCGCTGTTAGCAGAGTGTAGAATGATATGACTTGGGACAAAAATAAGCACACTACTGACTGTCTTTGTGACTACGTGGTGCAAATGAGGCATGTCCAAAGTATGTCTTTTGCTTTGGTGTAATCATAATTTGTCTGTTGTTCTCTTTATTTCACTCATCTAATTCCATTTTGCATGCTTTTCTATCAAGGTGGGTACTATACAGTCGGAGACAGTTATTGGCGTTTTCAACCTCTTGGGCAAAAAAAAGCTTCTTTCAGAGTTTGGTTGAAAGCAAGTATTCAACAGATGCTCTGGATTTACAGTAAATCCTGTCCAAGAACTTTCAAATGTGCTACATTGTCCAGATATTATTCGATACCTGAGACACTGACTTAATTTAAACATGTAAGAGTCTGGAGTGCTCTGCCCCCTCCAAACTTTAATCCTAATCATGAAAAAACGCAATGGGAGTAAAAAAAAAAAAAAAAAAAAAAACCTCTAACCCAGGGGTAGTCAACCTTTTTATACCTACGGCCCACTTTTGTATCTCTGTTAGTAGTAAAAATTTTCTAACCGCCCACTGGTTCCACAGTAATGGTGATTTATAAAGCAGAGTTATAGCAAGTTAAAGCATATAATAATAACTAGCCATGTGCGCCCAACTACATTGCGTGTGTTAAAGTTGTCTGTGAAGGGCTCCCTGTTTAAACACGGCTGCCAGTCGTGAACTGGACCCTTCGTCGCACAGCATTATGATTTTTTATAAGGGAAACAAAATTACAAAACAAAACCCTTGGACATTGATTCGATAGGAACAGCCTACTCGGAATCACTGTCCGAATAGTAATTATGTGGTGGTGGAGGAGCATTTCTGCTTCTCTCCGTTCATAGTCCGTCTCGTTTTCATGATGCTGTCGTTTCCTCTCATGATCTCTTCTCAACCTTTCTCCAATCTCGCAGGTTGCTTTGTGGCAATCCAAAGAGTAAGGAAGAACCAATGCTGCTTTCTTGAACTCCAAACGCCAACTGATGGAAAATCACAGAAGTATGCCCGACTTATATACTCTGACTGAAGACTCCAAGAAGTGGGTGAACATTCGATTTGGACGAAGTGCTGCCAACGACAGTCGAAAGAAACCCAAAAAAACACAGTCTCGACAACGAAGCAGGTGTCGACGCCAGATCTAAACACAGAGTGGTGTCGACAGTGTTTGTAAACTAAAGTAACAACCAAGGTGTTGTGTATTCAGCCAGTACAAACAGCACGTAGTCTCCTTCAGTTCAATCCTCTTTAATCACACTCCAACCTCATCCAACGATCCTCCCCCTCACTTCCTCTCCTCCTCCATCACTACTGCCCTCTACTGAACACAGCAGGAACACCACACAAGGCAGTGAATTCGCGGACAAACAAAGATCAAGATCCAAATGAAGATTATATATAAAGATTACTTACCAAGTACTTTATGTCAGATTTTCGCTAAGTTTGGCAGATTTAACTATAGTAAGTTGTTTTATAAAGATTTATTCTATCTTTTTATTTATACTTTACATACATAGAAATTACATTAGTTAATTGAATTATTAGTGGGATCCCTGAAGCTGATGCTGGGAAACTAAATATTGAATATCCGGTTCAATTTTTGTGAGGAACAAACGAAGGTCTCCCCTTTCAGAACTATTCAGGCGGTTTCTTTCTTTGGTCATAATATGATTAACAGCACTAAATCCTGATTCCACAAGATATGAGGTAGGGAAAGGTATCAATAAACTGAATACCATTTTCCATATATTTGGATATAAGACCAGCATTTTTTTATTTTGCCATAGGTTTTCATATCCACCACTGTCGAATTTATGTTTACTTTCTTCATCATATCTAATTTCTAACAGTTCTTCTTGGCAAGTTGTATCAGCCTCTTCAATATTTGCGGTAAAAGGATTTTTCATCCAGTCATATACCTTCAATTTCAAAATATCTTCAAATCATTTCTCCATGTCCAATTTAAGTTCGTTGAGGTGGCTACTGAATCTGTCAATATCCTTTGGAGTTACATCATCTTTTATAGATGATAATTGAGGAAACTGATGAAATTCTCTCTTCAATTGATTATGACGAAGTAGTTCAAGTTTGTCAATAAATAATAGCACAATACTTTGGCAACCTATGAGTTTTATTATCTCCTTGAAGCTGCAAATTGACATAGTTAAATCTCTTGAAAATATCTGCCAAGTAAAAGGCATCATTCTTTACTGTTTTTAACTGTTGACACAGATTGGTCTCATTATTACTTTCAAAACATTGAATGACACTATCATATAATGCTACAAATCTAGCCAAAGATGTACCCTTTGACAGCCACCGAACTTCTGTGTGCAAAAGTAACTTAATAAAATCTTCATTATTGTCCTGGCAAAGTTGTCAAAACATTCTATCATTCTCTGCATTGGATTTGATCTTGTTTACGGCTTGAATTATTATAGTTAATGATGAATGGAGACTTGTACTTAGACGTTTTCCTACAAGATGTTGTCTGTTCACCACACAATGAATACATAAAACATTTGGCACTTCCTGCTTCAAATAAGCAACAAATCCACGATAGCGACCTACCATTGATGGTGCTCCATCAGTAGTGCATGCAACAATATTATTCAAAGGAATGTTATTTTTTGTAAAGTATGTTCTCACAGTATTAAATATAGATAATCCTTTTGTATCTGTGATGAGATTTATTGCGAATAGCATTTCTTCTCGTAATATTGTTTTCATCAAATTAGCGTACATATGCCATCAATAAAGCATCATTATCTGCAATGGTAGATTCGTCCAATTGCATGGAAAATGAAGAGTTTTGGAGAATATTTAAGTTTGTTTTCAACATTAACTGCCATTTCATCAATTCGTCGCTTTACTGTGCTATTGCTTAGGGGCAACGTTTTTAAAATTTGAGGTATATCCTGATGCATTACTGTTGAGATAAATTCTTTTATAGAGGGTATTATTACAGTTTCTCCAATATTATAGCTTTTACCACTTTTTGCAATTAATTGTGAAATGCGATAAGTGGCAATTAATCCATCTTCATTCGTTGTATGTTGTTTCTTAAATGATGCAACGATAGTTGAACGATTTTGAAATTTTTTATATATTTCCTGAAAATATTCAATGGGCTTGTCCTTGTCATTTGGATGCTTTGTAGAAAGATGTTCTCGCAATCGACTTGGCTTCATTGCCTCATTGGATAATGTTTTATGGCACAATAAACACATTGGATGTTGTTTATTTGCAACAGATTCTATGAAACCCATCTTCAGATACTCCGGCGAATAGCCACTTGCTTATTTATTTTTCTGAGACATGGGCTCACGATATTTCACAATATTTTGTTTGAAGCATGTGCTTGCTCTCAGAAATCTAACTATGTACTGACTTTAGTTTCGATTACATAACGATTTAGCTTCACTTACGTAACGTGAACAAAACTTATGCGCTTGAAGTCTGTTGCGTGGTCGCGACTTTTGGAAGGCTGCATGCTTTTCCGATCCAGTATGCGAGACGTCCTTCTCGTCTCCTGGCGTTGGTCAGGCAGGATCAGGCGTTCCGGTCGCTGGACAGCACAGCGTACGTTGGACGTGGATGGTCAGTCAAGGTGCTGGCTATCACGATCCCGCGAGGTTTTTGTCAGACCGTAATGTTGAAAGATATGTGGATCCAACAACAGCCGTTGGGAGTCAGGATCAGGATGTAGTAATCGTAGCTCCTCATTCATTGAAATGATGAATGTGTTGACAGAGTAACAAATGCTGGGTACCTCTAAGTTGAGGATTGCCGGACATTACAAGTTGAGCGAGAGTTTGTCGAGACGAGACTAAGTTAGTATCCGTGGTTGTGCGTTTTATAAAATTTTATGTAGTGGGTGTTGGCCAATGGCATCACTTCTTTGCGATCGGGGCGAAGTAGCGAGACATCGGCTAGTTTTGGCAGTCCAAGGGGGGGTTCCTAGAATGTCACCCTATTACCCTAAAATCTGGGAATCGAGACGAAAATATGAGTTAATTGGTGTCTCCATTGTCCGGCAGTTTCTGTCATAGAAAGAAGTGTCGAATCATGGAGTTCTTTGTCTACGGGGTAATAAAATGACGAACTGCTAGTTTTTGGGTGACAATAGTATGTAATCGCAGCGCCATTTGGTTGCTCCGCTACCGCCCACCATGAAAGCTGGAATGCCCACTAGTGGGCGGTAGGGACCAGGTTGACTACCACTGCTCTAACCACATGAATAGTGGTACAAATCTCAAATTTGAATCTACTCTATCTTAACAATTGCTGCATGAGACTTAATTGTTTTATCTCTTTAGACATAAAAACGGTTTAATATGTTCTAAATTCATAAAAATATTAAAGCTAGTAAGACCATTGGTAACACTTTAGGTAAACCAAAAATGTCAACAATGTGACATACTAACAAAACATCACGTTGGAGTGGTCTCAGGTGGGTTAACTGAGACCACTTTAATTCACTTCTTCATATTACATATTTAGTATGAGACCTGTCAATCTTTCATATTAACAAGTCATTTTACCATCATGTCAATATACCACACTTCACTGACATGAATAACCACTTTACTGATGTTTTTTTTTTTTTTTTTTTTTTGTTACGAAGACCAAAAGAAGCCTTTAAGCCCTTACTACATAAGAGTAAATGAGTAATAGATGCATTTTTACTGTACCTAAACTGAGTTACCAAACCATTTGTCACTAACATTACAATCAGTGTGTTATGTAATGTAAGTTGCTAAGTACAATTTAAAATATGTATACCAAATACTTATGTATACCAATCCTTTCTAATCCATAACTTTTGAAACTGGAAAATTATTTCTAGAGGGCAATACCTTTAAGTCAAGAAAGCACTTTGATAATATGCTTATCCTTAAAGCTGATACACAGCTTCTTGTATTCTAGAAAGTTGGTAAGGAAAATCAGCAAGTCGGGTTGGGAACTTCCCTTAAAGACACTCCTTAAAATGCTGGGGAATCAATGTAATTTGGTGGTTTATTACGGATAAAACACATTTACTATCGACGGTGGCTGGTGTGTGGTAGTTTACAGACGTAGTGTAAACCCCCCTAATTCAGGGTATTCATAAAACATTTACTTCATGAGGTAGAAGTACTTAATAAAAAACAAGAATAGTTGCGTGAAATATTAAAATGTGTGATTCAATTTAAATGTTTAAAGTCTAATTATTCTTGGTTATAATAGAAATAGAGGTCCATAGAGGGTTAGATCCCTAATAAAATATCAAAGTCAAAAATAAATTTTGTAATTCCTGACCTCCTCTAAAACGATAGCCCACATGCTTATATTTGAAAACTGTCTTTTTTTAACTTTGTGCAAGTGGCTCTTACAGGGCTAAGACACTGGTAAAGAAGCAAATATGAAAGGTATTGGTGATCAGAAACATTGAAATAGCATAAAATTACTCTCCACCTGCCTATAGATGGGCAAATAAAGTTCTGTAATAAATTATAACCAATCCCCATTTCTTTTCGAAGTATTTTTGATGAGGAATAACTTTTACCCGTCGTTGTCCATTAGGTGCTGAACCCCTGGGGTCTGTTGAAAGGCATACATAAACAACTTCAAGTCCTGATCATTTTTGCTGGTTTAATCTTTGTCATTAGGGGTGTAATTTCCTTCACAAAGTGTAGTCCAAAACTGGATTAAAAATGAGTGTTTTTTCAAGTCGAGAGGGCCAAAAATGGGGGGGGGGGGTTGAATGAATATTTAATCCTTCAACATTCAATGCCAAATTTCATCTTGCATAATTTATAAATATACCCAGATTCTCACCCCCCCCCCAGTGGTTTCAACATTTTCCAATTCTTTTTTTCTTAATATTATCCCAGTAGTTCAATAGTTAGTTGTATTTTCTGCCTTCATCTTTTCTTCAACTGAAAGAAAACTAACCCTTTATAATTTTCATTGCAAGCATGTTATCAGGAAGTGATACATTGGTCAGATGTAAGTAAGTAAAAATATATTTTTAGAGCAACTACGCTGATAAAAGTCACAAGGCACTGAACAATAAAACACAAAGAACATAGAACATTAAAACAGAATAAAATTAATATCAAAAAACAAAATAAGGCTAGCAAATATGCTTGTCTGAACAGATGCATCTAAAGCTGACAGTTCAGTAGATTCTGTCTAATCTCCACATGAACTTCTCTGCTTATGCTCCTGCGCTGAAGACTACTAGTAAAATCTGCTGTCATTCCAGCCACCTGTATAAAAGACACCGTTAAAAATGAGTTGCAGTAGCAACGGCTGTAACATTGCTATATTTTGATGCTGTTGATGGTGTTTTAAAACAAAACTTTTACTGTATCACTTTGAAAACTATTAATTTGGAGGAAAAATGCACGTAAGAAATCCTAGAAACCGTTAAAAATCAAGCTGGGGTATTAAGATAGGCCTTAAGTTTAATGATCGTGTATGCCACCAACTTTAAAGTTTGGTTCCAATAACCAGCAAGGTGTTAAAAGAAAGGAGCTCTTGCAGAATTGCCAAACTTATCAAGTTCTAAATAGACAAAGCCTTATAATATTCTACAGAAACAATTTTACGCACCATTCGGAAGTGGTAGATTTAAGTCTTCCTTAATATGCCCATTTTGGTCTTTTCTATTGAAGAAATTGGGCTTTCAAGTCAAGCTTGAACTGAACAATATTCCAGTGCAGTATCTGGGTGTGGGGGGAAAAAAAGAGATTGCTAGAGTAGGCCTCATAGATGCTAGATGCTGTCTGTGCATTTTGCATATTCTCCATGTCAGTTTTAACTTTCCTTTCATGCTTCTGAAGATGTGTGTGGCTGGTTCATTGCCAATTCCACATTGGACAGGAGTGTGCCTGTGTGTCCGAGACAACCCTGCTATGGACTGGTGCAAGGATGACCCTTGTTTGGCTCCCAGTTCTGCCAGAATATTAGGGGGTTGATATGCTGGGGTGTGATTTGTTGAATGTGACACCAGTTAACTGCTACTGCATCAGACAGAATCAAGTTTGTAATACAACACAAGGAGGAACATCAACACTACAACTATCTATATTACTATATGTAATGGGGTGGCTTAATCTTGTTGTTGGAAGGCCATGGTAGTTGCAGATTTTCACTCTAACTAGTTTAATTAGAAGTCAATAACTGTGGCTAATGGAGTATACTATCCTCTCTTAGGTGTAGTAAAATGTTTGTTCACTTCAGAAGCCCGTAACTGCTGCTTTTGTCCCTAATTGTTTAGAAATATACCATTTTTGTCTCTATTAATCAACTAACAACAATGTGATATAGGGAACAAACCCAGCTGTGTGCTGTACAGTCAGTTACTATAATAAAACATTTAGGAACAAAATGTGTGGGTCTGCTCCCTAAAATGATGCCCTTAAAAGGGGAAAAAAATAATTTTCAAAAAGCCCGACATGAAAGAATAAGAATCCCAAGAACCTGTTGAATTAAATGAATAGCATTACAAATGAACAGTTAATTATTAAGAAACTGGTCAAAGCAAAAATGTGTCCTCCAATGAGTGTATTGTTGCAAACGCACACCGAGGAAATCTGAGCATCTCCAAAATGTTTAGAAATAAACCAAAACTACCCATCGAGGTTTTAAATTTCTTGTCCCCCCCTTTTTTTTTTTTTTGTGTGGTGGTGGTTCAGTTGACTCCCTTGTTTGACTAATGTACATCTTACTCCAGTTGCCTCCCTGTTCATCTTCATTTTCCTTCTGGTTTGTAGCACCTTGCAATGTGCATGCACTTTACAGAAGTGTCCTGGAACTAAAATTAAGAACTGCACCCTAATCTCATTTTAATATTCTGATGCACTACAACAAAGTGCCGACTCAGGCTTTTAGATCTTAGTAAATCTTTTCTGTTTTAGGCAACCAAAGTGCATATTCTAAAGCGTAAGTGATTGTATTAGGTACAGCAGGTGTGAAAATTCAATAGCTCCACACCTAAGATTTATTTAGTTATCTCTCTCTTTCTGCCCATAGATGATACAGAGACAATGAGCCGACGAAGGATTTCGTGTAAAGAATTGGGACAGCCTGACTGCCAGGGCTGGCTATACAAGAAGAAGGATAGCAAGGGTTTCATTGGAATAAAATGGAAAAAATTCTGGTTTATGCTCAAGAGGACCTCTCTTTACTGGTATACAAATCAGATGGTGAGTGGATTATGTAGTTTGATGGTAAACTTTGTTAGTTGTTCTCTTTTGACTTGTCTTAAATTGGAGTTTTGGGGTTGGTGATTTGCAAACTGTGGTACTTTGGGAATTTATAAAATTAAACAAGGGATGTGGAGGCTATGACCTGAAGAAAACACTGAAAATCTAACAATTCCTGATGTGTGCCCACTGAAAACGTGGTGTCAGTATGAGAGCTCTTCCTTAACAAAGAAGAAAGTGGATATTTTCATGGACAGTGAAGCAGTACTAATGCAGTGGTGACCATTTCCCAAATCCATGCAAGAAAGGCATAATTATGTATCGAATTGTCCTGTTTTTGAGCAAATCCAGTGATGACTGATGTAATGAATTAGTCACTACTGCATTTTTCTATATTTGACCAGATGGCTAAAATTTCCAGTTGTACACTACTAGTGGTCACCACTGTGCCGAAGCCAGTCTGATAGTGGTGCCATTGGAAAGTGTCCGTCTGTGTTGTGTGTGAGATGATGGTCATCTGCTGCTTTCATACCCGATCCACAATGTGAAGATCTGTGACTGTGCTACTTTTTGAACTGGATGACATGAAAGTACTTGAATATGTACAGTTTTGGAAAATGCATTGTGAATCAAATGGTGCTCTGGTAGCAGAATTGTAAATCCTGTAAGATTAGCTAGATTTCTATACCATTTTTCCTAACTGTACAAGGCTGTATTCCAGCTGCACTTTTGCATATTCCACTATCTCGAGGTTATAATTAACGAAAGCTCCTTCTGCCCTGCACACTCTAGACTGTTTTAGCATTAACATATGTTTCCTGCCTCAATGAATTTGTAACACTGCTTGTCATCCAACATATCAATGCAAAGCCCTGTGACAACACTAGTAGTGATGTGTGAATCCCATGCTTTATAAAATTGGACAACTCCTGTACTAAGCATTGGCCTGGTTTTTTGTTTCGGCCTCCTTATGAATTGTTCTTGGCTTACTACAGCTGCAAAAATGCTGCTGCTGGCTCAATAGTTACCAGTTTTGATGGCAGACTTGTTCAGGAACTATAAATATTTCACTGAGTAAATACGGAGCTGTTAGGTTTTTTTTTTTTTTTTTCCCTACTTCTCCTTCCTGTAGATGCTTCCCTTTTTGCAGCCATATTTGAACCTCTAATGCTTTTGAACTTGGACCACATAAAAGTGTTTAACTCTGACTTAAAGAACGCTTTTGTGAGATCAGTCTAGACAAAATAGTTTCAGACGAAGCAAATGAAAGACCAGAATGGTGTGGCTTTGTGTCTATGTCACTGGACCCGAAACCACATGGTTGCAGATTCAGTCTCTGCTTCTGTTTTGTTGTGCGTCTCCAAAGCATGTGCTGCTTCTGGAAAAATATAAATAGGACTATAGCCTGTATTTGTAAAAGCAGCTTCTAATACTATGCATTATAGAATATTATATAGAAAAAGGTAGGGTACATAATTTATTTTTAGAGCAAATTTACGTAAAAAGAATTTAGCTCAAAGCGCTTTACAAGATGTCAAAGAAAAAAATTTAAAAATTTTATGTAAGAATAATAACGGATAAGTAACAGAAAATAAACAAGTAAAATCCATACAAGCTTATATAACGTTGATATGTAATTAGTAGAAAAGTAGTGTCGTTATATACCACATCATATTGTAAGTCTCTAGAGAGGAGTACAATAAGATCAGATGGCTTGGAGGACAGAAAAAAAAAACAAAAAATATCCAGTTAAGATAGAGAAAAAGAAAAACAATCTTTCAAGGGTTCCAAGGCTAAAAGGCTGCTTTATTTGACCCTGGCTTGAATTTAGTGCTGCCATGGTAGATACTGACTTCCAATGAATTCTGTAAATTTCACTATATTCTATATTTTCACTAATCTGAAGACTGGAAGTGGCAAAAAAATGAAATGCTTGTCAGGATGTTAATTGTATAAACGCACAGAGTTAAAATTAAATTTTATGTATAACCACTAATACTGTATATAGTTCCAGGAATAAGGATGTTCAATTTGATGAATGCATATGATGACAAAAACGTTGAAGTATGTCAAATTTACCCTATTTACAGGCGGACAAAGCAGAAGGATTCATCAACCTCACGGATTTCATAGTGGATCGGGCCACAGAGTGCAAGAAGAAGCAGTAAGCATCGTTTGTCTTTTAATTCCCATTTCAGCTGAAGTGGGTTTTTTACAGTATGTGAATTTAGACTGGAAATTATAATAACACATTGGTTTTCGTCATTCTTTTCGTTATCTACAGTATCAAAATGAAAATCTTGGTTTTTATATATTTTGGAAATATTCTTCTGTTAATACTTCAGTCTTGCTCTTTCTGAAAAGCTTTTCATTAGGATGTTCATACTGTTTTCATTAATACTCCTAAAATATGTATTTTATGATCACAAATTACAGATTGCAGCTGTGAGGCATCCTATGAAACCTAAGATGATTGCCACCCCCCAAACCCCCATCCTACAGACTTACAGATTAGGTTAACTATACACTCTAGGTTGGATTGGTGCCATGTCCAGGACAGTGCTAGGACAGACTTCAGTCTCCCTTGCCTCTGAAGTGGATTAAGTTCAGAAACTGATGGATTGATAACTGATTATTACAATAACTTATGACTACATATGTATATTAGTTGTGTATCACCTTGTCAAATACTTTTGTTATTGCCAATATTTTAGTACCTATGGAATACTGTGTACATTTAGCTTAATTTTATTGATTTAAAAATGTCATGAGTGACAATTTCATGACCTTAGACTAGATTAAGTACGTATGAAGATGTACACTGCCTGGCCAAAAAAAAAAGTCACCACCAAAAAAAAAAAAGGTCACACACTCTAATATTTCGTTGGACCGCCTTTAGCTTTGATTACGGCACGCATTCGCTGTGGCATTGTTTCGATAAGCTTCTGCAATGTTACAAGATTTAGTTCCATCCAGTGTTGCATTAATTTTTCACCAAGATCTTGCATGATAGGTGCATCACTTCATCTGCCTCTCTTCTTACCCTGATGCGCCCATCACTCTGGAACAGGGTAAATCTGGACTCATCAGACCACATGACCTTCTTCCATTGCTCCAGAGTCCAATCTTTATGCTCCCTAGCTAATTGAAGCCTTTTTTTCCGGTTTGCCTCACTGATTAGTGGTTTTCTTACGGCTACACAGCTGTTCAGTCCCAATCCCTTGAGTTCCCTTCGCATTGTGCGTGTGGAAATGCTCTTATTTTCACTATTAAACATAGACCTGAGTTCTACTGTTGTTTTTCTTCGATTTGATTTCACCAAACGTTTAAGTGATCGCTGTTCACGATCATTCAGGATTTTTTTCCGGCCACATTTCTTCCTCGAAGACGATGGGTCCCGACTATCCTTCCAGTTTTTAATATTACGTTGGACAGTTCTTAACCCAATTTTAGTAGTTTCTGCAATCTCCTTAGATGTTTTCTCTGCTTGATGCATGCCAATGATTTGACCCTTCTCAAACAGACTAACATCTTTTCCACGACCACGAGATGTGTCTTTCGACATGGTTGTTTAAGAAATGAGAAGCAACTCATTGCACTCATCGCCCATGCAGTAATTATCCAATAGGAGGCTCGTACCTATTTGCTTAGTTAAATCCAGGTGGCGACTTTTTTTTTGGCCAGGCAGTGTATGAATTGAGTGGTGTGATGGTTCAGAGAATAATCACCCTTGCCTAACGGCTCCAAGGATAAGTTTCATAGTCTCTGTCTATGTGGAGTTTGCCCTTCTCCCAATGTCTGCTTCCTTCTTGCAATCCAAAAAAACATGCAGATTATGTTGAATTGTGTCTCTAAAGAGAGCTAGGATGTGCCCTGTGGTTGACTGGAACCCAAGATAGAGTTGCTTTATATAATCTGATGCTAGCAAAAAAAATCATCGGATAACTCTGCGTAGAAAATGGGGATTCATTAAATGGCTTGATAAATGGAGAGAAAAAAAGAGTAGTGGGTCATTTAAAAAAAAAAAAAAAAAAAAACCATCAGACTATTTTGTCTAGCAGTCCTTCGAATGGTCATTTTGTCATTTGGCAACACAATGTTAATCCACTGTAACAGCACGTGGGGATGCTGCAGTGGACTTTCCTGTTTTTGAAGGTTATTTGTTCTTTGGCTTCCACCAGTTGTTGCAAAGAATCCTCATCCCTGCACAACGTTAAACTGGATAAGTGGACTAAAGGAAAAGCATAGACAGTGAAGTTTAAATGTCAAGTTTATAATATGTCTGCAATTTTTTTTTCTAGTCGATTCTTCTCATGTAGTCCCCTTTGAAGGCACTGTAAATCTGAAGAACTTTTATACATATAGTTGGATACCATGTTAAATCTGTTTATTTATAGCTGCAACACATTGAAACTACCTAATACGGCTGTCTTGTAGCGTTGTTTCTTGATACATTTTTTCTTCTTAAACACTAAAAGCAAAGAGTCTAAAGTGCCATATATTCTGTATGCACTAACTATAAGTTGAAGTTGTTGACTTTTTTTTTTTTTTTTTAAGTCTTAAAATTTGGATTGTTTGCTACAGAAGAAGGTTGTGAATCACAGAGTACCAAAACTAAGAGATCAGAAAACAAGTTTGACAAACCACAAGGTGGTGTTTTTCAGTTTATGCATCACAAGCTTTCCAAATAAACTCCGTTCTTCACCACAGTATACAATCCTGCAGGCTCCGAATGAATTAGACAAATGTGGTCTGTGGTTTTATAAGAGCTGCCAGGAAATGATGTTCAGGTAGAGGTGAGGACACTGTTGCTTAATTTCTGGCGGCATGTGTGCATCTATCAATTATAATATAGTGAAGGAAACAAGGGGGCTTTCCATCTGTGATTTTGTGTCAAGCTTGGCATCAGATTTTTAGTGACGGACAAGCTATGTCATTGAAGAACATAGAAATATATCTGTTGGTATACACGAAGCATGTAAACATCTAGATGATCAAGTGTTTTAATATGAAATATTTTTTATTTAAAACGAACATTCATATTGCACATTGAAATGTGTGGAATTAGTCACTGCCCTGGGATTCTTCTGCAACTATTCATTGTAAAACAGACATCTCAGTGATATGGCAGAACATGCAAACTCATCTTCACAAGTTAGCAATTTTAGGTTTAGACATCTTGGGCCAAAATTAATGGCTTTGCTAGCCATCTTAAGTAATCTTTTTTTTTTTTTTTTTTTTTTTTTTTTTTTTGTCTTCCTCTCTTACTGATCTTCACGTGGCCGTCTTGGTAGTAACCATGTATAATTTGTTTACTACTTTAAATTGTATTTCATTACAAATCAACGTTTTGTGTAATTTTCTGAAAATTACATTGCAGTTTTCCCCTCATGCTTACATTTGTTACCTTTTAATCTCATGTCAGAAAATCTGTTTGTTAGTAAAACTGACTTAGATGCGCATGACTGTGGCCTCTCTTACATCCGTCCCTGGGTCCCCCATACAACTCTTGTGCATATTAGACATGAGGACTTTCCTTCACTTATTGTTACTAATATGTGATAATGAACACTCCCTTGTCAAAATCCTCATTGAAATTTTAATAACTTGCTTTAGTGACATGGCTATTGAGGATGGAAATTCGAGATATGTAGAAAAGGGCTAGAGCAAAATGCCATGAAAATCCTGAGTAAAGACGGAGTCTTTGAAGACCATTCTATAATGAAGAAAGTTGAGGAATGCTTACTAAAAGACAGACTCAAAGGTGAATTAGTAGGGAGTATGCCAAGAAGAGTAACCCAAACAATGTTGGTGGTTTTTTTTATTCAGACTTTGCTACCTCTACCCATATTGATATATCCAAAGTGAAATACCAAAACGTTAATGGCTGTTTTAGCCTGGTTTGGCTGGATTTGTTCCTATACAGTCCACATATTTATGGTTAACAATCTTGAAGCTCTTAAAAGTTAATTTTGGTCAAGAATCCTCAATCTGTCAGGCATATTTTTAAGTATAACAGATTGCTCTATTAGACCTTTTTGATATTAGTTTTTGTTAGTGAGAGCATAGAAGAAAAGATTTAGCTGCTTAATTTGTATCTTCCTTACTTAAGGGAACTTTATGATTGTAAAATTAACAAACCAAAAACCTGCAGGTTTTCCGTGAGCTGTTTTATATGCCTTTTTATTATTTTAATTCTACCATCTGAGATCTCCACAGGAAATATTGTTTCCAGTTTTTACTTTCAATAAAAATGTCTCCCATGGAGCGGGTTGGACTTTTTTTTTTTTTTTCTCCCCCTAGTTTACTCCTTACCTGTTTCCACCTATGCCCCATGTTCTAACATCGGTCTTTAGCCCTTCATAATTTCAGATATACTTCTCTCATGGGCTTGTTCTGATGCTGTTATAAGCTTCTAAATACTTTAATCATGTAGACCAACACGTGCATATAAAAGTAAACACTTGACCAGTGTTAGTGTGAGTGTGCTCTAGAATGGACTAGCACCTTGTTCCAGATTGGGTCCTGTCTAGTACTTTGGGTACCATGACATGAGAATTAGAGATGAACCTGTCCCTCACAAAGCTTGATTTTACAATGCAGTATCCTTGTGTGTAGAAAATAAATTCTGAACTATTAATTCATTTTCTGTATCTGTGCTACTTTTTTCTTGTTACCATTGAAGGGAGCTACGGCCCATTTTGGTAGCATCTGTTACAAGATAGAAATGTAACCCCACAATCGGCCAATTTGAAAAGTTAATGGATATGTTTTTGTGATGTGGGAGGAATAGTAGAGAGATCACAAGCAAAGATGGGAAGAATGTGGTCGGCATCTAAGTACTTGGTGTCATCATGGCACAGTGGTGGGGTGGAGGGGGTGGGGTGGTGTTTTGCAATATTAAATGCAGGAAGTTCTGAGGTTTAATTGCTAATCTTGACTATAGGCTGTTAATTCATTTTTTTCACCCTTATTTCTACTGTAGTTCTTTTACTTAACCCCACCCTCAAGAAACACATACACACATTAAAGTGCTATGGCATCCCTTTACCAAGTTTTCATCACTGGCTGTCTCCCTGTAGTGGTTGTATGGATGTATTGCTTGTATAGCTGTACTTGCAAATCCAAGGAAGCTTAGATGAAGACATGTTAGTTGTTTTCATATCTCCTGCATCTGGAATGCAGGCAAGTTAAGAGACTTTAACACGATCATTAGCAATTAGGCCACACTGCCTGATGATTATATCAAGACAACTGGTTTCTTCTTATTCTTATGACAAATACAATTTGTTTAAATGTTTTGATTTTCATCAAATTCAATGGCATGATGTTTGTTTTGGTACCACAAGGTGATTCACATCCACACCCACGAAGTACAAGGGAATCTAATTAACACTTCAATCCTGTCCAACTGGATGAAGTTTCAAACAGGACAAAGGTGATTCTGCAGTTATTAAGAATCTGGCCAAGAGACTGTCTTCAGCAGGACATTGTGCCAGTTCAGTACAGTTTTATTCATTCTTGGCCTCACTATTTTAATTGTAAATGTGAACCAATTCAGTTTTCAGGAATTAGTATTATGCCATTCATATTTACTAGATTTATTTGAAAACACTAAAGTGTATAAATTGTGGCATATCTCTCTATTATATAAAAAAATACTTTCAAATCCCGAAACTTTGTGCCAAGAGATTTAACCACACCCAGGGCTGGAAATAAGAAAGAGTAAATGACAAAGTAGAACGTCGTAAAGAGGTTCAAAAATGTTGGTGCAATACACATGCAGAGCAGGTTAGAGATAATGAAAGTACTATAATTAGAAAGTCTCAAAAAATGTTAGTAAAGATTACATTAGCACAAACAAATGGAAATTATTACTCTGTGAAATAACAGAAGAGCGAAAAAAGATTGAATATATTGTTTGGATTTAAACTTTAAGTCGGAAACTTGTAGATCGTCTAATTTGTGTTGCTATAAGGGAAGAGTAGTGTTTCTTCCCAATGACGAATTTAAAGATTTGTTGTTTGGTTGAAAGTGAAATCCACTGTACGTGAGGGACAGTGTCACGAAGTAGGATAAATTAGGTTTTCTAGTGTCTAAAAAGTTAATTGGGAAAATATACAGAAATGATTACTGCTATTCTCTCTGATAAAGAATGCCTGACTGTTCTTCTAGATGATGGTCCATCTGTGAAAGGAGCAGACAAGAGTGGAGAAAGTCTGATATGGTGTGCTTAAATGTTATAGTTGTCCTTGGGTAATACAGGAATTAAGGACACAAAAAAGTGGTCAGTGTTTCATGTTCTCTTTCACGAATCCTCGATGGATGAAGGTGCATATTAAGAAAACTCAATAAACCTAGGCTACTCAAAAGGAAATAAACGGCCACAGTGGTGATCCACCTGGTTCACCGTAATGAAATACTTTTGTTTGCTTATAACTTTACAGCCATAATTAGCGACCACCACCCCCATCCACTTCTGTAAGAATGAGGGCAGCACTTCACACTGGCTGATTCTGGTGAGATGTAATCACTAGGTCTAGATTTCTTTAATGTTTATGGAAATTGTGAGTCAGACTATTTTCAAGACCTAACCCTTTTTTCTCCTGTTTTGAGTGCATTTTACTCCCTGCTTCTTGCAAAAAAATAAAATGAAAGTTGCTCAGTAATAACACTTCGACAAGATGAATTCACTCACATCTGAGTTACCTTTTTAAATTTTTTTATTTTTAAATCAGAAATTTAAAGGAATATAACTAGGTAGTTTTGAAGATGCTTGTATACAGAAACACATCACATACAAGTAATATGAATGACATAAGCTAAATATACATTATAAACCGTTGCAGAGTAGTGCAGTTTTAAAGGAGATGCATTTGTATAGTGTGTGTATATACAACACACACACTCACTCACTTTCATACAGTATATCAAAGAATACACAAATAAGCCAGTCTTCCATGCTTAAGTATTGGTTTAGAAGGGCTATGGAAAGTAACTGTTAAATGTCTGTTGGTTTTAGTGGATCTAAAGCATTTACCAGAGGGAAGTGTATGGAACAAGTGATGGTCTGAGTGAGGTGAGTTTGTGGTAATCTTTTTGACATGGTTAGTAATTGTGACACTGCATGCATACAATTCTGCCATAGATGGAAGAGCACAGTTAATTATTTTCTCAACAGAGCCCACAACAAGCTGTAGTTTTATTTTTGCATTGGACCGTTGCAGTATCAAACCAGACAACAATGGAGAATGTGATTACACATTCAATTATGGCTTTGTAGAATTGTACTAGGATGGGCTGAGAAATATTTAATTACTTAGTTGGAGTAAAAAGTACTTATGCTGCTGGGCCTTTTTAGTGATGGAAGTGGTGGTAATGTCCCAGCTGAGAGTGTTTGTGATAGTTATGCCTAAATAATTGCAGGATTCCATCATATTGACTGTAGAATCATTACACTCTAGTGAGAAGACTTGTAATTGCTGTTTGTGAAAGTTGATTACCATTTCCTCTACCGTGTTGGTATTTGCTACCAGGTTATTTATAGTGCACCAGACCAGACAAGTCACCCACTTTCTGTGTGCTGTTTCATTCACATTAATAATTTGTTCAGTAATGTTGGCATTAATGGCAAACTTAATGATTTTTACTGAAGAATCAGTGGATCCACGGTCACTGGTGTACAAGAAACACATTGGGATGGGGACACCACTTTGAAGGGCACATGTGTTGATATAGAGACAGTCTGAGAGGTGGGAGCCCATCTGAACATACTCTTTACAGTTTATCACAAAACTGTAAATCCATTTACAGATGAAAATATTCAGTTGTTTGTAGATGTTTAGTTAACCACAGTTCAGGGGAAATAGTAATATTTGAACTTGTCACTGCTAAAAATGCATTTTAAAAAAGGTGACAAAAGTAAGAAACCTAATTAGAAATTGCAACTACTGATATAAAAATACTGAATAAAACCAGTTTTTACGCTTTGAACTCTGAGGCCATGAGGCGGCACTAGTCCAGTTTTATGGATTCACATTCCGTATGTACTGTATGGCGTCCCTGTGTCCATATTGGTTCTTGGAGTATGCTATCTTTCCTCCCACATGCTGTTAGGCTGAATGGTGACCCTCTGCTGGTCCAGTATGAGGGATTGTGGATCAAGGACCACAGAAATCGCCTGCGGCAAATGGGACCTGGATAGGTAGGATTGATAGGTGGTTGTTTCACAGAGATTGCTGCAGAACTCCATATTACAGTAGGCAGCAAGGTATTTGGTAATGTGATTCATTCAAAGCAGACTTAGAATTGATATAAATCATGATTCTGTATTAGCATCAGAGTCTAAAATTAGAGCAATCTTGTCATAAAATGAACTTGAATAAATGTCTGCCAACTAGAAGCAGTAAAGGTTACTCATTACATTTACTCACTCAAAAACACTGTCCTAATTTGTTCTCTGTCCATTATCTTTTAAGCAAGTATAAGTTAAAAAAGAAAAAATTGATTCATTCTGTTTCATCGTGGCTTAGCTCTATCACATAATTTGCAATTTTTTTTTCAGTTTCTTAGTATTTCTCTTAAGCTTGAACTTAATGCAATGTGAAAAGCACATAAGGCTGAGTGTTGCTTAGTACTGATAATGCAGTAGCGATATGCAGATGGAGACACCATTGGCTTTTTTAGAAATACAAGGCAACAATAAACATAGTTGGTATATTTCATATAGACCATACATTGAAATTCTTTTATGCAACCTTAACCAACATACACCACACTGTCAATTTCTGGCAGCCAAATCTTGCTCCATAAGTTGTGTAAAATACTGTATAACATCACATTCAATAGTAATGAGCATACATTTTCATGATATTGATGCTAAAATTAGTTTCATATGCAATTTCGCACTGCCACAAAGTTGACATACCTTCCTTCATGGGTCAATTATGCAAATTTCACTGGTCACAAAACAGAAGAATGGTTGACTGCCCCAGATCCAGAGTCTAGATTGTCAATGTAAATATACAACGTATGTCTGCTCCACAGTGGACTGACATCCTGTCCAATTCTCACTCCTGACTTATGCTTAGTTCTGCCTCCATCCCCTGTGACTCTGAAGCAGGTTTGAAATGAATGAATGAATGTATGTTTAAATTCATATTTGTGAAATCAATATTTTAGACAAAAAAATATTTGGGAAGAACTACTCATGCAGTGAGGACTGTTGGGCAAAGATTAATTTAACTATTATAGCCTCTAGAGCACGGGGTGTCAAACTTAGACCCTGGAGGGCTACAGAGTCTGCAGGTTTTTGTTTTAGCCACTTTCTTCATTAGTAACTTCTGCTAATTGAACAGACTGCTTTTGGTTAATTTTAATTAACTTGGACCTCTTAAATATCATGTCATATTCTAACCCACTTAATCTAGACCAGGGTCATGGACTTTTCAGCCAATCCCAGCTAGCATATGGTGCAAAGTAGGCACAAACCCTGAATGGGATGCCAGTCCATTTTAGGGCAGAAAACACACACCAATGGCAATGTAGCATTGCCAATTTTCCTAACTTGCATGCCTTTGGACAGTGGGAGGAAAACACAGCAGCCAGAGGAAACCCATGAAGACACACTGAGAACATGCAGACTACATGTACGGAGGAAGTGGGATGCAAACCCTGACATCCTTACTGTGAGATAGCAGCACTACCACTGCACCACCGCGCGACCCACCCCTTGTTAGGTTTTTTTATTTTCTTTATTAACTAGCAGTTAAACAGAAATGAGATGCAAAGTGAGCCAACATACAACCAGCTAAGATGGAGGACCTCTAAATCCAACCAATTTCTTAATTAGAAGCCAATTTGTGTGTGAAACCAGTTATTTCATTCCATGGCTTGTTGGTAATCCTATTCTGCCACACCAGACATTTTGAAAACCTGTGATTTTTCTATTTTCTGAGGACACCATCAAAATGTTTTTTTTTTTTTTTAACCAAAATGAATGGATATTTCTCTGTCTGTCACCTGATGGACACATCGGTGCAAATTGGTTGACTGAAAACAAACCAGAAGATGATACCAGAGACACGTTAAAACATGTTTGTCAATTTACCTCAATATAAAAGGCAAGGTCAGCATGCTCAAAAATGTCTGAGGCTCTTGCTTTTGTGCTTGTACTACACATCTGTCTCTCTTTGTAAGAGCCAGCAGTTGCCTCCCATCATGCTCGGAGTATATTTTCCCTGATATCGGTTTTCCATCACCTTTGTCTTAATGAAAATTTTCCCCAAACCAATAATATCTGTCGTACAAAAATAAAAATCTGAATGATGGTTGTTGGTTCCCACCACACAATGGTTACAGTAAAGGGCATTTTCTTCCACTTGCCATTCAGCCGCTATGTTAAATCTAAATAGCAAATAGTGCAGCACACCATGAGGTGCCCATGCTTTATCTTGGTCACCAAGTTTACAGCCAAAGTAATGCTTGTATGCAGTTTCAAGTCTGCCGGAAATATTCTTTCGCTGGTTTTGTGGAGTAAATTGTCTGCAGACATAACAAAAATTGTCAGGGTGGCTAACACAACTTCTGCTCATGCCTGGAAATTAGTTTTAAAAGTCCACAAACAAACAAATCGGCAAAAACACTTTTTTTTAACAACAGTTTTCAAAGTAATGGTGAATCTAAAGAACAAAATATCCTGAAATGCACAGTAAAACTGACTATCTACTGCAGCGTCCTGTCTGAGTTGTGTCATTATGCTTTAGTCATAAGACTGAAATCTTAAATAAAATTTTAATAATGACAAGGTAAACATCTCACAACTGTTAGTAACATGTGGCAAATTCATTTATCTCAGTGGCATCCTTAGTGGAATTACCGGTATTTTAACAAAATGGTTATCCGCCTTTACTGTCCATTCACCCTAGTTGTCCAAGACCTGGAACATCATAACTAAAAAATGGGATGTGTTGGACGAAAACGGTTTTCAGATTTGGAGTCAGCAAGTGAACTTTGTTTAAGTACAGGTGGAAGAATCCCAGTAGCGAAATGCTTGTTGGCCAGTGTAATCCAGTATGACAGTTATATGAAGCCAGTATTTGCAGCAATTCTTTCAGACAAAGTTTAATTAAAAGGTGCACTTCTAAGCAAACCCTTTAATAGTACAAGTGTGAGTATAAGTACTACAAAGGATGAGGAAGGAGGCAGATTAGCTTATTTCCTGTGAAAGTGGTTATTCACAGGCCTATTTAAAAGACTTGCTGGGGGATGCTTAGGCACAGCTAAAAGGATGTCATGAACTTTAGAAATAGAGATGAAAAACCATTAGTCTGTTTTGATCTTTGAGGTATATGCATGTCAATCACAGGTTACAAAATTGAAAGACAGTGCATAGCAAGACAACTCTTCTCAAATTCCATGAGACTCGACCCATTTACAAGTTGAGTACGCAAGCACATATAGGATATGCTGAAACACTGCTACTTTGAGTACTTCATTTTCTTCATCCCTCACAAAATCAAACTTGTTTAATCCAAATCAGGATTGCAGCACTGGTTGCAAGGTGGGAAACATCTATGGATGGTATGCTAGTCCATCACAGAATCATCCCACAGTGGGACAACTGTCCAAACTTGCCTCTCTGAGGCATGGTCATCAAAACCATGCAGAAAATGGGACAACGTGTAAACTGCTGGGTGCATGAGACAGCAGCACTAACCACTGTGCCTCGCAAAATAAAACTTTTTTTTTAAATATATTCCCAGTGATTTAGCAAGTTTTTTTCTGTTAAGAAGAAAGTCTAGTTTTGTGTAACACCCACCTAGCCTAAGCAAATTTAAATTGATAAGGTTGTCAGGAAATTAAAAAAAAAAAGTTTTATGTATAGGAATGGAAAGGAAAGCAAACACAATGGCTAGTAGCTATAAAATTAGCTTTTAAGCTAATGAAGGCCTTTTTCCATGCAGCAGCAGACCGAAATTATTACTGGTCAAATGTCACAGTTGCCAAGTTGTTATAAAGTTTTGTACTTATTCCTTAGTTGAAAGTCTGCCTTTTAAAAATTGATAAATCTGGCACTGTGCACTGTCTCAGGTGTAATATGAACACGTGCTCTTTAAAACTCTCCTTCCATGCCAGGGTCTTATTGGACATATCCAGCATTGATCATATCATGTGATTATCTGTGAACACAGATGCATGAAGACCCTGGTCCACATTGTTGTATTGTCTGCTTGCTTAGAACAATAGCCTGTGCTTCCTTAGTATACACTTGCAATAAAGTTTAGTATCACAAATGTGGTAAATTTAATTGACTGTTCCAATAAATGCAGAGGAAAGACTAACACCTGTCAAGTACAGGTGTATTCCCGAATTATCAACATGACTTTACATAGAGATCATGTTTAACTAATATGCTCAAATAAAAGAATAAATGAATTTATATAGGATGGTTTATTATCATCAGCACAGAGTACAGTGAAAATCTTGCATATTTATTCAATATGCCACAATGTACATTTTATTTTTTCAGACAGGGTTTGATAAGTTGTCATATGAGAGGTTAGTGATCAAGCTATAACATCTGGGAGGTCACAGGTCTAAATTGGCTCAAACATAGAAAGCAAAGGTTTATAGTGAGAGAGAAGGTTTCTAAATTAATGTTAAAGTGGTGTGTCTCAATGCTCAGTGTTATAGATACTGCTCTTTTTAGTACATATAAATGACTAGCAAAATACCCGCGCTTCGCAGTGGAGAAGTAGTGTGTTAAAGAGGTTATGTAA
This sequence comes from Erpetoichthys calabaricus, assembly GCF_900747795.2. Classification (NCBI taxonomy): domain Eukaryota; kingdom Metazoa; phylum Chordata; class Cladistia; order Polypteriformes; family Polypteridae; genus Erpetoichthys; species Erpetoichthys calabaricus. Next base: position 153,768,036 of record NC_041396.2, read on the forward strand.
ACATATATATACATAAACATATATACATATATATACATATCTACATATACACATATCTATATATATATATATATATATATATATATATCTATACTAATAAAAGGCAAAGCCCTGACTGACTCACTCATCACTAATTCTCCAACTTCCCGTGTAGGTAGAAGGCTGAAATTTGGCAGGCTCATTCCTTACAGCTTACTTACAAAAGTTAGGCAGGTTTCATTTCGAAATTCTATGCGTAATGGTCATAACTGGAACCTGTTTTTTGTCCATATACTCTAATGGAGGAGGCGGAGTCACATATCGCGTCATCATGTATTACGCCTCCTACGTAATCACGTGAAGTGAAAACAAGGAAGAGATTTACAGCACGAGTCAAACACGGGAACGAAGGTAAATGACATTAATTGTTGAGTGTCTTTTAATACTGTGTAATTGTTGAGTGTCTTTTAATACTTTGTAAGCATACATATTAACAGATGTGCAATTAAACGTGTGCATTTACGGGGTGATTTCTCAGGCTTAAAGCTCGAAGTGATCACTCGAGTGAAGGCAGCTTCACAAAAAAAACAGATCCTTAACAAACTGTTATTGGTATATTTTACCTCAATTTTAAAAGGTTTTCTTTTCTTCTTAATAAAAATTTAAAAGCAGAACTTCACCGGTGCGAACCGTGGGGATTTGAGCGACTGACGCATACAGACATATTCATGAGTGCAGGTACTTCGGAAAGAAAGCACCGTGTAAACCTAAAGTTTAAATTAAGTTCATAGACCTACAAAAGGTTGCCATTGATTTCAAGCAAGATTGCTTTTCTCCTGTACAAGTATACGTTGCATTCTCAAGAGTGTGCTTGCACAGCTTGGTCATATTACAACTGGAGTGCTGAACTGACAACATGATATACAAACAGAACAATCGTAAAAACAGGATTAAATAAAAAGGCTGTTTCCGTTGGCAAAGCAACGAAAAAGGAAGACCTTATATGACGTTCGTTTATAAAACAGCGGAGAGGCTGTGTGAAGTCAGCTTCACAAAAAAACAGATCCTTAACAAATTGTTATTGGTAGATTTTACCTCAATTTTAAAAGGTTTTCTTTTCTTCTTAATAAAAATTTAAAAGCAGTACTTCGCCGCTGCAAAGCATGGGGATGTGTATATATATATATATATATATATATATATATATATATATATATATATATAGATAGTTAGATAGAGAGAGATATATATATATATAATATAGATAGTTAGATTAATTTAAACTTTAGGCTTACATGGTGCTTTGTTTCCGACAGTGCTGCGTTCAGTCAGTTCACGTGAGCCGCTGTCTTGTGTGATGTTGCGATGTCCACGGCTTTATTTAATGTTAGCTAAGACCCGGCACTTAAAAGTTTCTCGCTACAGCAATTTTTAATCCGTTACAAAGTCATCCAAAGTCTCGTTTATACCTCGTGTCTTCTCATTAAACTTGTATCTCGCGAATATGGTATTGCAAATGGCAGCGGGAGCGTTTCTCATTAAACTTGTATCTCGCGAATATGGTATTGCAAACGGCAGCGGTAGCATTTCTATAAACTTAATGTAAACTTACGTTTTACACCGTGCTTTGTTTCCGCAGTATCGAAGTGATCACTCGTGCTGCATTCAGTCAGTTCACGTGAGCCGCTCTCTTGTGCCTTCTCAATTGTGTAATGAATGTTTTCTTCAGCGCTCTTTGGGCCTCTTCCTTGTTTTCAGTTCACGTGATTACGTAGGAGGCGTGATGACGCGATACGCGACTCCGCCTCCTCCATTACAGTATATGGACAAAAAAGAGGTTCCAGTTATGACCATTACGCTTAGAATTTCGAAATGAAACCTGCCTAACTTTTGTAAGTAAGCTGTAAGGAATGAGCCTGCCAAATTTCAGCCTTCCACCTACACGGGAAGTTGGAGAATTAGTGATGAGTGAGTGAGTGAGGGCTTTGCCTTTTGTTATATTAGTATAGATCTTGATTATAAATTATAAATAACAAGCTAGTTAAATTTAAAGATAATACTAAACATAGTGGCATTTTGTGTAGTCTAGACCAGAAAGTTTTAGTTCTGGAGTACAACTATGGCAACAAATTTTATTCCAACCAGTTTCAGAATTCAAAAGGGCCAGGCTTGCTTCTGATTGATCTAATTCCACGTAATTGGAGGTTTGGTGTTGAGGTCAAACTTTCAGTATCAAGTTAAGCTCAGATAATACTAATACTATGAAAGTTCATAACATTGAAAGCTCTTATTTTATCATGGCATTGTCATGCCTGGGTTGCCTGCAACAGCCATACTCCCGTTGAATCTGGGACCCAGGGTCCCTGCCATTCCTTGGCATTCTTCTCCTGCCACCGATCCTTGGTGTCCACAGGAATCTCTCAGAGCAGTTGATTGCACCCGCTATTCTGGATGCTCAGTATGAGTGACCCTACCCCCTTAACATGGTCTGCTCACTCTACCCGGGGGTCTCATCCCTTAGCCCTGGCCTTCACCCTGCCACCCCAGGCTTTTTTTTCTTCCTTTCTTTTTAACCTCATAATCTTTGTTTTTCTCATCTATACTGCTCAGGCTCCTTTTTTGTACTACTGTGAATTTAGGTGACTTGATAACACTCCCTAGAGCACTAATGTGGAAACCCGCTAGGTTTCGGTTTCCTCATCAACAATCCAAGACTGCTTGGCTACACTACTGCGCACACCTATAACCCCCTAAGCCCAAGCGCACTGCTTTTATTTAAAACCTACACACTGCCATAGACTGCTCAAACGCATCACTACAGTCTATGTGTCTGTGGAAAATCAAAATTTATTTTCATATATGTTACAGTTCTCTGATGAAGATTGTAATTTTTGTGTTGTGTAAAGCTCCTAGATGACTGACTATATCCTAGCAAAGAGAGAACATTTTAGAACAAGTAGTTCCCAAAATATCCACCCTCAACCCAAGACCTATGTACAACGATAGGCCAGTTTGGTTTTTTTTCTTTAAGTTCTCTTTATCAAACTGATTTCATCATGTTTGTACTTATTCCCATATCCTTCAAATGACACTTGACCTATGTCCAACAGTGTCTTAGAAATTATTTAATTTAACCTGGATTTTTGCAGGCTGCGCCATTTTTGTAATGGGACCAGGTCTATTAATTTGCAACATTTTTGCATGAGTAGTTTAGTTTAGAGATACATAATCAAATATTCGAAGGGCAAAGCAAAAGAAGTATAGGAGGCAGTCAACCAGGAAAGGTAACCCTAGCCATCCTGACCAGGATACTCCCACAGTGTATGGAACTGCAACCATCCATGCTAAGATGCTAAACCTGCCACTCCCTGTCCCTGTATCCTTCTGTCCCCATTCTAACCTCTATAATTTGTGTTGTCGTCTAACCAGCTTTGGTTGCAGTCATGAGTAACCTCTTGGTTTGTATTTTATGCTTTCCTGCGCAGGTTATGCTTACATGTACAGCCAAATCACTTTTTAGTAGGACTTCCATTCCCAGCCTTAGCAAGTAGACAGTTACCACTTTCAATAGCGGCGGTTGCCTTCATTGCTTCTATGGTGCACATTAGGGTTTGCAAGGTCTCAAGATGAATTGGAATTGGCTGGATTAGCGTTTCCACTTTATGGTGCCACTTGAACATCTTGAGGAACTGTCCAGTCTGGCAGACCAACAAGCCCAAGTCCATTAGATTTCCTTTTGCATAGATCACAAGACGGGCTTGAGTTGTTCTGCTGTTCCCTTAAAATTAGCCAGCATCTGTGTATACTCTGTCATGCAGCAAAGGTCATCCTGGGAGTTTGTCTAGGTAGCCTTTTTACATGACTGGTCTGGCTTAGGGGCATCAATTTAGTGCCAAGTTCCAGACATATATCTTGTTCTCCATCATTAAGTAGCTTGGAATCGTATGAGGCAGTTGCTCAAAGGCCTTCAAAGGCTGACTACAACCCAGATTGGATTCTGGAGGTGTCCTATAACTCCCAGGGTTCTCCGTGGTCAGACACATGTCTGCCCTCCATCAATGGTGGGCGAAGTTTTCAGTTACCCACCTTGCCCCCCCAGCATACAGTCAGTACCTTGCCTAGGAATACGGATGAATGGAAAACCTGTGGTGCTTTCATAGTTAGCGAGGTGATAACGGAACAACAAACCATTTATTACCTAGTTTGTTGTGCCGAGCGATGGCACATACCTCGGTGTCTAACCCATTGCCAGACAATCCTTTGGAGTCATCCTTTTCTTTCCCTGCTAAGCAGCACACCTCTTGTCTGTGGATGACCCTTGGTTGCTCATCTCTGCAGTCTGTCTTCATCATTTTTTTTGGGCGAGAGAGACCCACATGCACACCTCTCCCTGAAGTTTTTCCAGCAGCTGTGACAGTCCTGCAACAATTCTATCATGTTGAGTTTGTGTCTGTGTCTTGGTTGTTACAATATTTTCAATGTGTGGGACCCTGTCAAACAGATATTTTTATTTAAAGAAAATGCCTCAATGGCCAAACATTGGAAAATTTATAAGTGTATGCATACACAAAAACACAAAAGTTTAGAAGTGCAGATAGCTGACAGGTGATTTGCCCTACGAGACTATATTTTATGGAGAGAAACACAAACATACACACATCCATACACCTAGTTCTGTAAAGGTGGTTGAGAGCAGAGGCATTATGCCACCCCTGTAACAATCAGTTTATCTGTGTAGCTTGTTTAATTTGAAACTAAACACAATGGGTTAAATGAAGTAAAGTTGTTTACATGATTCAATTACCTGTTCATTTTACTTTACATTCATTTGTGTACATAATAAACATTATATAAGTTAATGTTCTTGATTGTGTATTATGCACTACAATCAGTTTTATTATGTTGTATAGTCTTTTGTTTAGTGATTTCCCAGGAAACTCATTTACATGGAAATACTATACGGACTATTCCATACCGTGGTGGTGGTGTGCGTTTTTTCCAATTCAGAAATGTGTTAATATTTAGAAGAAACGTGTATTTTGTTTTGCTATTGCTTTGAACAGTTAGCAGTCATGGTGGCTCAAATGTAAAGAATTTTTATAGAGAGCGCTAGAACATTTTAAGGATTAGGTTAAAAATGGAGACCCATAGTAGTTGATCACTTTCCACTGCTCTGGCAGAGAAACTGAGTGCTTTCAACCTGTATGCCAACAAGAAAAACCTTTTTCAGGATAGAGCTATTATTTAGAGCCATTGAATCAGGCACAGTTCTGCACAGGACAAAGCTAGATCAAGAATGAATTTATCCCTGAAGAAAAGTGTACAGACATTTTACATTGTTTCCTAATACAATATACTGTACTTAAAGTATAATTACCTCCCTAAAATAGGTACTTATCATTACCTGAGTTATGGTATATAGCAAGGGCCCAGTCATATATGGAATAAGAATATAAATTGTGTACTTGCCTGTACTGGCATTGAACTCAACATGTAAATTAATATGTTGATAATTACTGAGTGATTAGAGTGCAAGTCCATTATAACAGCAGATGCTTATTAAAATTTCTCATTTTACTGTAAACCTGCTAGTACTGCCTACTGGCCTATGTCAGAGTCATATGCTTGGAAACCACGCAAAGTTTTGCTAGGAAGCGCCCACCTTCAGCTCAAAACAGGATATTTATTAGCATATTCTGTTTGGTAAAGGAAAACTACTTGACGGCTGATCATCCATTATTACAGTAGTGGGAAATAAAGAGTCAACCCAAAAAATAACAAGTTAAACTTGTTAAATATATAAATAGATTACATTTTATTAATATATTTAAGTACAGACCAAGCCTATATATAGCAACTAATTAATATTATAACTTGGCCCTAATTCTGAAATTAGTTGTAAGAAAAACAAAACTTTTGTTTCACAAGAGCTCACTTTGAGAATTGCCTCTTCTGTCATTGTGGCTTCCCCACAGCTGTAGTGTCAAAAGTACCATTTCTAGTGCACTGAATTGGTTTGATTCTGAGTTGACTGTGTCCAAACCAAAATGATAGATCATATGTGGTTAAAGGCCTGTGTATAAAACGGTCCTTAAGTTTCACTTTCCAATAAAAGTAAAATTAGATGGGTGGAACTTAATTTTGTTGGACACCGTATGGCTAAGAACTATTTTCATTTGGAAGAATTTAATAATCTACACTCTGGTACTTATAAACATGAAAGGTCTTATAATTGTTTAAAAATAGATATTTGTAATGGTGGAATTTTTCTTTTAAAATGTTTTATAGTGCTGCAAGCAAAGCAAGCCTTTTCTAATTTTACATTTTTTTGTTCCTCTAGTGCTATCAAGGCCAGCCATCCACAGATAAGAACATTTTATTTCGCAGCTGAAAACTCTGAAGAGATGAACAAGTAAGTGCTAGAACTTCAAAATGGAAAAGGGACCCTTGCAGTTTTGTGGTTGTTGACTGATGTGTTAATGTTGCTCATTTGCTTGCGTATCTGATAAGTGGAGAAGCGGTTGTTTTATTTAAAGCACAGCGGTAAGTGCTGCTGCCTCTCAGCTTCAAGAGACTGGATTGAGACCCCAGTTGTACACCATCTATGTGTAGTTTACACATTTTCCATATGAGGTTTTTCTCAGAATCCTCTGTTTGTGTGTGTGTGTTTTTTTTTTCCCCTGTCATTTGAAAGACTTGCATGTTAGGTTGACTTGTGAGACCCAGTTTGAGTGGGTACAAGTAGGCTTTGTGACACGATGGTGCCTTGCCCAGGGTTAGTTCAAGCCTTATGTTTAATACTGTTGCCAGCGTCCCTAGGACTCTTGATTTGGAATGATGGAGTCTACTACACTAAAGGATGGACAGATTATATGCGCTCAAAACTAAACTCCCTATCATGTTAAAGTGTGCATTTTTTGAAGTTAAATTACTGCTGCTTAACGTAATTCATAATACTTGTATATGGGACAAATTTTTTTTGCTGACTCTTGTTTTCATTGTGTGGATATAATAAAGCCCCATCAGTAGTAAACTGAAGGTCTAAAAGCTGAAAATCTGGAACCATAAATTTGTGTGCTGATAAATACACACAAGTGTGGAAAAAGGTAAAAATCTTTTAAAGGCTTATTAATATTCAAAATGTCAATTAGCACTGGTTAACATAGGGATTATTTTGTCAAACATGGTTTTGGGTATGCTACTGGAGTAGTTGTATCCAAGCAAATATTATTTGAGATAATGTATATAAACATTAAAAAAAGGGTAATAGAAAGGAAGCACTTTAGGCAGTTTCAGTAATTTACACTTTATGATTGGAATAGATTTGCTTGTTTTAAGTTTATAAAATTTACAGGTTAACCCAAAGTAGATAAATATTTGAGACTGCAAGGACATTTCAGAAAGACCTGTAATGCAGAATGCAAAAATGGACCAATATCTGGAAAAAGCAGTTTTTGCCACTTGCAGGTATAGGAATGTTTATTGTAAGTATGTGATGATCATGGCTGACAAAAAATATTTCTGAAAAAGAATTTTGTGGGTGTTTGTTGGGACAACATTAACATCCTCTAGACCAGTGATTCCCAACCACTGTGCTGTGGCACATTAGTGTGCCGTGAGAGATCATCAGGTGTACCGTGGAAAATTATCCAATTTCACTTAATTGGTCTGAAAATTATTATTTATTTACTGCAAATAGTTTGTCTTCGTTCGTCTATGCAATAGTGACAGGCAGAACAATTAAATATTCTTCCACTAGGTGCCAGCAGATGGCTAATTAATCTGTGTATCTACATGTTGCCATTCAAACAAAAGAATTAGTGATGCTTCGGCTGTAACAGCAGTGATACCGATGGATAAATATCTGAAAAGAAAAAGTACACAATCCAAACTGGGTTCTGGAGAAAATTGTGACCCAGATGAAGGCCCTAGTATGAGTAGTGATCAGAAGAAAGCAAAAAGAGTGAGCTCAAGACAATACAATGAAAGTTACCTTTCCTTTGGATTTACTTTTACCAGGGAACCAACCGAGCCGATTCCGTTGTGCTTGGTATGTGGGGGAAAAGCTGTCCAACAGTACCATGGTTCCTAGCAAACTTAAACACCATCTCCAAACAAAACACCTGTCACTTCAAAACAAGAACACAGACTATTTTATTCAACTTCATGAACAGACTAAGAAACAGGCAGCTTTAGTGAGGAAAACCACAAAGACGAATGAGAGAGCTCTCAAAGCTGGCTACCAAGTTGCTGAAGTCATTGCCAAATCAAAACAGCTAAACATGGTGGCAGAGACATTAATACTACCTGCCTGCAAAATCATTGTAAATGAGATGCTCAGCCCTAGCGCTCTTAAAGAAATATCCCAAGTCCCTCTCTCAAATAATACAATTGCCAGACGTATTGATGACATGTCTGCAGACACTGAAAGGATCATTTTGGAAAAGTTGCACATCCGGGGAAAATTAGCATTTCAATTCAATGAATCTACGGATATCAGTGGACATCACAACTTTTGGCAAATGTGTGCTTTGTAGACACACCATCAGAGAAAACTTCCTGTTTTGCAAGGAATTGCCAGAAAGAACAACAGGAGAGGACATTTTTCGAGTTGTATCAAAGTACCTTGAACAATGAGGACTTAAGTGGGGAAAACTCCTGTATTGGACGATGTTGTGTGCATGATAAACTTTGTAAAAAAAGTTGCATGTTTGCATCATTGTGTGAGAGAAAATGGGAGCGGAGCATAAAGTGCTATTGCTGCATATGGTGGTCCGGTGGTTGTCCCGTGGCAAAGTTTTAGCCCGTGTGTATGAGCTGTCGGAGGAACTAAAAGTGTTTTTGACAATTGAGAGGTGTGATGACGCTGGTGTGCAAGACTGGCATATCTGGTGGATATATTTCAACATTTGAATGACCTGAACACATGGATGCAAGGCCAAAAAAAGAAAACCTGCTCACAAGTGCAGATAAAATAAATGGATTTCGTTCAACGGTGCCGCTCTGGCAAACAACATGTGGAAAGTGCCAGCCTTGACATGTTCCCACACACCAAGAAATGGCAAGGTATCAACATTGCTGTGCTGTGTGAGACAATAGTTAAGCATTTGAAAACTCTTGAACAGAAGTTGTCATTTTATTTCCCTTCAGTTTCCACTGATTGCCTTGACTGGGTTAGGAACCCATATAGCTCAACCGCAGTTGGAAAGGACATGACTTTGCAGGAGAAAATAACTGTACTGAGAGAAAATCGTGGTTTAAAGCTGAGCTTTGCTGATCTACCTTTGGACAGTTTTTGGCTGACTGCTGCCAAGAAGTTCCCCATTTTGGCAAGCAGAGCTATTTCAGCCCTGCTCCCATTTTCCACAACCTACCTATGCAAGCTTGGCTTTTCAAGCATGACTGCTATAAAAACTAAAAAAAGAGAGACTCAGAGCTGTTGAAGATCTTCGTGTGTGTCTTTCTTCAATTCCTGCGTGTATATCAGCATTGTGTTCAACTGTCCATCCATCCATTATCCAACCCGCTATATCCTAACTACAGGATCAAGGAGGGGTCTGCTGGAGCCAATCCCAGCCAACATAGGACGCAAGGCAGGAAACAAACCCCGGACGGGGCGCCAGCCCACTGCAGAGTGTTCAACTAAACTTTTAAATTGTGAGTAAATTGAAAACTAGAAGATCATTTATATTTCATTACATATACTTTTTGTGACATTTTTGTTTGGTGGTGCGCCATGGGATTTTTCTAAAGTAAAATGTGTGCCATGGCTCAAAAAAGGTTGGGAAACACTGCTCTAGACAATACACAAGCTTTTTAGTTTAAAAGTGTTAAAAACCTGGAGTAGTATGTGTAGTTTTGGTTGCCATCTTATAAAGCAGTACAGTAAAAACCAAAGTGCAACTCTAGACTGCTCAAACTGGTTACTGAAACTGAAAATTGTCTTCAGTCTTGAATGGAGAAGGTGCCATGGATAGCTAAATGCGTAAAGGAATCCTCATACTCGGAAACCAATGAAAATTAATTAAAGGGAAGTTAATTAAATATGGAAACTACTTTTCAAAAAGGTTGTGGGAATCTGGAACAAACTACAGAGGCATGTAGCTCAAGCAGAAACCCTGATGACTTTTTAAAAAAAATTGGAAGGATGGACTTCTGGGACAGTTTAAATAAAAGCTAATAAATTCACTTGATAATGTTAATGGCTGTCTTCATGCATGCAATATTCTGATTTAATTTTACTCTTTATTTACAGTATTATAAAAATGGAAACGTGAACAATGCTACTCGCTGTATTTTAAAATATAAATGATTTTTTTTTAAATACATATGAGAAGTGATTAAGTTTTAAGCCTCTCCTACTGAAAAATACTAGTAAAACCAAATAAGCTTTATTTTTGATGTAATCGCTGCAAACATTAATACATTTTATTTTTAAAATAAGTTTTTGTTTTGCCTTTCAAATCAAACACTTTGTCTTTCTCAGAATTGACATAGCATGTCCCATAGAGGTAGCCGTTCAGATTGGGGAGCTGGTGATAATCGCAGGGGATCAAGTCTGAAGAATATGATGAGTGTCACATCTTTTCAAACACACCGTTTTGTAGAGAAGTGGCCTTTGCCACCTGTGTAGTAAGATATGGGGAACTGTTGTGAAGCATAAGCAGGACTGCTGACAGCTTTACTTGCTACTTCCCCCTGACTGACTGCTGCAAGTGACAAAGCAAAACATTAGTCGTGTGTGCCTTTTTGGAGGCAGAATAATCTTCATCTTGCTGACCCTGGCCTGGACCTTGAATTTCTTGGGGGTTGTAGAATCCCTATGCTTTCATTGTTTTAATTGTTGGATACACCAAAATGGCCCAGAGTTCAAAGTTTCATCCCCAATTATAAAACGTTACTTACATTTTTCCCAGTCCAAATTTACTAACTTGATTTTCCTAGAACACTATATATGTATAATTTTATTTGTCCCCAGGGAACAGATTACAGAAGCTCTTTAAATAAATATGCATGCACACACCAGTAGGACTAAAAAGGAAGGGAAAAAAAAACAGTGCAGGCATATTACTGTTGGTATAAAGGAACCCAAGTAGCACTTCTTAACACACAATATGTGGAGACATTCAAAATTCTGGGCACCCACAGTGCATAGACCTTGCTTATGTTAGTTTGTGAAGAATGGATTTAGCTGACCCTTTACTAATCCCTGCTGTCTTGCACATCACTCCTTGATTCTCCACTACAGTTCATTCCTCTTAAAGGTGAGGCAACTGTGCCTCTGATGTCCTGTCACTACAGAGCTCTGCAGCCTACCTCTTGACTATAGCATATGAATTTAACTTTTTTGTCTATTGTTGGTATTGTATTACTGCCATTAGTCTCTGGAAGACCCATGTAAGAATTTGATCATATTATGCACACATGTCAATAAACATGTATTGTGTTGACTAAGTAAGAAATTCAGTGATGGAATATGCTACTTTTGGCATGCAGATTAACCTGATTGCAAAAGAAGAAATGTAAGCTATAAACTACAAATATTGGGATTTTGTAATTTACAAATTTTAGCAGACCGGAGCTAGTCTTTGGTCACTTTAAAAATGATCACTGTAGAATACCCCTTTCAGGTTCAGGCCTAAGGGATACTTCTTATGTACTACTTAACATCCACTACACCAGTCTATTTTCAAATTGCCATCTTTATTGGTTTAGGCCTCCTTCAATGGGCTGGAACTCTGTAGAGGTCTTCTTCCTGCCTTTGTCATAAGTGCTGCCAGAAACATCTGCTGCTGCCCATATAACCCTGAATTGAATAACATGGGTTTAAGAGTAAGATGATATTGATCTGTGTAGTAACGGTTACAGATGCATATGGTAAATTTTTCATTAAATGTACACTTCTAACATTTTTTGTGGTAACTTTTATCATTTTATGGTTTAACTAGGGGGTTCGCCCCCTGCTCTCTTCGCTCGCCAGCCACTTAATGTCTCTGCCGCTCGCGTTCTAAGGAGATGCAGTCGCTCCTCCGAAGCCCCCTCATAAATGGAGATACAATGGGAAACAAATAGTTTATTTTTTACCTCCTCTTTGCTCGATCAGCTGCAGGCATGCTGCCATGCCGCGTGATCTACATCTTGCACTGCACTTCTAACATTTAAAAGCCTGTATAGCAGCTGTCCTACTCTTTGTCTTTTATTTCCAGCCCCGGGCGTGGTTAAATCTTTTGGCACAAAGTCTACTCTCGCGAGACGAGAGTTCTTGATATTTTTTTAGTTTGTAAAAACGGAATTAGAATCTGAAAATCTAACTATCACATTTAAGTTCGATAAATTCTGAAAAGAATGATACCAAACATATATATGTAGGTTTTATACAGAGTATATCAAACACGTTGATTAACACATAACATTATGCAAACTCCTTGTCAAAAAGCGGGGTAGAGGATGAAATCACCTGTAAATGGCGACAAAACTCCCTATTATGTTTTAGTTTGACTCTCTTTGCTAGAAGGAAAGTTAGCTTTGTTGATTTGACCTTGATTCCCTGCACATACATGAGTAGCGAAGAGCAAAGACCTAAAATGGCACTGACATCTGGCAAGAGACCAAAGCAAAATACAGTGGAACCTCAGGTCACGGCCATAATTCGTTCCAAATCTCTGGTCGCAACCCGATTTGGTCGTGACCCGAAGTAATTTCCACCCATGGGATTGTATGTAAATACAATTAATCCGTTCCGGACTGTACGAACTGTACGTAAATGGGTTTTTAAAGATTTTTAAGCACAAAAATAGTTAATTATACCATAGAATGCACACTGTAATACTAAACTAAATGTAAAGACATTGAATAACACTGAGAAAACATTGAACAGAGAAAACTAACATTGCAAGAGTTCACGCCTTACTAACCACTTGCTGTAAACACTTTTTTTTTTTTTTTTTTTTTTTTTTTGAGTTTTAAGCACAGGGGGAAAAAAAATGAACATTTGAAAAATCCTTAATTTACACAAACACTAACCATAAACAACCAAGAAAACTAACCTTGCATGAGTTGAGTTCTGGCATGAAGGAAGTGAGGAGGACCTGGGTGGAGAGGAGATTACAGTTTTGAGGTAAAGTATATGATGATGCGGGTTCGCTGCTGTTTGGGCTCACTGTCCTGCTGCCTGCCTGCGAGCACGCGCTCGCTCGCTCACTCACACCTGTTCTTTCCACATTGCTTCCTGCTTACTTCCTCACTCCGCAACCTCTGTCTTTTTCTTTTTCCTCCCTTTAGCCGCCTCGCGCTTCTATATATGAAGAGGACGTGGCAGCTGTAGCATTCAGCAGCCCCGATACCAATTACGGATGTGGATGGTTTCCCACCTGTGCACTTAGGTGAGAAATGCCCACACCACGAATTCCCCTGGAACTGCTTCAGCCACTCAACCACCACGCCCCCTCGCTAAGCTGCAAGTGCGGTGATTATTTATTTAAAACTGGCCTCTTGACGTGAGCTGTGGACCCGCTATACCACAAAGTCCCTCTGCGCAATGCACGTCTGACCGAGAACAATGTACTGTACAGGGAGAGACTGAACACATGCGTAAATCACCAGCACATACGAACCGGAAGGGAAACGAAATCATTGGTGCGTACAACCGGAATGGAAACTGGCTTGTTCATCACCCGAGTGTGTGGTCGTGAACAGATGAAAAGGTTTGTCAAACGTTTTGGTCGTAACCCGATTTTTACGTGTTCTGAGACGTTCATGACCCGAGGTTCCACTGTACTCAATGACGTTTTGTGTATTATCGCTGAACTGGACTCTAACTTGTTGGACTCCGATTTTGATGCAAGTGATCTGGAGACATCGATTGAAATTGAAAGTGAGGTACCAGCATCAGCTGATTATGGAGCTGAACACGTTTGTGTAGCTGAGGTGCATATGTTGACGTTCTACTGGGTGGACCGCCACTTACGATGACGAGGTACAAACCATTGTGACTGCCACCACCACCCTTCTGCTGCACAAAGACAGCCATGCAGCCGACCCACTGTGCATTCCTGCTGGGTGTCAAGCTGCCCCCGCTCCGCTCCTGAAGCCAGAGATGGCAAATGGGTGCCAACAGCAGATACATCATGTAACAACAGACGATTATGTTGATTTATATGTGAAACCATTGCTTTGTGTACTTTTCAGAAAACCTGTGTTTTTTGGAAAAGATATTCAGCCCTCAAAGAGTTAAACTGGATGGTTTGTTTAAATATTGGGCAACTAAAGTTCACAAACATCGATGCGGGCCTTTGTATTATTATAGGAGACCACACCAATGGCAGTATTCAATAATGTTATAAACTGAACTTTATTTGTCCCCAGGGAGAAATTTTAGCTTTTTAATGATGAGTAAAAGTTTATTCATTCAAAATTGCTACAAATCAATATTGCCATAAAAGTCAAAAATTCTAACTGTCTCACCATAGAAGGACTTGAATAAATGTCTACCATCAAAAAATGGCAAAAGCTTTTAATGCCATCCTTGGCTGTTGTTTTTCTACATTATTCTAAACAGCGAATTGGTATGCAATAAAAAGTTTCAATTCATTTGGTTTCATTGTGGCACATAAGATGGAGTGGTGGCGCTGGGGCTAAGGATCTGTGCTGGTATCTGGAGGGTTGCTGGGTCACATCCAGTTAATGCCAGAAGGGATCCTACTCCGCTGGGCACTAGAGCAGAGTTGTTCACCTGAAAATTGCTCCACGGGTGCTGTACAATGGCTGATCCTGTACTGTGATATCCAAAGGTCATGTGATAAGACAGTTTTCCCCTCTGGGATTAAATAGTATATCAAAGTATTAAAAAAAATATATATATCTCTATCACACTGAGTAGCAAGTGTACAATAGTATGGGCTTTTTCAAATATATAATAATTTGTTTTCATAAATTAATGTCTGTTCATTTCAGAGGTATTATCACGTGCACATAGTGTAATGAAGTTTCTATCTGTTGTTTGACCAACATGCAGTTGAACACCACTGTCCTTGTCTGGCAGCCCAAACCTCAAATCAGTTGCTCATGAGTCATATTGCATCAGAAAATGATAGGTAATAGTGGGTGAATCAGCTGGGTTTCCTTTGGCATACAGTTTCTCAAAATTGACAAACTTCATTTCACAAATGATTTTGCAATTGTAAAACTTGCTAAATCGTGTGTGTCGGTGAAGTTTTTGGCTGAAAAAAATTAACATTACTCCTTAAGGGTTTGGCAACACCATACACCCCTTTTGGACACTTTGAGAAGGAAAACTGTACCTGCAGTCTCAGATATTGCTTCAGCCAGTACAAAACTAGTGTGTGCTGATAACTCTGTCATCCCAGCAGCTCAAGCGGTCTCCTGCTATCTGATGGGAATTTTTGTTCCGCAATGTTTTTTTGGTTACACCTCTCTAGTATAAACATTCTCCTTAATATGCCATGTAACCTGCATTTCAGGTTGATCCAATTGCAGCACAAACATCGATTCAGTTATTTGTGAGCCAGCCAAACAGACAATTTTATTTAGATAGATCTCGACAGATATCTATTTATAAAATGTTAGGCATTTTATATTAACAGTGTGTGCATATATTTGTGGAATTGCCAGTTAACTTAGTGTGCAAGTCTCTAGATATTAAAAACCAGATTAAACAGAGGAGAACAGGAGAACATGCAGACTACACACAAACAACAAAATGCAGAATTTGAATTCAAAACCATAGACTTCTGGGGCAGTAGTCCTAACCAGTGTGCCACCTTCAATATATGTTATAAGCCAGAGATTTGATGTTAATCACTCGTTTAAGTTTAGTATAATCCACATTGTCTTGGCAAATAGGGTAATTGTAATGTTTATAATCAGCTTTTTTATTGCATTACTTAATTTATTGATATGAAGCTCACAAAGTGAGATGCCATAAGGTAACAGAAGTATGATGTGTTTTATTTTTTAATTTATAGATGGCTTAACAAACTAGGATTGGCTTCAATCAAGGATGAGAAATCTGAAGGTAATCGTGCTTTATTTTCTATAATTATTTAGTACTAGCTGGCTTACCCAGCTTTGCATGGGAAATTCCCTAAGACAATGGGTGTCCATTTATAGTGCCATCTGTTAAGCAGGTGTATCAGTACAATGCATCTAACAAAGTATTTTCCGGTATAAAATATTTTGTAGGGTTTTAATGTGGTATTGTGGTTAAGGCTTTTGGTCTAGGACAGTGGTCGGCAAACCGCGGCTCGCGAGCCGTATGCGGCTCTTTAGCCACTTGAGTGCGGCTCTGCCACGAATTGATTTCGACTACGTGCGGGCGAGCGGGGTGTCAGTCGGGTTGACGTAACGCAAGCGGGCGTGGGGTATGCGGCGCGGAGGAGGCACACGCGACTAACGCACGAGTTGAGCGAGAGTGAGCCAGTCACAGCTTGTCAGTAAGTGTGTACAGTGGTCAGTGCCTGGCGTACCGAAAAGTCTCACGCGAACGACGAGAGTACCTTAAGCGCATTAAGCTACTTGTATCTTTCAACCAGCTGCAGATCTCACAGGTATTTTTGGCATCAATTTAATAAGTTGTTCTAACTTTGTGTTGCTGCTTTTATTGTTATAAAACAAAACATGTTTTTAGGTGTCACCCATTTGACATGGCTACAAAGAAGAAGCAAAGAAAAACGGAAGACGAAAACCGTGAATTTAAAGTTGAATGGACGGAATTGTTCGCGTTTATACAAAACTCAAATGGCCTTCCGACCTGCCTTATTTGTCAAGAAAAATTGGCGCATAACAAGAAATCAAATTTGGAGAGACACTTTACAACTAAACACGCATCATTTGGCAGTAAATATCCCGCCGGTGATGCGAGGAAGAAAGCTGTTGAGGAACTTCAGAAGAGCCAACAAAAATCAAGTTCTGTATTTAACTATTGGGTGCAATCTTCCAACAATGTTAATATTGCAAGCTTTATTGTTAGTCAAGAGATTGCTAAGAGAGGCAAACCATACACAGACGGTGAGTACATTAAAAGTTGTTTTATAAATGCATCCGAACAGCTATTCCGGGATTTTAAGAACAAGGCAGAAATTCTTAACAAAATTAAAGAGTTACCACTGTCTGCTAAAACAGTAAAAGATAGGACAGTCAAAATGTCTTCGAATATAACCAATCAGCAAATCGAAGATCTTAAATTGGTTTCAGCTTTATCAATAGCTGTTGACAAGTCTTGTGACATAAATGACACAGCACAAGTTTCACTTTTTGTTCGATTTATTTCGTCTACGGGTCCTAAAGAAGAACTTTTAGGACTATTGCCACTGAAAGGTCAAACACGTGGCGAGGATATTGCAAATGCTGTCATTGAATGCATGGAGAAACATCATATTCCACTCGATAAAATTGTTTCAATTTCAACAGATGGGGCAAAAAGTATGACCGGAGTGAGAAAAGGTTTTGTTTCTATTTTGACGGAAAAAATTAATCACGAGATACGTGTTTACCATTGCATCATTCATCAAGAAGCGCTTTGTGCTCAGACATTTCCAGAAGAAATTTGCAATGTTATGGAATTGGTGATCAAGATTGTCAACACAATTGTAGCTAAAGCTCTTTATCATCGCCAATTTAAAGAATTTTTAGTTGAAATGGAGAGTGAATACGCAGATCTTCTGCTGCATAATAAGGTACATTGGCTTTCAAGAGGAAACGTTTTAAAACGTTTCGCTTCCTTATTATTAGAAATTAAGGCATTTCTCCTTGAGAAGGGTGTTGACTATCCTGAACTAACGGACGATCAATGGATCCAAAAATTTTATTTCATGGTAGACGTTACGTCTCATCTAAATAATCTTAATCGTAAACTACAGGAGAAAGGAAACACAATTTTTTCGATGTTGGAAGAAGTCATTTCATTCGAAAACAAATTATCCCTTTTTGCTCAAGATTTTGAAAGAGAAACATTAATTCATTTTCCAAGCCTGCTGAAACATCACCAAGAAAATAACTCGGTAATTGACATTTACTATTTCAAAACAGCAATTTTAAATATGAGGGAAGCTTTTCTACGGAGGTTTCAGGAATTCAGAAATAGCATGGCTACATTAGCCTTTGTTAAAAAACCTCTCAGTGCTGATGTAACAGAATTGAATTTTTTCTCTTTTTAATATTGACATTGGCGCTTTTGAAATGCAATTACTGGAGTTAAAAAACAAAGAATTATGGAGCTCGAAATTTGAACGCCTTAATGCTGATCTGGAAAAATTGGAGAAAAATAAATGTGATTTTAGTTCACAGCACAAGTGGTCTGCTTTGAAAGACCTGGAGAAGGAAGACATGATAATTTTCAACACCTGGAATAGTATTCCTGACTCATATGATCAGTTAAAAAAACTAGCATTTGCTGTTCTTTCACTCTTTGGCTCTACATATTCATGTGAACAATCTTTTTCAAGCATGAACCTTATCAAAAGTACATTGAGAAATCGTCTTATTGATGAGAACCTGGAATCCTGCTTGAAATTAAAAACAACGACATACAAGCCTGACTTATCCAAACTTTCCAAGGAAATGCAAGGTCATTGTTCACATTAAATGCGTGTTTTGTCATATTTTTATTTTAATGTAAAAAATATTTTTTTGTCAATAAATAAGATTATTATTATTATGATATCTGGTTTTATTTAATGTTAGTAGCTAGTTTAAACCGACTCCTAAAAACATGGTTCTTGAAAAGAAATTTGGCTCTCAAAAGAAATCTTAATCGTTGTACTGCTGATCTTTGGCTCTTTTGACTAATGAGTTTGCCGACCACTGGTCTAGGACCTCAAACCTTGGGGTTGTGGGTTAAAATCCCAGTACTGACACTGTGTGACCATGAGCCAGTCACTTCATCTTCCTGTGCTTCAATTGCAAAAACGAGAAATGTAATCAATTGAATCTTAAATGTTGTAAGTCACCTTGGAGAAGGTGTCAGCCAAATAAGAAGTAATAATAATATTAGGTCACTGAAGTTACTTAGTCTTGAACATGCTGTAAACAGTTGTCAGGAGGAAAACATTCCTACATTAGATCAGGTCCTGCCTTTTCCTTCCCCATATTTTTGTGACTTTTTTTTTTTTTTTGATGGTTATTGCAATTTTATACGAAAGGGGATTAGTTTAAATTGAAATAATGTTGAAATTATATGTAAATTGTATTTTTGATTTGATATACAGGAACTTTATTAATCCCTAAGGGGAAATATGAACCAATATATTGGGGTAAAGGAAATGAACACAGTGTAGACATTTGTTGGAGACTGAGCTAATGGCCTATAAATCAAAACAATGGAAAAAATGCTGTGAGCTGAGATCTGTTTACATCAAGTTGTTACTTTCCATTAGAGAGAGGAAGGTTACCACTTAGAAGAAAGTTCCAGCTGAGAATCCTGCTGCCCAATAATCCTCCTCTTATGGTTTGTTCATCACGGCCTTGCCTCTTTCTCCCCAATGACTGTCTGCTTAATGCTGCTCCACTTTTTTTCTTCTTTTTTTTTTTTTTTTTTTTTGGTGCAGTTTTATATCCACTTCTCCACCCCTCAGTTTCTAAATAACTGGTACCTATTAACAAAATCATTGCTAGATAGTTACGATTTTCATTTGCTTACTCCTTTCACTCAAGTATAGGATTTCTTCCTTGAGCTTTGCTGAACTTTCTCCCATTTTACATGATATCTTTTCCCAATATCCTATTACACCGTTTTCTCCTTCAGTCATCCGTCCACCCAACTGGCTAGCGGTGCTATTCATGTGGCCTGTTAATCACTTCTGCTCCATCTTCATTTGCATAAAGCTGGTTCTCAAAATATACATATCATAATATTAATATAAAAAAAATGTATTGACAAACCTGTCAACTAATTTTCTTTTTTCTGTAATGTTACCAAGTTTCAATTAAAGCATTTTTGAGATTTTGGGGTATTTAGTTTTTGTACTGAGGAGAGGAGTTATATATTGATATTGAAATGTTGCTTCTTACTGGATACATACAGCCTTGGATGTACCATCCTGCCAAATTTCAGCTTTTAACTAAATGGGAAATAGTGTTTTTGTTTGCATTTTATACTATATATATATTTGTTTAAGCTGAAGATGAGATGCCATGCCATACACCTTTTTTTCATTAGGAAGTTGTGACTATCTTAGGCCAAAAATGGTGCAGTTGCTAACAAACACTGAAACAGCCATTAATTTGCACGCTGTTTAGATTTTTTTCCACAAAAATACTTAAGTTGCATGGATCCTCTGCAGACTGCTGCATCCACTGATTTCTGCCCCCACAAAGATAAGAAGATACACAAAACTGTTTTTTCATTTCAC
The DNA here is from genome assembly GCF_900747795.2 of Erpetoichthys calabaricus. Lineage (NCBI taxonomy): Eukaryota > Metazoa > Chordata > Cladistia > Polypteriformes > Polypteridae > Erpetoichthys > Erpetoichthys calabaricus. The sequence continues at coordinate 153,788,381 of NC_041396.2, forward strand.
ATACAGTATGTGACCATTTTAATAAACTAGCCTATGTGGCAGCTCATACAGCTCTGAAATCTCCTAAAAACACAAGCTCTGATTGAATGTTCTGGCAAGTAATAACTTGTGGACAGTTGTCTGGAGCTTGAACTCATTAGTACATATTATTCCACTGGCAGCTCTGGATTTTTGCAATGTGTATTTTCCTGAACTCCTTTGTTCTCTTTAAATGAAAAAGAATCTGACCTTAATTCAGTTCTTTTTAGTCTTCTATAGAACCTTTCCCAGTAAACCACCTTTGTGCATTCTGCAAGTTGTTAAACTTGTAAGATTTATGATAAGAACTAAAAGGTATAAGAGAACAAGTGCTACCAGCAGGAGTACATTCAGTGAGGTTTAATAATTCTCTTTAATAAAACCTGTGTGTGCGTCCAGTGTCCGTGTGTGTGTGTCTTCTGGTGAAGTGCGCATGCGTGGGGCACGGTGCGATGCTTCAAAGGCCGCCCGACGCGTCACACAAGACAGAGAGGGCGGGACCTATAAAATATCGCAAGGCAGATCCAATAGGATTTCTGTAAATGAGGTAAGACTTAAAACAAAAGGCATGAAAAATCCAATCGGGTACTGAGACACGTAGACCAGCTTCCCCAAAGAGGTGGAATTAGTGTTTGTTGTTGTGCAAGTGTTCACTCTGAGGATGTCAGATTTGCGATTAAGAAGCCTGGCCCGGTAAAGTGTAAAGTGCAGTTGTTGAAGGGGTTTTCCTAAATATACGAATTTTCATATTACAATAGGATGACTTTTAAAAGTACATTTATTTTCGCGCACATAAAATCCGTTGCTGGGGAGACGTCACACATACAATAATCAGCTGCACGTCAGCACGGATTAAAATACTTGCTGGAGAACTGCACAGTACTTGCTGGAGAGACGCCCCAAGCACGATTATCAACTGCACGCCATACATTACATCAGTTGCTGGGGAGAATCTGCTGATTGCCCACTGTTGTGACAGAAAATTAAACGCATATTACGGACATCAAAGCCAGTATTACTGTGAGAGAAAATTAAAGGCACACAACACAGTGACGCATATTAGAGCCACATACAAGCCAGTATTACTGTAACAGAAAATATTACAGACGTACAAGCCTATATTACTGTGACTATCTACTAACAACATGCCACCCGAAAAAGAAGATGAGCGTCAGAAAAACACTAAAAGAGAGACTCAGAAGAGCAAATAGATCTATACAAGAACAGGAAAATGAGCGTAAAAAAAATTATCAAAGAGAATGCACTACTGTTCTAGTGCCTGTTATTGTAACGGGCTTAATGTCTAGTCCTATATAATACAGTAATTTAATATGCAACACAAGTTTTGGAGACACCCTCATTCTTTTTCCTTTTAAAGTTGTGAGGGTGTTTGCTATGCAGTAACTTAGGCCATTTACTAGTCGGATCCTCTCTCCTCTCAGGTTATCAGACTTCCTGCTTTTTGCTTTTTTATCCCTGTTGGACCAGTCATTCATGCTATAAGGTGCCTTCTAAAAGCAAGAGGTTAAAATAGCAACGGTCTAAATGGCAAATCAGAACCTCTTCTCAGAGCAGACATGGCAGTTTGTTAATAACAGTTGTTCATCCTGGTAACTAATTACTCAGAAGGTAATGAGCAACACTGGGCTAGATGTGTTGAAGCTTAAATCCAATGCATTGTTTGTTAGTAGTAGTCTAACATCACAAATGTTGTGGTTCCACTGTAGTGAGCCCGGACTGTTGGAGTGAGAGTGATCACGATGAACCTGATCTAAGCACAGAGACCCCACCACCTCCCTATTCAGTAGAAAATTCAGCTCATCCGGTAAGTTAATGTGTTTAGAGAAATGTATCTACCAAATGTAATGGAAGAGTGAAAAAGGCCTTACAGTACTGTTTCACTACTTGGAATTTGCTGTAGTACCGTAGATACTCGCGTATAAGTCGAAAAATTTATGCCTTAAAATTCATTCAAAAAAACAAGGTTGACTTATCTGCGGGGCAACACAATTGTACATAGAATTTGGGTAATGACATTGTATACTCAACGCTTCACGGTGTTAAGTCACCGGCCATCTGCAGTTTCACATGGTCTTTGAAATAATTATAAGCCAGCAATACTATTGCTAATTAGCTAGTTTTTTTCTAATTTCATTAAATAATTCTTTAAACTGCCACGTGCAACCAGATTTGGAATCAAAAGAACCAAGGCAACGCACGCTATCAATGCGATGCAAGCGCAGCCCGCGATTTAAAAAATTTCTCTACCTACCTGTTTGTCTCGTCTGACAGTAGCTGAAAAGCAGCATCAGGAGAGAGCAACCTGAAGTAGTCCAGCAGCGGGTGATCTGTCGTGTCCAACAGCAAGCCATGCTGTCTTGTGAAGTCCGGTAGCCATTTCGGCTCCCACGGATCAATGTCTGGGTATTCCTCCCACGTGAACCTTGCCGTAGGTGCATCGGCTGCGAAAATGCGTTCAGCTGGCAGCCGATCAGCTGGCACGGCATCGGCTGGTGTCCAATCAGCTGATGCCGGCTTCTCACTCTCTTGCTCGATTCCTGATCACTGTCAATAAAATCCAATTCTGAAAAATCAGAGTCCGACTCAGCGATAATGTGCAAAACATAGTCTGCCGAGTGTTTTCTTTTCTGCACTCACTTCGCTCCCTTGTGACATATCGACGCCATCTTGCCTTTGTTTACATTTCGCAACTCACGCACACGCAAGGATTAGTTGCCGAGTCAACGAGTCTAGCATTTCTCCAAGCACAGAGGGAATGCCTGTGACGTGACAGTGAGTTTTGTCGCCATTAACAGCTGATTGTCGCCCTCTATCGCTGATAGCTGTCAAGTTTTACCCTTGACTTACACGCGGGTCATAACAAATTTCGTAATTTTCGGCTTAAAAATACACTCGACTTATCTGCGAGATCGACTAATACGCGAGTATCTACGGTAGGTATCTCGCTGAGAGAGTAGCGATTTTTTTAAATTTTAATTGGCCATAACATTGTATTTTCACTTATCAGTCTCAGGTTTACTATAAATTGTGAAAGTGCATATCAGCTTAAAGAGTATTACAACATTTATTTGGCAGGGCTGTTTTAATTTTGTTTGTTTGCTTGTTTAAAATGTTTCATATATTTGATGTCATTGATCTGCAGTGGACGCAATAACTTTTTTTTTTTTTTTTGTAATTCCACCGACTAGAGCCTCGCATTATATTTTGTACAATTCAAGTTTATCACAGTAGGTAACATCTGGATACGCTCAGAGTAGTGGTGTGTCAGCAACTACCTCAATCTTCAATAATTGGGGTGTAAATGCTAAATAAGAAATGCTATCTTGGCTCAAAGTGTTGACATTGTGGCATATCCTAAGTCAATTACATCTTTCTTTCTCATTTATTTAAGCAGGTAGAAATGCTGCCCCCACCTTACTCTTCAAGTGCATCCAGCAATATGAGCAACTCGATTTCTCCAGGTAGCACCATTCAATCCCAAGTTTCGACTACTGCTGTGCCTCCTTCCTTTCAAGACAGACAGTCATGGCATGACATCCTAAACAGCCAGCAAGTGGAAATGGGGAGGAATGCAACGTGCACTGTACAAGTCCACTCAGAAAGCTTTGAAACTGTCATTTGTGAATCACAAGCAAACTCCTTATTAAAGGCAGGAAACAAATCTCCAAACTCTGTCCCTGAACAAGATGCTAGCAATCTGGCAAACGGCAGGAGCCTCCTGTCCATTCAGAAGGGATCCTCTTTGTCTGCATCAAATGAAAAGGGTGAGCAACTGTGTGCTTTTGGATTTGGCTTTGTTTTAAACATTCAAGAAAGTGCTTTAGATTGCAAGGGGAGAGACTACTGATGGACCATTTGATGTTGTAAGTGGAGGTAAATAGATTAAGGCAGAAGTGCAACTAGTTATTTTTAACACGAAAGATTGCTTCGCTTCTGGCAGATTCTGTTCAATGGAAAAAATATATATTGAAAAAGATGTTTGCACTTTTGTTCTTTTGACATCTGTATTTTACATTACTCTCTTTTGGGCAGCCAGATGAGATGAACAGACTTATTTTTTTCTCCCATTATTGCTGGATCTTTCCCTTTCTGCCTTGACAAGTGAAGTTAATTACACAGTTGACTTTTCTTGTCTAGGAACTGCTATAACTTGCAAGAAAAGGATGATCTGGTTTTACATTGCATTCCTTGGCTTGTGTGTCAGAAAATAAAAGGGTGCAAAACAGACATAGAGCCACTGGATTTGTGTCCACTTTGACATACTCTGTTTCTTGGTGGATTGGCTGTTTTGTAAGAGGCAAGCAACTTTTTCGGCAATTTATTATGTTGATCAGGTTGCTTAGTGCTTTGCCAGATCAACAGCAGAGTACAGTAACGAATTTAAAATGTGCTTTGTAACGTAGCCATTAGACAGACGTGTATAATTATTTCAGTTATTCCAATTGTGAGGGGCCAAAGACTTCCCTAGTAGCACAGTCCATTGCAGGCGGCACTCGCTCACACTGGGGCCAATTTAACACCACTAATTCACCAACAATGCGCATCTTTGGGACTGTGGGACACCTGGCGTAAAACTCCTGGGTTTTTCACCCTGACAACTGCTATTAATGAGAATCTTTTGTAAATTTTTAATGTTGCTAATGTGTTCCTACATTAACGTGCTTATCACATCTATTACTTGGTTACTTAACCACTGATACCTTGAATCATCAATAAATGTGCAACTGAAACATTGAAGTAGACTATTCCTGAAGGAAAACAACGTTTGCTGTCTGTATTGGTTGAAATTAATCCTGTAGAATTGAATTATAACTTCAGTTCCATTTCTAAGCAGCATGATTGTGCAGGTAAAAATTTCACTGTACTTCTGTACGTGTGACTATAATGACCCGACTATATGACGGACTATAAACCAGTTTTGTGCTGGTGCACAATTGGAAAGTAAATTGCCCATGTATGAGGATTTATGAGCATGGAACCAGATTTTGCTGGGCTGAGTTGATATCTGGCAATTATCCACGGTAGTCCCTATTTTGCTGGTTGCCCTTCTAATTCCCTTTCAATACTACAGAGTTGCTAAAGCCAGATATGCCTGCCCTCTATTCTGTAACCTGTTAAACACTGCCCTACCTATTCTAACTCTCACTAATGCATTCTTTTATGAACTTTAATACATTGGAATTCACAGGTGAGCAACCTTTTGTGAAAGGACCACTACTTATATTTAACAGCTGGGTGATTAAGAACTATTTGAAAACCACCCATATTCAGTATCACGAATGAACGTTTTCCACTTGCTTCATAGCTTGTTTAAATGTAAGTTAGCCTATTTTGTGAAATGCATACTACAGTTCTTCTTGAAGGTTCCAGTTTCTTCATATGCTGTAACAAAGTGTGTTCTGGATATCACAGAATAGTGTCAGTGTTTGCGTCTCATTCATTTAAACAAGAAAACCACATGCTGCAATAATATACAAATATGCTGTGTGTAGTTCAGCTTCCTTGTTCAACTTGGTATCCTAAGAGCCATTCTAAATGACCAGGAAACAGTTTGGCCTTGTTGCGTAGGTGTTGAACCTGCTTCGTCCTGTTTCAGGGTGGTGGGCTTCCGTAGTTTAATAATAATGCATTTTATTTATATAACCCCTTGCTGAAAATGCTTAACCTTTCCTAGTAATCGGTTGAATGATTTGGATAGGTCATGAACTAAATAATGACCCACTCACTGATAGATTTTAAATTGTAACCTAACACATTTGAGGAGTTCAATTTTTTTTAAATGCATAAATATACAGTAACTAAACCCCCCCCCCCCATCCCCCCCAACCAAATATGTCGGACACGGGATGTGAAATTGTGTTCTCAACTTGTCAGACCATAGCAGTGAGCAACAAAAAATGGATTAACAATATTTTATAAAATGTTTCACCAGTTACAAGTGATTTCTACAAGTTTGTTTTTTCTTCTCTGTGCTAAGCTCTCACAACCCTAATGTGCTCAACAGGCAGAGTAAAATGCACAGAAAAGTGCCTGAATTTATTTATTTTTTTTCGGTTTCTGCATGTGGAAAATCCATGATGTACTTTCACATGGAGAATAAATTAGCCTTAAGGCATTTCTATCATCAGAAAATTATGTACTTTTTGGCTTTGCTGAAAGCTGGGATCTATAAAGCAGCCAGCATTTGAAAAGGAAAAAACTGCTTGCTCTCTTATCGGAGAGAAGGCCATTGATTCCTTTGACGGCAAAACTGATGATGACTCCATGGAGCTGCAGCATGGTGAACAGAGTAATGGGAAGCTAATTGGGGGCTTTTCTGTTCATTGCGAATATTCAAACCGTGTCATGGATGTATTCTGAATTCACTCCACAAAAGATATGGTGTGGGTGTATATGTATTAAAATAATAATTGTATATAAAAATACATGAAATTTCCTTCATAAAAAGTATTAAATATTTGGATAATTTGATTATGAATGTGAAAGCCAAAGTATATGTAAACAGTTTTGTTTTTCTTAATCCCTACTTTCTACTCTCATGAGCTTTTTCATAATTTTTAATATTAGTGCTTTTATACTTTGTAGTTTTCTGTGAGTATTGAACTTTGTCCAGCAGTACAACTTGCTGATTGATGTAAACTATACCTGCACTAGCATGGGAGCTCTTGGATGTGAGACGTTATTGAGTGCTGCCTTTGGAAATGAGGTGTGCATATGTATGCAATTATGTTGCGTTTTTGGGGTTATTGCTTATTGGATAACAGACAAATGCATTAAATCTGCCTTTTTAATAATTGTCTATAACATCATAATTGTTATTTCTGGGATTTTCAATTAAAGGAGTCAACTTTGTCATTCTACCTTCCACAAGTTTTAAAGTTGGAAACTTATGTGCTGCTGAGCAGCCTAAAATGTCAGCACAATGGCCTCTTCTCCCTTGATGATTTACCCACTTACCACTCCAACACCTCAACTCTTCAATCTTTTAAATTATTTTAAAGTGAGGGTGGGAGATTGATGGGATACTTAAATGACTCAGGTGAGCTCCATCATTTACAAACTGCAGGGATTTTTTTTTTCCTCTTAGAAAAGTGCACATACAGTATAATTGCCCACTTCAGCTGTCTTTAACCTATGCAGTATTTATTCCATGGAAGTTACTATGTATCATGACATATATATATACTAGCAAAATACCCGTGCTTTGCAGTGGAGAAGTAGTGTGTTAAAGAGGTTATGTAAACATATATATACATATACAGTATATACATATCTACATATACACATATCTACATATATATATATATATATATATATATATATATATATACATATACACATAGTGCGTTGTAACATGGGCTGTGATTGTTACATGGGAGGGAGACGACAAATCACAGCTTCCCGCTTTCTAATCGGGCCTGTGATTGGTGCTTTGACGGATGCCCAGATCCCACAGTATCTCCCCTTAGGAGAGGCGTTAGGCAAGTGTAATTGAATAGCAGTGCTGCAAGTTTAGCTTTACACCTGTTTTTAAGGCTTATTGACTGAAAGGGGCTTTCATGAAAAAAGTTAGGGCTTTGCTACAGGATACACCCTCCACAAGTTAAGGAAGTAAAAATAAAGGTATATATTTCTGTTTTATTTAAACCTTTTAAGTTTGTATGTGGGCGGTATGGTGGCGCAGTGAAAGGTGCCAGTTAGGTGACCCGGGTTCGCTTCCCTGCGTGGAGTTTGAATGTTCTCCCTGTGTCTGTCTGGGTTTCCTCCGGGTACTCCGGTTTCCTCCCACAGTCCAAAGACATGCAGGTTAGGTGTATTGGCGATTCTAAATTGTCTGTGGTGTGTGGGTGTGTGCGCCTGCGGTGGGCTGGCACCTTGCCTGGGGTTTGTTTCCTGCCTTGTGCCCTGTGTTGGCAGGGATTGGCTCCTGTATTTAGGATATAGCGGGTTGGATAATGGATGGATGGACATTTGTATGCATAGCCCCATTTGCCTGTTTTCGTTTTTTTTCTTTCTTCAGTAATATTTCAGCAAACCCGGAGCTTGTCAGTTCAAATCTTGGTACTGACATCACTGTGTGACCCTGAGGAAGTCACTTCACCTGCCTGTGCTGCAAAAAACAAAAGTAATGTAACAAATTGTACCTCAGATGTTGCAAGTTGCTGGAATAAAGGCATAAGTCAAATAGATAAATATGTATTATACACATAGGAACTATTCATTTATTTTCAGTTAAGTCATCTGCAGCAAACCTTTATAAATGAGGGTTTCTCCTTTTTAGATAGTGCAAACTGTTTCTTCTTCATTGAGGTTTTCTCTTGGAGAGCTTTTTTCATTTCATTGAAAATTAAAGCAGCAGCTGCCAAAATATGTAGCTTTCTTATTAATTTTTCAACATTGTGTAAAATAACTTTATAAAGTAACATAAAAGGTTTAAATAATGGTTATCCTTTTACACTAAAATATTACTAAAGAGATACAAAAAAAGTAAAATGCATATGTTGTTTTTCTTTAAGGAGATTAAATATTACTGAAGAAAGAAAAAAAAAAAAACTAAAACAGCCAAATGGGGCTATGCATACGAACTTAAAAGGTTTAAATAAAACAGAAATATATACCTTTATTTTTACTTCCTTAACTTGTGGAGGGTGTATCCTGTAGCAAAGCCCTAACTTTTTTTGTGAAAGCCCGTTTCAGTCAATAAGTCTTAAAAACAGGTGTAAAGATATTGACAATAACCTACGCAAACCCACCAAGACATGGAATCGTTTAAATCAAGGCACGAGTCGAAAAACACCATCCCATACTATTAGTTAACGATTGACACATTTCTATATGTATTGTAAGCATACAACTGATAATATGTTGCGCTTATTTATCTGGTGTACCGACATTTTTGCGCGTTTAACGGCTGAAATCCAACATGGTTTGTGCCCTTCAGAATGAAAACAGTTTGCATTTACCTTTTTAATAAAAGGCGAGCTTTTAAGCCTGAGAAATCACCCGTAAATGCACACGTTTAATTGCACATGTGTTAATATGTATGCTTACACAGTATTAAAAGACACTCAACAATTAACGTCATTTACCTTCGTTCCCGCGTTTGAGTCGTGCTGTAAATCTCTTCCTTGTTTTCAGTTCACGTGATTACGTAGGAGGCGTGATGACGAGATACATGACTCCGCCTCTTCCATTACAGTATATGGACAAAAAAGAGGTTCCAGTTATGACCATTACGCGTAGAATTTCGAAATGAAACCTGCCTAACTTTTGTAAGTAAGCTGTAAGGAATGAGCCTGCCAAATTTCAGCCTTCCACCTACACAGGAAGTTGGACAATTAGTCATGAGTGAGTGAGTCAGTCAGTCAGTCAGTGAGGGCTTTGCCTTTTATTAGTATAGATATATATATATAATACACATACTTATACTGATAAATGCATTTGTATCTTTTGAACTATTATCTTTCAAATTTAATCTGCCAGTAATGTTTCTTCTATAGAAAGATTTGAAACTTCACTAAGAGCAACATAATCTTCCATGCCGCAACATGGTTCTTCCAGCAGTTTTCAGTCAGACCCTGAATTTACATAATCTAACCAAGTCAGGGCAGTCACAGTGTACTCCCACAACTGCTAGTCATGTGGTTTCAAATCCTCTGAGACTTTGTCAGACCATAAGGGACAGAATCGCATGTGTACAACAGTGAACCACCAATGAGCGCTCATACAGAAGTATATAATGCAGATCCAAAGAAAAGAAGAACCATGCGTGTTTTGGATTGCACAAATATGAGAGAGGCTCATCTGTCTGATGTCTCATGTTGAAAAAAGAAAATGAAAGGGTGAGGTGGTATCTAAACTTGCCATACCTGGGCCCCTCTATTTTGTTTAGAAACATTTGTCCGGATCAGAACACAAATGTTTATGTTGTGTGCACTGTCTGCACTATGCACAGCACAATTTGTGTACAGGCATCTTGGGCAATGTGCAGCCTCCTCGCTACCTGTGTGCCATGCACATGCTAGAGAGGCACAGCCACTTCAACTTTGGCAGTTAGCCAGTGCCAGAACCAGGAGTCAGGACTCGCCTCCTGGACTTCCCACATGACACACAGTCTGCCAAACGGACACACTGCTGGGTCCCAGTACCCTCCTGTCCCTCTAAGTGCAGCACGGCAGGGTGAGTGACACCCTGACCCGGGTGCAGTGCAGACTCCAGTGAGTGACAGAGTCCAAGCAGCTTGTTCCTGTCATCGCTGCTGCCCTCTTGCCTTACTCCTCAGGTCAGGAGGTACTAAGGTGAGACACTGAGCCTGAGGAGAGGACGTCTTGGAAGCAGGAATACTGTGACCACTACACATTCAGGGATTGTTAAAGATTACATACACTACAGGGGGACATTACATAGGGACACAGTGTTTATTTTTAATGAAGTGATTAGCCTGTGTTAGTAGTATATTGTGTATGTATGTCTATATGGTGGTTTGAAGGGCATGGGAGGAGACCGATGTTCTTGCTTAACTGGAAGTCCCATAATTCTCTTTTTGAGGATATGCTTATGATGCAGGGGTGTTTGTGTGTTTTATTTTATTGAATTGTGTTTTTTATGTAAACAAATAGAAAAGCTCACTTTCTTAAATTGGTCGTGTCATAGGTATTTAGTTTAGCCAATATTTTTACAGCATTGCAAACTGTTTTTCTAACACATTTCACACATAAGACTTTAAATAGGTACAGTCATATGAAAAAGTTTGGGAACCCCTCAATTCTTTGGATTTTTGTTTAGCATTGGCTGAGCTTTAAAAGTAGCAACTTCCTTTTAATATATGACATGCCTTATGGAAACAGTAACTTTATTGGATTAACAGAAAATATGCAATATACATCATAAAAAATTAGACAGGTGCATAAATTTGGGCACCCTAACAGAGATTTTACATCAATACTTAGTAGAGCCTCCTTTTGCAAATATAACAACCTCTAGCCACCTCCTATAGCCTTTTGAGTGTATGGATTCTGCATGGAGGTATTTTTGACCATTCTTCCGTAGAAAATCTCTCCAGTTCAGTTAAATTTGATGGCTGCTGAGCAAGGACAGCCTGCTTCAAATCATCCCATAGATTTTCGATGATATTCAAGTCAGGGGACTGTGACGGCCATTCCAGAACATTGTACTTCTCCCTCTGCATGAATGCCTTTGTAGATTTTGAACTGTGTTTTGGGCCATTGTCTTGTTGGAATATCCAACCCCTGCATAACTTCAACTTTGTGACTGATACTTGAATATTATCCTGAAAAATTTGTTGATAATGGGTTGAATTTATCCGACCCTCGACTTTAACAAGGGCCCCAGTCCCTGAACTAGCCACATAGCCCCACAGCATAATGGAACCTCCACCAAATTTGACAGTAAGTAGCAGGTGTTTTTCTTGGAATATGGTGTTCTTCTTCCGCCATGCAAAGCACTTTTTGTTATGACCAAATAACTGAATTTTCTCATCAGTCCAAAGCACTTTATTCCAAAATTAATCTGGCTTATCTAAATGAGCATTTGCAAACAACAAGCGACTCTGTTTGTGGTGTGAGTGCAGAAAGGGCTTCTTTCTCATCACCCTGCCATAGAGATGTTCTTTGTGTAAATTGCACTGAATTGTAGAACAATGTACAGATACACCATCTACAGCAAGATGTTCTTGCAGGTCTTTGGAAGTGATCTGTTTGTTGTCTGTAACCATTCTCACAATCTTGCGCATATGTCGCTCCTGTATTTTCCTTGGCCTGCCAGACCTGAGTTTAACAGCAACTGTGCATGTGGCCTTCCATTTCCTGATTACATTCCTTAAAGTTGAAACTGACAGCTGAGAGAGCTTTTTGTAGCCTTCCCCTAAACCATGATACTGAACAGGAGAGTCAAAGGGAAGCACAACTTGCAATTGACCACATTAAATACCTTTTCTCATGATTGGACACACCTGTCTATGAAGTTCAAGGCTTAATAAACTAATCCAACCAATTTGGTGTTGCAAGTAATCAGTATTGAGCAGTTACATGCATTCCAATCAGCAAAATTACAAGGGTACCCAAATTTTTGCACAGCCAGTTTTTCACATTTCATTTAATTTCATACAACTAAATACTGCTTCACTAAAAATCTTTGTTAGGAAAACACCCCAGTACTCAGATGTTCCTAGGAAATGAAAGGCATACCACTGTTATCTTTTTTTGTTGAAAGTAGAGTAAATTATTATGCAGGCTGAGAGGGGTTCCCAAACTTTTTAATATGACTGTACCTTAAATCCTGATAGCTGTTTTTCTCTGTTGTTGTTTGATACAATTAAACATTGCTCATTTTAATTTCTAGCCTCCTTCCTATCAAGTTAAAACACTATATTTGGTGATTCTACAAGTATTAACGTACAAGCAGTTGAATTCACACCAGCTGTCTCTTCCCTATTTTCCGGCTGTCTTGAAATGTAAGAAGTGCACTCTTTACTCCCACTGTCTGTTTGCATTTCAACTTCGTCAATGACGATGCAGCCAAAGCTGCAAAATACACATGATCACATTTTTTACAGCAAATTCCACATTTGTAACACACTGATTTTCATTTAGCAACTCCTAAGAGTCTGAAGTAGAGGTGCAGCTGCTCTTAACATGCAGCACAGGCCTGCCATTTGCTTCACACTGACGGGATCTTTGTTATATCTGGAATGCAGCTGCAAGCCAGTGATGAAAAAGACACATTTGTTATGGCGTCTGTGAATCAGTTTTGTACTAAGACAGTTTATATAATATGAAAACTTATATTTTGATTACTAGTGTCGATGGAATTGCCAGTTACAGTTATAGAAGTGTACATGAATTGGCCATTCACTGTACATAAATCCTTCCTGTTCTGCTGCTGTATTGGTGAAGGCAGAAAACACTGTTTAAATTATTTGTGTACCAATGAATTGAGTATGGGTGTTCATAAATCTAAAGATTTAAATGGTTTTAATATGGCATGATAGTGGGTGACAAAGTAGGCAATTTCTTTCTAGTTATCCAGTATCTTCATTCCTTAGCCCACTGTCCCTGGATCTTCCTGCTTCTCCACTGAGTAATACTCTTTCAGGTTGAAGACTACCAGTAACCTCAACCAAGACAACTGGCAAGGAGATTTGCATTCATTCATTACTGTCATACATGCATACACACAGGCCATCTGTTGTACTCCTTTCAAAAGATCAGACTGTGGAAACAACTTTTAAAATAAAGTCACAAAGTGATGTGTGAAAACCTCGGTTCCATTGGTAATTCTGCATAAACACTGGAATAGAGCCATTATAATATTAAAAAAAAAAAAAAAAATTCCCATGCTTATTGGGTGTTCCCAAAATAATCACTTGTTATTTTAATCACTAGTGGGGTTCTATCATGTACAGTGGTGTGAAAAACTATTTGCCCCCTTCCTGATTTCTTATTCTTTTGCATGTTTGTCACACAAAATGTTTCTGATCATCAAACACATTTAACCATTAGTCAAATATAACACAAGTAAACACAAAATGCAGTTTGTAAATGGTGGTTTTTATTATTTAGGGAGAAAAAAAAATCCAAACCTACATGGCCCTGTGTGAAAAAGTAATTGCCCCCTGAACCTAATAACTGGTTGGGCCACCCTTAGCAGCAATAACTGCAATCAAGCGTTTGCGATAACTTGCAATGAGTCTTTTAAAGCGCTCTGGAGGAATTTTGGCCCACTCATCTTTGCAAAATTGTTGTAATTCAGCTTTATTTGAGGGTTTTCTAGCATGAACCGCCTTTTTAAGGTCATGCCATAGCATCTCAATTGGATTCAGGTCAGGACTTTGACTAGGCCACTCCAAAGTCTTCATTTTGTTTTTCTTCAGCCATTCAGAGGTGGATTTGCTGGTGTGTTTTGGGTCATTGTCCTGTTGCAGCACCCAAGATCGCTTCAGCTTGAGTTGACGAACAGATGGCCGGACATTCTCCTTCAGGATTTTTTGGTAGACAGTAGAATTCATGGTTCCATCTATCACAGCAAGCCTTCCAGGTCCTGAAGCAGCAAAACAACCCCAGACCATCACACTACCACCACCATATTTTACTGTTGGTATGATGTTCTTTTTCTGAAATGCTGTGTTCCTTTTACGCCAGATGTAACGGGACATTTGCCTTCCAAAAAGTTCAACTTTTGTCTCATCAGTCCACAAGGTATTTTCCCAAAAGTCTTGGCAATCATTGAGATGTTTCTTAGCAAAATTGAGACGAGCCCTAATGTTCTTTTTGCTTAACAGTGGTTTGCGTCTTGGAAATCTGCCATGCAGGCCGTTTTTGCCCAGTCTCTTTCTTATGGTGGAGTCGTGAACACTGACCTTAATTGAGGCAAGTGAGGCCTGCAGTTCTTTAGACGTTGTCCTGGGGTCTTTTGTGACCTCTCGGATGAGTCGTCTCTGCGCTCTTGGGGTAATTTTGGTCGGCCGGCCACTCCTGGGAAGGTTCACCACTGTTCCATGTTTTTGCCATTTGTGGATAATGGCTCTCACTGTGGTTCGCTGGAGTCCCAAAGCTTTAGAAATGGCTTTATAACCTTTACCAGACTGATAGTTCTCAATTACTTCTGTTCTCATTTGTTCCTGAATTTCTTTGGATCTTGGCATGATGTCTAGCTTTTGAGGTGCTTTTGGTCTACTTCTCTGTGTCAGGCAGCTCCTATTTAAGTGATTTCTTGATTGAAACAGGTGTGGCAGTAATCAGGCCTGGGGGTGGCTACGGAAATTGAACTCAGGTGTGATACACCACAGTTAGGTTATTTTTTAACAAGGGGGCAATTACTTTTTCACACAGGGCCATGTAGGTTTGGATTTTTTTTTCTCCCTAAATAATAAAAACCATCATTTAAAAACTGCATTTTGTGTTTACTTGTGTTATATTTGACTAATGGTTAAATGTGTTGGATGATCAGAAACATTTTGTGTGACAAACATGCAAAAGAATAAGAAATCAGGAAGGGGGCAAATAGTTTTTCACACCACTGTATGTGTCATCCCTTTGTTTTCACGCCTCCATACTGAGGGACTGTCATTTGCTCTTGGCTTCTGTGCCTGTCTGGAGTGTACATGTTCTCCTTTATGCAGGAGTTCCTTGTGGTTTTCGTATCATATCCTGAAAGGCATTTACTGTATGTTCAGTTAATTGGTGAATGTAAACAGTAATTGGCTGATACCTGATGCAGGGTTGTTTCCTACTTTGTAGCTAGTGCTGCAGCCCACCACCCTGAACTGGATTAAGTGGATTTAAGAATGTAAGGTTACTGTATTTTTCAGTCCTCTGCACTGCCCATTATTATGCTATTGGGGTTAGCTTGAATTTGTAAGCTACTAAGGGCTAAGGAGTTTGACATTTATAATTAACTACCTCTGAGAAGTGATCAGGAATTGATTACATTATTTCTAAATCTTCCCAAGGATAAAGCTTAATTGTGAAAGATATGTTTTATATAACACACATGGGTCTAACTCTTACAGCATTGTTGAACTAGAATCAATCCAGTGTGAAACCATTTGAAATATCATTTAAATGGACGTTTTATATAGCTTATAATATAATAGTTTCTTTCTCCATTTAACTGAGCTGCTCGTCTGCACAGTTATCTTCTATGCAACCCACAATTGATACTGCTGTTGCAGAAAATGAGAAAAGAGGCTTATCTAATCTTCAGTACTGTATAAGGTATCATTTAACAGACTACATTTTAATCCTTTCTCTCTACAAAGTGATTAGGGAAACTATTTGATGCAAGCCACAAAGACGTAGCACTGCAGGCAGCAGAAAGCACTTTGCCACTAAGGACATTTACATACTTTTGACCAGATGCCAAAAACTGAAAGCCAGATAATTTTTTTTTTATTTTTCCAAAAGCAATTTGACACACTTTGTCTGCTTTGAGATATTTGATTTTTTTTTTTTTTTTATAGGAGTGATGTGTGTCATTATAAATGTATGCCCTTTTAAGAGTAATGTATCTCTTCATCTTTGTGAATGGAATGGTGATATCGTTGGTTAGCATGCTTTTGTTTTATAGGTGCACATAACGGAAAGTTATTGGTAAACACAGCCTGGTAACTTTGGTGGTTGAAGTGTACTCTATACAGTAAATGTGGACATACTTCAAATGTTTGTGTAGTAAGGTTAAACTCTAGATTCTTATTGATACCCGTAACATTTTAAGTGAATTTGCTTTGAATTTTCTGTTTGTTCAACAGAAATTTTACTCAAGTTGTGGTATAGCAGCCGCCAAAATAAACCGTATTCTTGTCAGATTTCTGCTTGGTGACTCTGCTTTCTCATTCCTCGGCATCTAGTTTCAGGTTGTGGTTTTAAAAAACGCTGCCCACTGTACATTCCTCCATTTAAATGTGTTTTTAAAATCGGGCTTCTTCGAGTATTTTGATCTCTTACACACAAGTCAATTGCAAACCCCACATGACGCACTGTATATTTTTCAGTTCTTGTTAAATGCATATACAGACAGGCAAGATGTGCCTTGATGTAAAAAGTGCATCTAGATTGCATGGTGGGGCTCCATAATGCCCCCTGCGGCCCTAAGACACAATTAGAGGGGAATAAGCTAATTTGAAGTAGAGTCCTAAACTCTGGCTTTAATTTAGGACTATGGAGTAGCAAAGGTAGGTAGATAGAACTTTTTGTCCCCAGGGGGAAATTTCGCTTTTTAAATAAATAAAATACATAAATAGGAAGGTACATATTCACACACACTTTGGTCTGAACTCTCACCTTAATGAATATAAAGCAAATTAAAAAGAAATAAGTTCTGACTTGATAGTCACAGTGAGGCAATATACGGGCATATTGTTGTTGGTATAAAGGAGCCCCATTACTTGGCACACTTCTGCTGAATAATTTGTTGGCTGAAAACTCCACCATGTTGATGTGTCAGAGAGAGGATGTGCAGCATTGCTCATAATGGAACTGTTTTGTTTTAATTCCCTCCTTCACGCTGACCTCCAGGGGGTCCGGAGTGCATCCCACAACTGAGCTTGCCCCTTTAATTAGCTTGTTGATTTGGTGGGCCTCTCTTGAAGTGATGTTAATAGCCCAGCACACCACAGTGCAGAAAATCGCACTGGCCATCCCAGAGGAGTAGTGAAGGATGTCTCTTGCCACATTAAAGGAACTCTGTCTCCTAAGGCAAAAGAGTCTGCTCTGCCCTTTCTTATATAGTTCCTTTGTGCTCTGACAGCAGTCCAGCCTGTCATTAATGTGGACCCCCTAGTACCTGTAGGAGTGGACCACCTCTACATCCACTCCTTGAATTGTGACCAGGTGTAGACACTCATGGATGCAGTGAAAGTTGATAACCAGTTCCTTGGTTTTGCTGATGTTAAGTTGCAGACCATTCTTTCTTCACCAAGAAACAGAGTTCTCCACCTGACTCCCATACTCTCTCATACCCATTCTCAATACACACCATAACTGCAGAATCATCTGAGAATTTCTGCAAGTGACATGACCTGGTGTTCTATTAGGACTGTTCCCTGTGGTGCTTCACTGTTGCTTCATCCAAATCAGAAACACAGTCATGAAGTCTCACACACTGCGGTCTGCCTGACAGTCCATTATCCAAACACCATAGGCTCATCCACCTGCATATCTCTGAGCTTACTCCTTCACAGGGATGGCTGGATGATATTGAAGGCCCTGGAGAAATCAAAAAACATGAACCTCTCAGTTCTGCCAGCTCTGTCCAGGGAAGAATAAGCTTTGTTGAGCACATACGTAATTGCATTCTCCACTCCAATCTTTGTATTAAAGGCAAACTGCAGTGGGTCCAGGTGGTCTACCACAAGAGGACTGTTGCAGTCCAGGACCAGCCTCTCAAAGGTCTTTAAGATGTGAGACGTAATTGTCACTGGCCTGTACTCATTAGATGAGGAGGCGCCTGCCTTCTTTGGAACAGGAATAATGCAGAATGTTTTCCACAGCAGTGGCACTTTCTGAAGCCTTAGTGACAGACTGAACAGATGACAGAGGACATCACAAAATTGGTTAGCATAGGCTTTGAGAGCTTGAGGACTGACTCCATCTGGTCCCACAGCTTTTCTGTGTGTAGGTTTCTCATTTGCATCCTTACTTGGTCTTCAGTTATGGACAGTGCGTACAGATGGTCAGAAGTGGACTTGTCACTGCCCATTCCAATTGATGTGGTAGGAGTTGTTGATGTAGTAGGGATGGTGGGGGTAGATTGGTCATTGGAAGAAGGTGGCAGTGGGAGGGAAATATATAAATCTGTTTATGGCATTAGCCTTGTCCACATCCTATTCTAGCACCTTTCCTTTTCACCTGTCCATTCCAGACACCCTTCATGTTGTTCTGAGTGAGTTTGTTTTCTATTTTAGCTTTGTAAGTTTCTTTAATTTCAGTTTTTTCTTTAGCACACGCTGTATCTCTTTCCGAGCCTCTTTGTAACTGGACTGGAATGCTCTTTCTCATTTAGGACACCTTCTAGGCTTCGTAATCCACAGCTTGTTGTTTGGAAATCAGCGTATGTACAGTAAATATCATACACAGAAAGTTAGAGTAAGCCCTTCAAAACCTCCTGTTCTGCATAGTGTAAGGCTACAAGAGGTTTCCTGTTTGCCCAGGGAAAATGTGGTATGATGGATAGAACAATGATGAGACATTAGTATTGTTTTATAGAGAAATGTCTGTGGTGAAGGAAATCTATATTAGTATATCAGCTGTGAGCAGTATTTTTTTAAAGGGCTCCAGAATTTTTCCACTGCTATGGAACCTGCTTTAGATGTGAAATACTGTACATTTGCGGACATTGTGCCCATCCACTTCAAAGTGTTCTGAGATCCTTATTTGCATTATATTCATACTAAAACAGCAGGAGACTATTATTTGGCCATCTGTCTATTTTAAGTGTATGTTATCGGCAACAGGGCACTGATGGCAATGCTACATTGGATATTTGTATATTTAAGATGGAAAGGCTTTTTGGTGTAGGAAAAATATGCTGGTTAAGAATGGGATATTTGTATTTTGCATAAATGGAGAAAATGGGTACTGTAATAAAGAACTGTTTGGTCTTCAAATGTCTTGTGTATGGTTTATCAAAATCTGGCATGTTAGTTTTAGTACTCTGATTAAAACCAGCACAAGTGTTAATTCCGGCAATGTAATTGTCTAAGTACAGTATATTGTAGGGAGCTATGACTTTTTTCTTTTTTGTGATTTAACTATGATACATATTGCACTGCCCAGGATAAATACCTGGTTTTTATGTTTATTAATGAATCTTCTAGGAAGCATTGTTCACTAGCTTTAGAAATTCAAAGATGGCACGGTACTTGATTTTGTGGTTTACAGCATCCATGTTGAGTTTTTGAAATATAAAAAAATATATATACTGTGAACCACAAATGGTAGAAACTTGCAATTCACATTTTCTTATATTGAAGCTAATCTTTGGCCTGTTACAAATCTGCATCAGGTAATATATCCAGGTTCAAAACTTTTTGATCTCCCTATATGTATGTATGTATGTATTCATGGTGTAGCTTACAGGAAAATATTATACATTTCTCGGACAGAAGCACTGGTAGATACAAAAAGTCAGCAGTAGGAGTTCACTTAGTAGTCTTATGATTTACAGCCTGACTCCGTAGTCCTGGTACATTACCTGCAAATGTTAAAATAAAAATGCATTTCAGCATGAAATAGGAGGGTGTTTTACCATGTTAGCCATAACAATATGGAATATGAAAAATATACAGTAAATGCCATTTATTGAAGGTTTGTGAAGACTGTCATCTAGTGGCCAATTACAGTATTTATTTTTTTTTGCCTAAGATTAGAAGTTAAGCTTGACACTTTTTGGAAATTGAGAGTAATCAGGAAAGTCATTCGTGGTGACAACAAGCTAACCAGGTCATGCACATTTGCAATAAAAACCGGTCTCAAAATGCAGCGTCTGTTGACCGAGAAGCCTCTGTCGTGTACGGAGTCTGCCTCAAGTCCCCTTCTAGTGCCTGTGCTTGGTACTCCTTGGGATGGGACCAGAGGGCATTCTCTGCCCACACCACAACCTAAGTCATACTCTTAATTTAGGCCACCAGTTGTTCTGCTAAATAGTCCTCTTAGATCAGGGGTGGCGAACTCCAGGCATGGAGTGCCGCAGTGGCTACAGGTTTTTATTCTAACCCTTTTCCTAATCAGTAACCAGTTTTCACTGCTAATTTAACTTTTTCCCCATCACTTCAATAGCCCTGTTAGAAGAGTTCAGCCCTCTGAATTGATTCCTTTCTTCATTAAATGACAGCCAAGCAGAAATGAGATGTGAAACGAGCAAACAGATGACCAGCTAAACTGGGGCTTAACACTCCAACCAATTTCACTCCAATCACTTTCTTAATGAGAAGCCAATTCTTGCTGTTAATTAAACCCGTTATTTAATTCCATGGCTTGTTGCTGCTCTCATTCTGCAACAGCACACATTTCGAAAACTGTTGTTTTTCTGTTCTTTCTAAGAGAACCGTCAAAATGTTTTGGTGACCTGAGAGATCAACCTTACCAAGACCATTGCCTTTCTTTAATTTCAGATATTTTGTAATGGGCACAGGGGAGCTGGTCATGTGGTGGCTTGTTTTGTGTCTCATTATTGTTTGGCTGCTAATTAAAGAAAAAGAAACAACTATGAGGCCCGAGTCATGTTAATTAAAAGAAGTAATCAGCAGCAGAAACTGGTCACTAATTAAGAAGATGATAAGAATGAAAACCTGCAGCCACTGCAGCACTCGAGGCCTGGAGTTCGCCACCCCTGTCTTAGATCGTACAACTGTGTGTCCTATCTTGACAAGCAAACCAGACGAAAAAACAGAGGATGGGGTGAAGAACATTTAGTAAACCAAGATCTTTTCTGAAGAACTGGGCAGCAGTTTCACCAATCTGATGGTCAATCTCATAATCCTGTTCACCCCTGCCTGTGAACAAGAACCTAGTCTAGCTTAACTACTTAACTTTGAGCAGATGTCCGCTAATTGTACCACCAAAAGTGACTTAAGAGAGAACTGTAAACTGAGGTTTGAAGAGGCTACGGTTACACGCCACTTTGGTGTACATCAGAAGTCAGTGCAAAGAGGGTAATGGTGTATCACCATATCCAAAGACTGAAGAGATGCTACCCTGATGTTCTGAATATCCTGATTGTTAATCACAAATTGGAGTGGAGCCTAAATGCTGCCTATAGTGGATTCATATAACCACTTTATATGCATTTGACTTAACAGCCAAAAAGTAACTTGCTAATTCAAATTCATATGAAGTCTTGTTCTGCGAGTCAAAATATGTATACACAATTTTCATATAAAATTACATTTCACATGTATATGCTTAGCTATTATGTGATGATGGCTAGTATTAGAACTGTATTCACTCAAGACATCATGTACTAATAAAGAAATTTACTACTAAAGAATTATGTCAAAACTAGCATTTTTCTCCATTTGTCATCTATTGGTCCATTTTTGTAACCTACTCTATTAGATTACAGGGTTATGGAGACCCTTTAACCTGTCCTATCAATACTGAAAACAAGCCAGAACTAACCCTGGACAACATACTGGTCTAATGGCTTATTCTCAAACACTGGCAATGTATTTATTTGGAATATTAGGGAATTTTATTTTTTTTTTTAAATCTTTTTAATTTTTTTGAATTTATATCTTAAATAATATTCTGATGATGCCTTAATTCAATTTAGAACAGCAGAAGATGGGTTTCTATACTGGAAGCACTGGCTTGAAGGCAGGCACCAACCTTCAATTGCAGGTCCTACTCACACACAAACACATAGATATAAAAAAATGCAAAGTTCACTCACTCGTCTACAAAAACACTGTTGTCCGTTTAGTTAAAATGCTGAAATTTAGCAGGATTGTACATCTAGGGCAAGAGGTATACACTAAGAACATTTTGAGATATCAATATTTAGGGGTTACACAATAGAAAGACTAAATACACCAAAATCTCCAATGCTTTGACTGATATGACTGAAACTTGGTGACATTATAGAAATAATAAGAAAATTAGCTAATCTGTGTTTTTATTTGTCAGTGATAATGCTGTAATGAGTGGGCACCATATCCTTTTCTTGGCTCGGTACTGATCATGAAGTTTATGTAAATGTAAATAAATGCTGCCAGCAAAAGAGTGGCAATGACCAATAGAGTGGATAGCCAAGAAAAGGAGAGGTGTCCTAGACAGGAAAAAGAGATGGGATGCTATGTGGCATAAGGTGTGAAGTGGAAGCGTGAAGGTTCAGTGAAGCTCAAGTAAGACCGCAGGAAGTGGTTTGCTCACTTCTGAGACCAGCTGGAAGTGGAGGCATCAATTTAAAGGCTAGTGTGGTTCAGTTAACATGTCCCATACGATTATAAGAGAGAGGGGGTGAACACATTGTTATTCCTGTTCACTGAAATTAAACAATTTAAAGAAAAATCATTTTGTTAAATAAAGAGAATCTGAAAACTAGAACTAAACAAAAATAAAATAAAACCAAAAACGAAACTAATTTTTGTAATTTAGATTTTTCATCTCACTAGTTTTTAATGAATAATGTAAATGGAAGAAAGCAGTTGCTAGTATTTATTAAATATTATTTGAAACCACACCGTCCTAAATTTGGTTAGGAATGCGCATTAATTTGTGCATACATGCAAGTATTCTTCACTGTTGGTGTCTGAATCTCTAGATTGTTCATTTCCTCGATCAGTTAGCTTTCCCTTCTAGAACTGAGAGCCAATATTTTTCCAGGTTAAAAACCAGTACTCACTACTGGCAGTTTCTCACAAAGTGGCCTCCGGCTCTCTGAAACTGCTTGCATTTACACCTGCAGACTTTAAAGGGGAAATGGCAAAACTCTGATAGCCCCTGCACCCCAATCCATATTACTAACCGAGAATAAACCGGATATGGACGCAGGGACACGGCGATGGGACCATGAGAAGTACTGCGCAGGCGCGCGTCTCGTAAACCGCAAGTGAAGTCGTATCCATCACGAACGAAGGACTCGCGGCCCAAGAACGAAAGAGCTCAACTAACGTGAATGAGAAATGAAGCAACAACGTGCCCATAGCTACCACTAACGACACAACCACACTAAAAAGAGGATACTGCGCTGCACCCCAGAGTCAAACGTGAGAGGCTATGGAGGCCCCACAGGTCCACAAAGAGAGTACGAAAGGCGCAGGCGTCACCTCAATATTGTGAGTGGCACTACTGCGGAGTGAATGCGCAGGCGTCACCGCCATATTGTGAGTGGCACTACTGCGGAGTGAAGTTAGGAATAATGTGCTGCTTGGGATTGTACAAACCGCTGAACGCTTTACACCAAATTCAAACACAATACAGCTCAACGATACAAACACGAGCCCACCTGGATAAGATCAATGAACGCAGGCGCCTACAACGCGCGTCTGAAACTGCGGAAGCAAAGCAGGCACGGGTTCAAAACGAAAGACCACAACTGACAGAGATAAATCTCTTTCAAATCTATTTCGGGTTACCCAAGACCAGGGGTTGGCGAGCAGGGAGCGGAGCCCCCTAGTTGTTTAAGAAGCCTCCAAATCATACTACCAGTAAAACATACTTCAGTCTTCCAGTTGTCTGGCTATGGCAAAAAAAAATGCTTGAACATATAACTGACGTAAAACACGAAACATAATTTTTGAGTGAATAATGTAAACAAATGAAAACCATAAACCTACAGGCTAGTAGTGTGGTGCAGTGCCTAAGGCTTTGGACTTCAAGTCCTGAGGTTGTGGGTTCAAATCTTGACACTTTGTGACCCTGAGCAAGTCACTTTACCTGCCTGTGCTCCAATTGGAAGAAGAAAAGAAACGCAACCAAATGTACCTCAAGTGTCGTAAGTCAATTTGGATAAAGGTATTAGCCAAATAAATAAATGTAAAAACGATAATAGTATAAAATTATTCAAAATTCCCAGTGTTTTTCTGCAGATGTCCCGTTTCAATTAAAAATTGTGTTTTTCAGTGACCCTCAACAAAAGCCAAGGTTATTCCAGCCGTAGATCAATTTTTGCTTTTTCTAGTGACTGTTTTAGTCCTGGGCTGTGGGGTGTAGCTTATTCAAAAGCAAGGAGCTCCAATGAACTAATATTCGCCCCTGGTTTATGATGGGGGGGGGGGGGGGGCACAAATACAGTATACCATAAAGCGTTTAATTACACAGTACATCCAGTTAACTGACCGCATTATAATTGAGGTCAACTGTCTTAGGTGAAGCTGGGTAACACTGCTAGTACGCTCCTAATACACACACACTGAGCGGATTTAGAACTGCCAATCTACTGTATATGCACTTGTTGGCGAAAAACCCACACAGCCAAAGAGAGAATGTGCACTCTTCATGCAAAGAGCAACCAGATACAACATTTGAACTGTGGATGCTGGATCCAAGAGACAACAGCAATAATTACTGCTTTGGCATTATTTCAGTTTTAAACAATAAATAAAATGTCAATTATAAAAATAAGGGTTTCTATTTAGGATTCTTTATTTTAAATGATTACTCTGAAGAAGGAAGCCCCATCACTAACAAGTAAATAAAACTCCACATGTAAACTTTCAATAGCATGTTTAGTTTTCCATAACAAACTAGGAAAACTCAAAACACAGGGAAATCCATCATGAATAAAAACCTTTCCAGTAAGCTGTAAAATGAACAAACCCACTCCTTCATATTGGCTACATTTTACAATCTTGTATTAAACACCCCTGTTGTACACACAATCCCAGAGTCCAGTGAATGAAGTATTTGAACTGTACCCCCTACAAGTCAGAATTATGTATGGTTTGATAAAGTTTGTATTATGAATTCTATTAGGAGAAGGTTGGTAGCCATTTTGTAATTGCTGGCTCTAACAAAACTAAAGTTTACCTTACAATGAACCTTAAAAAAAAAAAAATAATAATAATAATAATTATTTATCATCATTAGTTTATCTTTATAGTAGTAAGATATAACCTGCACTGTGGGGCCTTCTGTTAAACATTTGGTCAGTATTTTGTCGTCTTAAATATTTGTGAATAAGCACCAGACCAGATATTTTACATACAAATACAGTGTCAGTGCCTGAATTATACCTTCCATTAGATACTGGAATATAGTAACAGAAATGTACTTTAACTGCCTCTATAAGGTCTCACAGTAAAATATACTGGTTGCCTGAAAAGTTCAGGAATTTTAAGATTGTGTTTTAAGCAGGGCAACATGGTGGTACCGTGATAGCACTGCTGCCTCAAAGTAAGGAGACCATGGTTTGCATCCTCCCTGTGTGGAGTTTGCTTGTTCTCCCTGTGCCTGCGTGGGATTCCACAGATTTCCTCCCATAGTCTAAAGACACACAGGTTAAATTGGCCCTAGTGGGTGGGTGTAGTGTGTGTGTGTCTGAGTGTGTTCACCCTGCATTGGACTGGCACCCTGTCCAGGAATTTTTCCTGCCCTGCACCCCAGGCTTGCTGGGATAGGCTCCAGCTCCCGCAACGCCGTTCAGGATTTAGCAGGCTCAGAAGATGGTATGGTGTTTTAAGTGTAAATCATTAAAGGGGACGCTCCTGTATTTATTGGCCAATTTTGTAGTCCCTGCTCTCTTCAGCTGTCCAGCTCCATTGCTGCCAGTTATGTCAGCAGGACACACACTGTATACAAGATGCCAGAGCAGTTCCATTTCCTAAGATAAATGGTTGAAATTTCTCCAAATGAATACTTCCATCTCAGGTTCATCTTATGGTAGACTTTAAATTTATTATGCAATTTTTTTTTTAATGAGCAGTTTAACTCACCCTAATAATAAAAGCTAATTACAATTTTTGTACAGTTGCAGAGTTACAGCAAGCTTCATCTGATGAACTGGAAAAACTGTACAAATCTTTGGAGAAAGCCAGCTTGTCTCCACTTGGCGAACGCAAGCCCTCAACCAAACGGGACTTCAGGAAGTCATTTATTAGGCGCTGCAAAAACCAGTCGATTAATGAGAAGTTGCACAAAATCCGGGCTCTCAATAGCACCCTCAAGGTAGGCAGAACTTTAGCTTGGGCATGTGAGAAGATAAAATCTAAAAAGCACAGTAACTGTTCTGATATTTTAATAATGGAGTAAATATTGTGCATTAGCAGAGCAGATGCATTTGATTTGATTTTACCATTGCTCATTGTTGTGTCTGCTTTTTGCCTTTCACCATACCACACATTACCACTAGATGGCAATGCAGTCTAAAGTGAATACAAATAAAATGAACATACTGGACTAAGGTTGTATTTGTAGACTGGTGAGTGATGGCTTTGTATGTTAATGAGCTATAAATGTCATACCAGAAATTGGTAATGATTTAAAAAGTAAATTTACGATCAAGTTCAATGTATTTTCAAGTAACACATTATAGAGAAATGCAGGCTATTTTAACTTTCAGTATATACATAGTGTGTGTGTACCCTGTGATGGACTGGCATTCAATTCAGATTTACATCAGTTGCTGCCATGTTGTGCTTCATCTTTTTGTGACCCTGACTTTGGAAAATAGATGGATAATTTTTTTTGTTTTGACTGACACTTCTAACTCACTGATTGAGACAACACCCCACATATTATACCGTTTGACTGATCTTGATGTCTAATAATAATTTTATTTACAAGCACCTTTCAAGGTACCTCAGGACACTGTACATCAATATACATAACTAACAGTCAAATATACAAACGTAATAAGCAAGATCAACAAAAAGCAACATTATAAAGATAAGTTTTAAGTTTAGATTTAAAAACAAAGTGCGGTGGAGTATGTGGACATAATAAAGAAGTCAAGTAAGGTGGGGCCAAACCATGAAGAGCCTTAAAGACTAAATGGAGAAGTTTATACTGAATGTGGAACGAGACAGGTAACCAATGTCATTTTAAACGTGTAGGAGTATTGTGCTCCCAAGGTCTGCTCATGCAAGACATTTTTTGCCTCCCCTAATTTTTGTCCATATACACCAAAAAAAACTGTCATTTTTAGGCCATTTTGTTTACCTTGTGCTGGAAATTACACTCTTTTAAGAAAGAGTAAAACAATTGAGTGTCTTTAGCAAAAGTAATCACAAGGTCATGAAGTTGTGCAGGCCACATTGAGCGGCCTCAGGGGTTCAACTCAATGGATATGAGGAGTCAAACTCTGAACAAATGAGGATCAGTAATGCAGCCATGTAGAGTGTTGTTTTTATCCTATTTTGAGGTTGTTGATCGTGATTATAATATTTTTGATTAATTACCGGTGGTCCTAACCCTCTAAGAGCCACTACCAGAGATTAAAAATGACCAATTTCAAACATAAGCATATTGGTTACTGGATTAGACTACTTCAAGGTCAGTGACTATGAATATGATTTGATTTTTGATCCTTTACTCGGGATCTAGTACTTAATGGACCGGTGAAAAATGACAAATTTCTATTACAATTGGGAATATTTAGACTTGGAAATATTAATGTGTTCTTCCATTTAATTGTTTAAATGTAAACTGCAGTTATTCTTGTTTATTATGTACAGTACTTCTACCTCATGAATTGAATGATTACATTTCTTATGAACACTCCAAATTAGGACAGCCTACACTAATTCAGACATTGTTTTTTTTTTCTTTATTATCGTGTTGCAGGCTAAAGAGGCAGATTTGCTCACCATTGATCAGGTATTGAACGATAATGACCTAACTGCAGAGAAATACAGACAGTGGAAAGAAACCAACTTCCTAATGCTTCAGGACATCTGTCAGTATTGTCAACCTGAGAACAACTCCCACAAAGACATTGAAAGCACAGATGCTCAGCCTGCACACTACACTGAAACTGATGTCTAAAACCTTTCACTGGTACTCCTGGAAAGCCAAACTCTCAAATTCAACTCCCACATATTTATTGTTTTTTTTTTTTTTTTTTTAATTCATGTACCTTATTATGGACAGTGTCATGCTGGGATTATGTTGAATATCTGTAGTATTTTTTCATTTTTAAATTCTAATCTCTCAAAAGGTGAGCATAATACCAATTTTTATGCAATTATTGTAAGATGACTTTGTGAGGAAATTCCGATGGTGGCTGTTTGCCAGTTATGCCGTAATTGAGTAGAGGCTTAGCCAGACTGACTAGCCAATTGGTATTTCTTTTTATTCTAAGTGTACAACTGGTGAAATGAACCTTGATTTTTATTATTGTTTCCATGATATGTTTGTGTCTCTTTTGATGTGTTACTTTTGTTTCCATACTCAGTGTTGCAGCTTTTAATGCATGAAAAACAAACCTATAAGGTGCTTAGCATCACAGCTAAATGGTGCAGCATAAATCACAGGCACCAGAAAGTCATATGACTTGGACTGAAATACAAAGTGTTGTCGCACCACAGAGCATGTTTATCTACTTGATGTTTTTATATCAGAACTATCATACATTCTTCAGGCTTTCTGGATGCTTTCTTTTTTTTTTTTTTATAAACATGTCTTTTTTAAAGTGTTATTTATTAATACCATAAATTTAAAATAAAATGTATTTTTTAAAAAGTTCATTTTGATTCTTTATGTAATTTTTAAAATCTAACTCAAAACAAATTTAATTCCCTTTAGACTCACTTAACAACAAGCATGGTTTGATTTATGTAGAGCCCTTCTAAAGTGAAGCTAATCTCGGAGCATTTTTTTTTTTCTTTTTCTTTTTTTTCTTCAAATGCAGACTCAAAACAGTTTTTCTCACACAAATGTTATTTACAACTTGACAGTTAGCAGATTAATTGATTTACTGAAGGTCATGCAGCGAGTGTTAGCCAAGTGATGTCCACTCCAGGGCCTTACTGGTGTAGCATTTATGTACTTAAATATGGGCCTTTCCGCAGTGCCCTAATAAATGGGGAGTGTGCACAGTAAACGGTTAGAGAGATGGGTGACTTTCAGTAATTGGTTGTGTATTTTTCAGATAGTTAATATGGCATTGATAACATCACATATAAGCGTCTCTTATAAGTACACACTGTGATTTGGTTACAGTTATTATGTATGATTTTTTACTCACTGTCAGAATATTTTTACCCAGGGCTTTTCTCTGTGTGTGTTTTTTTTTTTTTATTAGTTCACGAACTAAATTTATTGAATATAAAAATGTGTAATCTACATAGTTCCCCCTCTGCCGTGAAATG
Organism: Erpetoichthys calabaricus; assembly: GCF_900747795.2. Classification (NCBI taxonomy): domain Eukaryota; kingdom Metazoa; phylum Chordata; class Cladistia; order Polypteriformes; family Polypteridae; genus Erpetoichthys; species Erpetoichthys calabaricus. The sequence continues at coordinate 153,817,686 of NC_041396.2, forward strand.
TTTGTCTCAACTTGCCTGCTCCATTATAAGTACAGTGTGCCCATACACACACACACTGTATATTGTACTAGGGGGCCCCCAGTTGTGGCCAGAATACGAGTAAAATCTGTAAATGTACAAAATAAAAATTATTATTTAACGGAGTAAAAATCATGAAATGAGAATAAAATATTTACTCTTATCGATTGGAGTATTCCTGTTAAACTGAGGTCCACTATGCTCGATGAGTATTTATAAGAGACTAATTAAATAATCCATTCATTTTAACTGACATTCTTATAGATTAAAAAAAAATTTTTTTTTTAAATAACAGGAAAAATAATGTCAAAACTAAATTGGTATGCAATGGGTCAGTGTGACTCAACCCTGAGCTAACTAAATCACCTAAATACAAACATTGGTGTTATGAATAGATCTTTTTTTTTATAGTTTGAGTAAACTTTCTTTCACAGGAACAATCAAAAATAAAAACCACGGCTTGCTTGATATTAAAAACCACGAGTTTCTTGATATTTTAATTTATAATTAAAAAATGGAATAAGAATCTGAAAATCTAACATCACATTAAAGTTTGATAAATTCTGAAAAGAATGATATCAAACACATATATGTAGGTTTTAAAATAAGCCCGATTTAAAGCGTGACAAAATGATGTCATCTGTTTTAAATCAGACAGGCCCCATCGGGTCGGGCGTACCTGTCCGAGAAGTCGTGGCATCGAGAAAGGGCATCGGCATTGGCTTGCAGTACACCACAGCGATAAACGACCGAATACTTATAAGGCTGGAGATCTAAAAACCACCTTGTGATGCGTGGATTGGACTCCCTATGCAAGGCCATCCACTGTAATGGTGCATGGTCTGTCACAAGAGTGAATTCACACCCCAAGAGGTAATATCTCAGCTGAGTAATCGCTCATTTAATAGCCAAAGTTTCCCACTCCACTGTAGCATACCTGGTTTCACGATCCAGCAGTTTCCGGCTCAGGTATATAATGGGGTGTTCAACTCCATTAACACTTTAGCTCTAGGAGCTGACGTAAGGGCCATTTTCAGGTCACTGAATGCAGCCTCTGATGTCTCATCCCATACCACGTGATTAGGTCTCCCCTTCTTTGTGAGGTTTGTCAAGGACGTTGCTCTCTCAGAAAAATGGGGTACAAACCGGCAATAGTAACCCGCTAAGCCGATAAAAGCCTGAATCTGCCTCTTGTTTATCGGATGGGGCCAATTCATAATGGCATCTATTTTAGAACACTGTGGCCTCATCATACCCTGGCCCACTAGATAGCCTAAATATTTGGCTTCGACCAACCCAAAGTAGCATTTCTTCGGATTAATACGAAGTCCAGCTTCTGCTAGTGACCACAATACAGCTTGAACCTGCTGTAAGTGTGCTTCCCAAGTGTTGGAATAGATGATAACGTCATCCAAGTAGGCAGCACTATATGAATTATGAGGACGAAGCACTTTGTCCACCAGACGTTGGAATGTTGCAGGTGCCCCATGTAATCCAAATGGGAGAACACGATACTGCCAGTGCCCGCTAGGGGTGCTAAACGCTGTCTTCTCCTCCGTTACGGGAACCTGCCAGTACCCCTTAGTCATATCCAAAGTAGTCAAGAATTTAGTGTTACCTAGCCACTCAAGGAGGTCGTCCACTCGCGGCATCGGATAGGCATCGAATTGGGAGACTTGGTTAAGCCGACGGAAGTCATTGCAGAACCTCCAACTTCCGTCAGGCTTACTGACCATGACAATAGGACTGGACCAGGGACTATAACTTTCCTCAATCACACCAGGGTCCAGCATGTGTCTGATCTCCAGCTGCACTTCAGCCTTTTTTGCCTCCGTATGGGCGTTCTCGGACTATAACCCCAGGTTTTGTCACAATGTCATGTGCAATCAGTGAGGTCCGCCGTGGACACCTCAGGGACAGACAGGATAACTACTTCGAGCTCCTGTCGTTGTTGGCAAGTCAGATTATCTCCGAAATGAAGGTTTAATTTATGAGCAAAGAGAGAGTGGGGCTGTCCGAGGAGGGCTCGAGATCCCTGTCCTTCCATGTTTTCAGCAGATTGACATGATAAATCCGCTCGCTGGGACAACAATTCAGTTGTTTCACCAAATAATCGACCAGTCCCTTCCTCTCCTTAATTTCATAGGGGCCTTGCCAATGAGCCAGTAATTTAGAATGTGAGGTAGGAACTAAAACCATGACTTGATCTCCCGGGCGGAACTCCCGAAGAGATGTACCACGGTTATTGCATCGGACCTGGGCTGTTTGCGCCTTTTCCATATGTGTTTTTAATATAGGTCTGATCTTTTCAAATCTATCGCGTAATTGTGCGATATATTCCAATTTATTTGTTGACGGGAGGGCCTCTTCCTCCCAGCCTTCTTTTAAAATGTCTAATATGCCCCGGGGTTGTCGTCCGTATAGTAATTCAAAAGGTGAGAACCCCATGGAGGCTTGAGGGACTTCCTGATATGCAAAAAGGACGAGGGGAGGAGCTGATCCCAGTTCCTCCTGTCCTCGTTGACTACCTTATGTAACATTTGTGTGAGAGTTTGATTGAACCTCTCTACAAGACCGTCGCGGTTTGAGGATGATATACCGAGGTTTATAAATGTTTTATTTGAAGTAGCTTGGCAGTCTCCCTGAACGTCTGTGAGGTAAAAGGCGTCCCTTGATCCATCAGGATTTCTTTAGGGATGCCGACACGCGCAAATACCCCACTAATTCCCGTGCGACAGCTTTTGAAGTAGCTGAGCGCAGTGGAACAGCTTATGGAAACCGGGTAGCATAATCTACCGGGACCATTACATATTTATGACTTCTGGCTGAGGGTTCTAGGGGTCCTACTATGTCGACCCCAATACGCTCAAAAGGGACATCAATTAAGGGTAATGGAACTAGAGGAGCACAGTCCCTCCTAGGAATCTGCCTCAATTGACACTCCGGACAGGATGTACAAAAGCGGCGGACCTCCTCATTAATTCCGGGCCAAAAGAATCTGAGCTTAATCCGCTTAAGTGTTTTTTCAGGTCCCAAGTAGGCTCCCAGGAGATGGGTATGTGCTAGTTCACAGACTTGTCGCCGGTAAGTCTGTGGTACTAACAAAAATGACCTTATTTCCCCCTCATGGTTAGCTACTCGATATAACAGATTATTATTTAACACAAAGTGAGGACCTTGTGGCATTGGATATAATGTGCGATGGCCATCCATCAAAACGACTGCATTCTTTGCAAACTTAAGGGAGTCGTGGTTCCACGGCTCCCTTTTAAATGAAGCCAGGGTCTGCCTAAACTGAAACTGCAGGCGTGTGAGGGGATCGGATTCAACCTCAAGGGGCGGTGTCCCGATGATAACGTATTTGCCTGAGATGTCCTGGGTGTCCCCCCATCATCACCAGAGGCCTAACTACGCTCCCCACCCCCCACCCCAGTGGCTGTATACACGGTGTGGAAGAAGTTGAGGGCGGCGATTCTGCGTCCGTGACTAGACTAGCGATCTTGGGGAAGAAGCGTCTGTGTTACCGCTTTTAATGTCTACCCAATCTCTGCCTAATATCACAGGGAAGAGAGGATTATCCATCACCGCCAATGTCAACTTTTTTAATACGCCGTCCTGACATATAAAACATCTGGCGGATTTATAATGCCGGACATCCCTGTGAATGCAGGTAATGTGGGTTTTAATCTTTAACCGTTGTCGCGGTAGTACCAGATGGCGAGCAACAATAGAAACGTTACTGCCGGAATCAAATAAAGTTATAGCTTTAATTCCATTAACTAACACTTCTCCCGTATGTGTAAAGGCCAGAGGGATAGCGAGCGAACACCACGCCTCCCCCCATATCCCGCCGCAGACCCCGTCGTTGCTTCGCGGAGCCGGCCGATGCGTCCCAGGTTCCACTCAAGTACGCTTCGTATTGTAGCTCTAAGACTCTGTTAGGGACGCAAGTATGCCCGGGTTCACACAAGTCCCGTTCTGATGCTCCCAAGCTGGTTTCTGCCTTGAGGAGTTCTATTGCCTCGGCTAGCGCGACATTGTCAGTAAAGCCCCAGGCCGGCTGGGCAATTTTTCCAGGCAGTGCTCGAAGCAGCAAAGCGCAGGCCACCTGCTCTGCTATTTGATGGCTCGATTGTTTGTGTGGTTGTAACCACCTAACCACCTTAGCCCACAAAGCCATGGCCTGCTTTTTTACTGTTTTAGCAGGTTTACAGGTCCAGGCCATTAGGTTTTCCACCTGCCAGCCTGAGTTTCTCCCACCTTTATCAAAAGGCCTTTTGTGGGATATTTAGGGGCAGTCCCCATACTCAGGAGACCATAATAAGTCCTCGATGTGTCCCCAGCCGCACCAGGCTCTATCCTGTGGTTCCCATTTCTACTCTTACCCGGACCTTTAACAGGATGATTGGTCGAAGCATACTCAAGTTTTCCCTGACACGCCCTGACCGACCCCCACTCAGCAATTCGGGAGCGGTACTTACCCATCGGACTTTTCTTGAGTTTGGTGTAGTGTGTCGAGTCTTTGTTTTGTTCGGACTTTCGTTCTCTCCAGGAGGTCACCATCCTGTTGGCTACGCCACTGTAAAAGGAATTGACTTGACACACTTAAAAAGGTTTGGGGCAGCCACCCGTATATTATTCCTGGCTGCAAAAGAGTCTTTGAAAAATACAGAGATGTTCTCTATATTGAGTCCAAAACAGAACTGATGAAGGTTTGTCAAGATGGCGGCTTTAAGGGATAGGACAGGAAGTGATATTCTTCATTAGTCAGAGCAGGTGCCGGAAGTGATATTCTTCATTAGTCAGAGCAGGTGCCGGAAGTGATAAACTTCTAGGCGCTGGAACCGGAAGTAATGTCATCTGTTTTAAATCAGACAGGTTTTCCCTCGGCTGGTCTGTAGAGATAACAGGAGAAGGTTTAGTGCACCTTGCCACCCCCTGGCCTGGCGTGGAATTACCTTTGCTTGGTCCATAAAACGTCTTCCTAATCGCACGTGTGTGACTATATATATATATATATATATAAAATACACACACACACACACAGTATACAGTAGATAATAAGTGCTATTTGGAATTTTTTTGGAAAGGCAATGGGCAAAATTAGTGAAATTGACTAATTTATCCAAAGAAATGTAAATACTAGTCCAACAAACACTAAATTTATATCTAGTGAAGGTGTACCCTGGTATGTAATAACTGTATGTGGTGAGCCACAGTTTTACTTTATATGATACTTTAAAGGTGATTTACGAAGTACAGATACAAGTAATATGATACTCATTATGACACCATGGGATGGTATGTGTTTTAATGTGCTAAAAGTATGACTCTAAAATTATTATTTTATGTAAATAGTTTTTTAGTCCATATTATATTACAACACTGCATATTACCAAAGACAAATGGTCCAAAGGTGCCATGGTGCACCAATACCCAGTAGTCCAATCCTGTCCTTTACCACAGAACTTGTTACAAATTAATGCATACCGACATGGCATCCCCCAGATGTTCTCTGCATGGAAAGATGTGAGGGTGAGATGTTTGAATCACACAGCAAACAAAATGCATTTCAGATATCTCAAAATGAATCCGAGATATCTTAAAATGAGTGGGAAGTTATTTTAGGATATCTCAAAATATAATTAAGATATCTTAAAAAGCATTTAAGATAACTTAAAATTCACTGTTGTTTGAAATTTCTAAAATACATTTTTAGATATGTAAAATTAATTTCATGATATCTTAAAATGGGTCTCTGCTTCATTTCAAATATCTTACAATATATTTCTAGATATCTCAAGTTGTATTTCAAGATATCTAAAATACATTTTAAGATATCTTTAAAAAGACAATTATTTCAAGATATCTCAAAAGCATTTTCAGATATCTACAATACAATTTAAGATATCTGAAATACATTTCCAGATATCTCAAAACAGCTTCCTGTTCATTTTCAGATATCCCAAATACATTTTCAGATATCTCAAAATCACTTCCTGCTTATTTAAAGATATCTCAAACACATTTTAAGATATCTTATAATAAACAGGAAGTCCCATTGAAGGAATAGGCATTTTTACAGGAAATGGTTTTGAGATATCTTGAAATGCATTTGAGATACCTTAAAATGCATGAAAGGTCAATTTAAGGTATCTGAAAATTCATTTGAAGATATCTTGAAGGGCAGGCACAGTTATTTTGAGATATTTGAAAATGTATTTGAGATGTCTTGAAATCCAAAATGTATTGCAGATATCTTATAATGTAAAGGAAATTATTTTAAGATATCTCAAAGCGAGTTTCACTTGAAGTATACATACAAACAACTGTAAAATATCCTGATCTAGTAAGGGATCTTAGTGCACCTGTAACCAGTGCATATTTCTCTTACGTGTTCTCAATTCTCTTTTTTATTGTACTGATATTAATTCAAAATGTGTTTAATTATATATTATATGTGAATCAGACAGCAAACATTCAAAAGGACAATTAGATCAGTAGCAGACATTTGTAATGGGGAAAAGAAAAACAACTTAAATTATAAAAAAGTCAACTTTTCATTTTTTTTTTTCACTTACATCACCTTTATCTAAAGATACCGTTTTAAATTAAGATTAAATCTTGATATGTCAACACTTAAAAAAAAAAAAAAAAAAACAAAACAAAATTTAATGGAGAGTATTTACTTTGTATGACTGTACATTCCAAAAACCACAACAAAGAATCTGAAATGCCTAAGAAAAACTTACAAAATGGTCTTAAAATGAAACCTTCAGTCAGAATCAAGGCAGATGAACTTTGGAGAAAAAAAATGTCTAACAAGACTACGTTTCAGATGAGCATGGAGAACACACTGATGAGCAGAAACATTATGACCATTCCCATATGAAGTGAACGACATTGTCAATCTCGTAATAATGGAGCAAGTCAAGGTCAAGGATATATTAGATGGTTAAGCTGACATTAGGTACACATATTGATTTGATGAATGCAGAAGATATGGACAGGTGGATAAATCTGGGTTACTTTATTAACCCCTTATGCACCAAGGGGTTTTTGACATAATTGCACCTAAATTATAAATCCAAAAATAAATGGCAAATACTCTGCTTTTGTATTAAAGAGCTGCAAATGGCTGAAGAGTAGTGAGTAGTACGCTTGAAATTTAAAAAAAGAAAGTTTTTATGTGACTAAAACCCTTTGTTTACACCAATATCAACTAAAAAAATTGTTCTTTAGGGATTTCTCTCCAAAAAACTGGATTTTAAAGTTCATAACCAACACACTTTATGATACAGAACCATGAAATCAGCTTTCTTTTGTGCCCCAAGCTGTCAGCTATAACTGCACCAAGTTTAGATGTCATATCCTGCAGCATTACAAAGTTATAAGGTGTCCCCATGTTTGGAAACATATAGTCTCTTGCACCTGAACAATCTTTCTTTACCTTGCAGTAGCAGTTATACACACAAACACACATACACTATATATCACTCTGAAGCAACAAGTAAACAATTTGTAACTAGGTATGTATAATTATGTACTCATCCAAACATCCATCCATCCATCCATTATCTAACCCACTATATCCTAAACAACAGGGTCACGGGGGTCTGCTGGAGTCAATCCCAGCCAACACAGGGCACAAGGCAGGAAACAAACCCCGGGCAGGGCGCCAGCCCACCGCATCATCCAAACATTTACTTTAAAAATTATTTTTCATGCCAATACTTTAACAATTTCTGCTTACCACCAGACACAGAGAAATCTTGCATTTTTTACACTAGATTGGGTTTTTTGCGCTGTAGTTGCCTCAGTGGAATTCAATGCATTTATAGGTGCATTCACATACAATGTGAGAGTCACTTATTGCAATAGCCTGTGTCTGTCTGCATGAAACAACATGCTCCCCAGTGGACCAATTTTGTTAAAATGTGACACACTTATTCTTCAATGATATTTGTCAAGGCAGTTCAATTTTAGTCAAGAAATCTTGAACAGATTGTGATGTACACGGTTTCAAATTTTCAAAATCTCCCATTGAAAAGCATTGGCAAAGTTGCAAGCTCATCTATCTTAAGACGGAGAAATGTTCTGTGCAATTTCAACTATCAATTGGTTTACTGTTTCAATTTTACTTTGACAGTGGTTACACCACCTTGTACTCTTTTATATTCTCCGCTTTTTCACCTACTGTTGCCACAGACTGCATGCATGTAGGATGTTGCGGTCAGTGGCCAGTTGCACGTGCGTGTGTTACAGCAGTCTTCCATTGGCAAGTCGAGATTGGTGTGTGTGGGGAAACTGATACATAAGCATGTTGTTCATGCTTGTTGAAGTCTTTCCAGTGAGGTAAGTGCAAACAGAAGAGACGTAATGCATCAGCAGGTCATCCACCGGATGCTTTAAGTTGTAACATTAAGGTAAGTTAAATGATTTGCAAACAGTTAAACTATAAAATGCAAGCCCAGAAAACAAAAGGTTATCTAGATATGAATATAGTACCCTGTGGCGTGTAAGCCGCTGTGCACAGCAAATAACCCACCTCACAGCTCCTTTATAATGATTCACAGTTTTACTGATAACCCTGTTTTAACAGACTGCCCATCTAATAAAACACTGCTTTGCTGACACAAGCATTCTCACAATATATTTAGACTACATTTATGAAACTCCAAGGGGCACAAAACCCTGTAACACCTACCCTATGTAATGTAATATCCAAATAATAATTCAGTCAAAACTCTGACAGGAAAAGCTTCATTAAGAACTTGTATTGAATTTGAACAGCATTGCAAGGATGACTAAAAAAGCAAAAGAAACAGCACGGCCATATATTTATTTACACTTCAAGCACTGTGCAGGTTCCTATGAATTAATTTTTTTCTGTGCCCTTGTCCCTTTCTGATGACAGTGAAATAAAACAACCACCATTAAAAAAACTACTGTGGGCTTTATGCGTGGCACACAAGCTATACAATTGTCTGAGGTGTGGGACTTTGATCATTTAGAACCCATTAAATTCTTCCAATTTTGAACTCCACTGTTGGTATCGTATGATCATATGTTGAGCCATTTCTTCTCCAAACGTGGACTGTTGTATTGTTGCCAAAAAGTTTGATTTTTGACTTGTCTAACAACACTACATTCTCCCAGTAATCTACAGGCTTCTCTAAATGTTATGTAGCAATATTCAAACGAGCTACAACATGTCTTTTCTTCAGTAATGGAGGCTTCCAGGGATAACGCACATGGAGACAATGGTGGCAATGCATATTCTTTTGTCTTTGAATGCTGTACCTGCTGCTTCCTGTTTTTTTCTGGAGTTTTTGCAAGTGATCCTTAGCTTGTACGCTATTCTTCTGACTGAACTTCTCACTTCCCAGTCGGAAATCTAGTGAGGAAGTCCTATGGCTGGTTGACAGTGGAGTGATGTTCCTTCCACTTGCAGATTATGGCCCAAATGGTACTTATAAGAACATTTAGGAGTTATTTGTTGGTATCCAGTGTTTTTGCTGTGTTACCCTACAATATTTTTGCAAAGGTCTTGAGAAAACTCTTTGCCTCTACCCATCATGAGGTGTTTCTTGTGTGACAGCTTGCTTAATGATTTGTTCATTTGCATTCGGAGGAGCATAACACTTTTTCAAAGAGTGGAAGTAGTACCCTACCAACTGGACTAACCCAAATGACTCTCATTAGCAAAGATAGAACTGTTCGGTACAATCAGTTGATTTTGTACTTGTTGTTACTGATCAGCACTTTTTTTCATTTGTCATTCCACTTTATTCCACATAACTTTTTTGATGGACTAGAATGTTGCAATTTCTTGTGTGGTGTCATTTTATATGGTGAATATCAATGTCTGGTGTAAATTTCATATGTAGAGCTGCTTTGGAAATATGTTTAATGAGAAAAATGTTAATGTGTTGAATGCTCATTTCTCCCACAGTATATAGCTGTATGAATAAATGATTAACATAGAAAGGTAACTGAAACATTGTTTTAGAACTTTGCAAGCTACTTTATAAAATGAATAAATCAAATTAGACAGGAGTAAACACCTCACCTTCATGCAGTAATAGTACTGTATTAATTAATGAAGTTTCTTTATTGATAAAGGATGTTCATTGCCCTCAATAAAGTCAGGAATAGACCTTGTAACAACCACTCTGAAGAGAACCCCAAACCTGCATCCTGTTCCTCTTCCCATTCTACCACACCACTGTGTCTCACCCACAGGTCATGAAAGAACAAAATTTCCCCATTTTGCAGACTGATCCTTCCATAAAAGGTTTTTTTCCCCTAACCCTCCCTTGATCTTATTCACAGAGGAGAACCACTTACTCAAATTAGGTACTCTGAGCTGTAACAGGAGCTTCTGTGTCACTTGCAAATACGTCACCAATGATATAATTTTATCTGGTCCCTCTGATAAACTCAGTACTGCACTTTTTAGAGTAAGTTTGCAGCCATGTACATACGTGAAACAAGGAGACGGCTTGAGGTCCATTTCAGACAGCAGTTGAAGCCATTAAAGACTGTCACAAACGTGTGCATGGGAGGCAGCTAAAGGGTTTGAATGAGGGTAATTCCAAACCAGACCGGGATGTGGCAGAGTGCACTGACTCTCTTTCTCGCTTTTCTGCAGACCGTTTACGGGAAAATCCCGCCTGGCCCTGATGACATCAATTCTGGTTCCAACCCCTTTAACGTCACTTCTGGGTCCGAGCCTATGGATGAAGACCCTTCTGGTTCTGGCCCCTCTGATGTCATTTCCTTGCCAGAGCCTATGGATGAAGACACTTTCGGTTCCGCTCCCTTTGAGGTCATTTCCTATACTGGCTTTTAAAAGCCACCACCTTTCGCCTATCCCCTCAGCTCTGTTTTGGACTCCAATTTGTGCACATCAGTGCTATCACTTTATTCAATTTTGCAGCCAGGAAATAATATACGGGTGGCTGCCCCAAACTTTGCTATGGCTTTTTGTCGAGTTTGTGACAAGATCTTACAAAGCCTATTATAGAACACTTCACAGCCATTGATCATTGCCAAAATGATATTTCCGGTTGTGTTCTTTTGCAGGGCTTTAAAGTCTCTTAAAAAACAAAAAACAGGAGAAGCTAAGCTCGTCTCATACTGGGAATACACATTTCTCCAGGTTTTAATAACTGACTAACTTTTAATCTCTCCCTTAATCATCTCTAATGTTACCTTTTTCATTCCTACTCCCATCTTTATGCCTTTCATTTTCATGAACTTTGCTCCCTCTTTCCCTTCCTACCGTGTTTCCCCGAAAATAAGACCTACTCCGAAAATAAGCCCTAGTATGATTTTCAGGCTGCTCTGTCATATAAGCCCTACCCCAAAAATAAGCCCTTGTCAAGATCGTCAGCTGAAAAGTAAGGCGCACTAAGGCCAGGTTGATACTTCATGCAATGCGACTCGTGTGCCCGAAACATCCATTAAATTCCAAGGACACCTTGCCACAATATCTCTGAAAAGGATGTTTAATGATTACATCCATCAATTTGGGGATGCACCCATTCCAGCAGCATCGGCACAAGACAGAAACAAAATCTCTAGAAGGGCATCAGCTCATCGCAAGGTAAGCACAAGCACACACATACACTAACGTCATTGTAGCTTCACCAAATCCCCAAACCTTCATGTCTTTGGATGGAAAACTGAGCACACTGTGGAAACCCACCAGGAAAACATGCAAACTCCAGGCAGGGATCACAAGGGACATGACTCCCTGTGAGACAGCAGCGTTACCACTCTGCCACCGTGCCGCCCCATATGTGTAACTATTAGCAATAGTCATTATTTAAACAAAGTTGATGATGTATCTGTAAATGTAACATACATATTTTTAATGTATTTCATCATGAAAGTGATATCAAGTATAAATCTAAGAATGCTAAATGTGCAGAGAGCTGGAATATTATAAACTAGACAAATAGCCCGTTTCGACAACGTAAGATGAAACGGGAACGAGTTTGTGTCAGCAGTGTATGAAGAACAAATGATAAGTAACGAAGAAGTTGTTTTGTAATGATTGTAGTCCGCTTTACTCATTACTGTACAGGCTTGTACTGTTAGTTGATGAATTTTCCAGGCCTACAGTATAATATTGAATGATGAATGTTCCAGTACAATATGGAATAGTAATAAGTATAAGCACCACAAACCTGATATAGGTGTATTGAATGAATGCGTAATCCATATTACTAACCGAAGGTTGTAAACCGGATGGACGCTGGGCGCATCGAAGCGCACGCACACTGCCGCACTACAACGAGCCCGCCCATAGCTAACGACACAGCCACAGAAAACACAGAAACGAGAACGTTGTAAACCGGATGTCACGAATCGCCTACCAGTGTGATACAACACAGCCACAGAAAACACAGAAACGAGAACGTTGTAAACCGGATGACACGAATCGCCTACCAGTGTGACCTGCTTTATATTCAACGCCAATAAATCTTGAGGAAGAGCGAGAGATTGTGCAAACTATGATTTCCAGTTTGAATAACTTTCAATCCGCTGCTTTTAATAAGATTGGGCGCCCGCCCCAGAGTCAAACGCACGCATGCGCACCGCGGCCTTGGCACCCGCCCCAGAGTCCAGAGTCAAACGCAGCGGCTTCCCAAAACGCGGCGGCTTCCCAGAGTCAGTAGGTGGCGCCCAAACAACATGGATAAAAACAATGAACGAAGACGCCCACACAAAGAAACCGCTTTAGTTCAAACCAGAGTCAGTAGATGGCGCCCAAACAACATGGATAAAAACAATGAACGAAGGCGCCCACACAAAGAAACCGCTTTAGTTCAAATGGGGTTATTGAATTAAATGGAAACTTTACCATGCCTACGACCTGTAAACTAAATCTGAGGTAAAGCGTGCACGCCAGGTTGTACAGCCGCCTGGACGCGACCGGCCACACCACCGCATATACGACGACACAGCCATAAAAAAACAAAAACGAGACTGCATGAAGAAAAACAATAACAGAAGCACGTTGAAATGAACTGTCCCAGGACGCACCCACCCTCCATGATATTTCATCAGATTGGAACAGTGCACCCTGAGCCAAATCACAACCACAAATGTGCCCAAATGTACGTGTTACATCTAGATGACGCAGTATATCAACCACAGAGCTAATAATGAGAAACGTAGCTGAAGTCATAAACAATCACCCATTAGCAAACTCTATAAAAATGCTACATGAGGTTGAAAGAGAAGCCAATACAAAAGCAGAGGCAGACGGTGTGGCACCAACTACAATTGCCTTAGTGCTAATAAAGGACAAAGAACAGGATCCGAGACGATACAATGTTCTCACCGTTAATGAAGTGGCAATTGTGTTTCAAAGTGATGACGGTGACCCTCCGTTTCACCGCGATATTGTCATGCATTTACGTCCTGATGGAAACAAGGCGCCTACAACGTGCTTCTGAAACACCACAACCACATGAGTCGCAGCTTCAAAAAGAAACCGCTTTAGTACAAATATGTTTATGTAATTGAATGACATTTCCCAGGACGCACCCACCCTCCATGAGGTGATTGCCATTCTTGGATTTGCGATTCTTTCGAGAATCGCGGGCTTGCTGGTTGAATCAGAATGCGTAATTAGGCCTCAAGCTTTAATCGAAGACGCCTTTCTCTTTGAATTTTTGCAGCCGTAAATCCGCCACCTGCCACGATGTTGGGGTTGGATGTCGGTCTCGTAAGGTTTTTCGGGCAGCTGCACAGAAGGTGACTGTGCATTCGGCTTCGGACGTGCGCAGAAGGCGACTGCGCATTTGGCTTCGGATGGACATGAGTGAGTGAGGAGGCAGGCGAATTATGTATTAAGATTTAATGTGTTCTGTGTGGCAATGCTGCTTGCCGCTGCGGTCAGGTCAGGAAGAAGCCCCAGAAGCACGTAGCAAATTAACAACTGGGTCAGTTTTAAGATGACGTTTACAACAGTCTACTTTAATGATGAAATAAACTATGAGGTTAAAGAGGACATTTTGAGTTTAAAGCTTAAATTTCCTTTCCACTTTAATCACAAAATAGACATTTTCTTTATGCCCTTATTTTTTTTCTCTGTGGCTCAAATACGCAGCCGTACATTCTGATGGTATTGTAAAGGTGCAAAAAAAAAAAAAAAAAAAAGACGGCACAGAAGATGGTATATGAAACTTTTAAAATGTATCATGTCATTATTTTGGGGAATATGTGATGCTTGAATATCAAAGCACCACGAATGCATTTGTATGTCGGCATTTTGCTTCACCACATCGAACCATTCATCAAACATCGAAGCACGCACATCGATTCTGGAGGATCCTAAAAGCGGCAGGAGTAATTCAGGCTGAAATTCAGGGTTTCAATGTGGAGAGTTATGACGATATTCCAGAAGAAGATGACATGACAGTATTTGGATAAATGTATATTGTTGTACATAAATAAATAGAAGATATCCCCTGAAAATAAACCCTAGTGCATCTTTTGGAGCAAAAATTAATATATGACCCTGTCTTATTTTCGGGGAAACACAGTATATACTGTATGTTACCTGCTTTTACTTTTCAGTGGCATCATGTATGGAGGTCATACAACCGAACCATTGTGCCTTTTAACTTCTTTTCTTTTCAGCATCAAAATAACGTTTACTCTTTGTTTTCCCACTGTATATCAAGCAGATAAAAGGAAAACTGTAAGAACCAACCATAACCTATTTTCATGTTTGGAAACTAAAATTGTAATACGAATATTACAAAAGCAACACAGGCACACAAAAAAATACCACACTGATGTAACAACATCAGTGATTGCTCATTTAGAGGTATTGACAGGGTGGCTGGGATATTTCAGATAAGGTCTGACACATAAATAGTTTGTGTTTAGTGGCTGCATTTCGAATGCTTTCCACGGGTTGCAAAAATGGATGTGAACAATAATGCAGAGGTCTTTTCAAACCAAAAAAATTGTTTTTACCTGGTAAAGAGAAGTGCTGCAAATGTTATTGAGGATCTAAACAAACCAGAGGTCTTCCAAATGCAGTGCCTCTGTGAAATCTTGGGAATCAGCATGCACAACTGCATTAGACACAATATCATTCAATCAAGCAGCTGAGAACAACCAAGAAGGTAGTTGGGGCCTATCCCAGCAAGCATTGGGTGCAAAGCAGAAGGGAGGGGCACCAATGTAACGCAATGTGAGCACACTCACACAATAAGGGAGAGTTTAGTGTTGGCAGCCCATCTAACCTGCCTGTTTTTGGACTGTGGAAGGAGTCCCATGGAAGAACCCACAGGGAGAACGTGCAAACTCCACACAGGACACAAACCTTAGTGTATTAAATGCATAAGTGCAATCACTGAGCCGTCTTGTCACTTGTTCTGGAAGTTGTTATTTCAACCTGATTCTTCATTTCGTTTGTGAAAATACTTTTCATTAATAAACTGCAACTCTTATTGACCTGCTCCAATGTCTGTGGGTTGGAGTACCTGAGGCTGATTGCCAATCCCAAAGAATCTTTTTTATAACTGTGTTTTCCTTGAAGTTTAATTTATCGGGAGAAGAAGGAGGGCGTACTGGGGATTTTTGTTTTGGCTTAGGGGACGTTGGAAGAAAACAGCACTGGTCTAGACAGCCAATGAAGTTAAGTACCTGTGGCACGACGCTGGGTTTCCAGCTCCTGTTATTGCTCGCCAGTTATCCGGCGATAATATTTAAACCTGTGCATTCACAATCGCTCTGCCTCTAGGCTAAACTTTTCAAATCAACAATAAATTAAATAGGACAAAACGATCTGTAGGAAAGCAGCAATAAGTGATTAAAAAAAGTGAAACTTAATACTTTATTTAATTACACTGACACCTCATTCCGCAATGTCTTTCGCTTGGCTCTGCAGCTCCCAGTCATACCATTTGAGGACATACGTATGTATATATTTACTTTGAAAATTACTATAGTACTAGGGTGTTGTACCGTGTTAGCCATTATGAATGTAGAGAAAAGCCAAGCAAAATGACACCTTTTATTGGCTAACTAAAAAGATTACAATATGCAAGCTTTCGAGGTCCTTGAAAGCTTGCATATTGTAATCTTTTTAGTTAGCTTTGAAAATTACTAAATAGATGAAATACCTTCTTCCACTGAGCTATCAGTCAACAAACTTAGGCTTCTGTTGCAGTTCATATGCCTGAGTACTTAGCGTCGCTGTCGCGAACGTGTGACGTTGGCGTCGAGGTCTGCCCAGTGACACGGCCCGCCATATTGGTTGTCTCCTCCTCTTCCACCATCTCGCATAGAAACACCGATCCAGACCATGCAGTAAACCGGGCGTTTGTGCTGCACTGACACCTTTTATACTCGCCGTGTGCCGCAGAACACTCACCATGGAGGCGGTAAAAGCTTTTAACAGCGAGGTCTGTATCTGCACATTTTGTTAGAGCCTAGAAGAAAAGCCTAGGAATCGTTAGGAGCGGATTATTTAAAGCAGAGGAATAGTCAATAGTAAAGCTGTGGCAAGGAGAAGGAGGATGTGATCGGGGTGACTGGGCCTCATTCTCTTTCTCTCGGTAGCAACCCGAAATAAACGAACTTGCTGGAGTCCTTGATATACTTTAAGCGGTTTGATTCATTTTGTTTGCTTTTCATTAGCATTATAAGCGCGAGGACACAGTAAGCTCTCTAAAGAAATTAGTGAAAGTATAAAGTTTGCGGGAAATGGGAGCGAGACGAGGGGGTGGACGGTTGGTGGCGATAGTATGCACTACCCGGCTGGACACACTGTATTGCTTAAAGCAGCATAGAAATGGATCTCGGCTGGGTTTACAGCAAGCACTTGGTCTTTAGTGGCCGCATCCGCGCGCGTTTCTAGTGCGGGGTAAAAGAATGCGCATCTTGCGGATAAACAGCATCACCTAACCAGCGCCATGAAAGCAGCGCATTAGTAGTGATATCCCTGCCAATTGGTGCAGCTCCGTTAATTTTACCTTAATGCATACTATAATCTTTTCACATTCTATGTATTAGAAAAATATACACGTAAAAGCGTTGCTATTGCGTCCTAAGTCCGCCTTAGATCTGCTAATTTCAAATTGTAAAGGATCGGTATAAGAATCTGAACTAGCTGGGTGAGATCCGTATTAGGCCGTATCGATATCTACGATGTTGTCAGAGCAACTGAGTGTTTGAGGGGCTCAATGCAGCTGAAAACTTTGTTTGCAAGAGCCGCGTAATCAACTTGCGCCCGATCTAAATGTATTACTGCATTTAATATTAAAGTAACGGGAGATTGATCAATATTAGTTTTTTAACTTGCTCTTGGGGAGTGGCGTGCGTTTTTGCAGCAATATCATATAGTGGTAAATAATAAGTAGTCGATTGATGAGTTTTGTTTGCTTTTAGTTTGAGATTGCAAATGTCGCGTTAGACAATAGCATATTTACATTTACGACTCCGAGCTCGTTCAACGATCATAATTCTGAGTGAAGTTACTTCTTAATATAAATAAAAATAATAGCGTGCTGCAAAAATGTGTAGTACCAGTGTGAAACTCAGTCCAATTTACCATTTTAAATAGCGAATACATGGACTTTTTCTCTTCCTGGTGGAGGTTATTGTCTATTAGACTTTGTGGATAGCGAAATTCTCTATAGATTATCGGTCAGATGAGCATTGATTTGTTCACTGGCTGAACCGTTCACACATTTGAAATAGTGTATTACATTTGTGAAGGTATACGTAGTTCATGTAAAGTAGTTAATAAAAAGAATGAGTATAGTACTGTGTTAAATATCCAGAGACGATGGGAATCGATTATATTGCCATCGGTCAGAGGTAGCATGTAACTTTTCTGTATACAGTAGTTGTAGGATTATTTTTTTAAACCCTAAGACATTTATATTTTGAAGCTCTTAATTCCTAAACATGCTACATACAGTCACCAATGAGTGAAACAGTCTTATGAGGGATTGCAGTTTATTTTTGAAACGTGGGTTGGGGAGCATCCTTAAATTTAACACATCGGGATTACAGATTCTGTGTGGGGAATGTGTCAAAAACCCACAGTTTAAAAAAGTACTTTAAATATCTGGCATTTTCTAATGTCATAGCTTATTCTTTTTGATGTTTACAGTAGTATATAACAGTCTTTCAGCTAATTCCACTGTATTAACTTTAAATAAATAACTTTTGTATGTATTGATTTTTATTCATATTTAGACAGAAAACCTGACTGGCTATGGAAAAATTGCATCTGTAGAGTAATACAAAACAATCTACAGCATGTAAAGAAAAATATCCTAAGAAAAAATATGTATTTAAATTTTTTTTTCTTCCATACTATATTGTTTTTCCTGTCGGAGTATAATTTTCTGTAACTTTAAGACAGATGAGCCAGTCATAAGGCTGTAAATATGAATGTAGTTAATTTAGGAATTTGATATATTTGAAATATAGTTACATTTTCATAGCTTTGGTGGCACAGTATTGCACCACGATTAGCACTGCCAATTTACAGATCCAGCATATAGTGTTAAAATCCAGCACCTGATTGTCTTCTTGGAGATTGCATGTTCTTTTTGGTTACTCCAGTTATCTTCCTACATTCTTAGAAACATGCAGGTTTAGTTAAATGGTCCTGGTGCAGGTGTGTGTATGCACTAGGGGACCCTGGCTCAGCTCTTGTCCCCACTCCTCAGAATTGGGGTAAGCGAGTTTGAGAATGATTGTCTGTTATTAGTTTGCCTATGAACATAACACATGTTCTTGGAGATTATTGTCATTATAGATAGTCCTTGCCAAAACCAAAGGATATTTCTAAAAGACCATAAGATAAACTAAAGGTGAATTGTTCTAACGTAGAGAAAGGGATTCTACATAGTCCTTGTTTTTCTGATGAAACATC
Organism: Erpetoichthys calabaricus; assembly: GCF_900747795.2. Lineage (NCBI taxonomy): Eukaryota > Metazoa > Chordata > Cladistia > Polypteriformes > Polypteridae > Erpetoichthys > Erpetoichthys calabaricus. The sequence continues at coordinate 153,836,629 of NC_041396.2, forward strand.
CCTTTTTTCAGAGTTTGGTGGCTGGCCACTTTGGCCATGTGTATATCCACCACTGACTTCCTTGAAAATTATCCTTGAGCATTCTATATTATTTGTTTGTGTGTATCACTGAATTCAGGTTTAAAGGCAGTCAGCCCTAAATTAACATTTTAAAGAAATGACAGTTACGTGTCTCAATGAAGCCACAAATTGGCACTGGTTGGTTTTTGAAATAAAAAGGAGCAAAACTGAATACAAATTCATAAAACAATCCAAGTCAAATGTTGAACTTTTTGTTTTAATTTTAGCACAAATATGCTTCAGCCTGTTTTTAGTCTTCAAGTTAACATAGTTTACTCGAGTTTTGCCTTATGCTTAGTTTAAACAAAGGACAGTGGGATCTGCGTACTTCACTCTTTCTGCACAATTATGCAGTTACATGATCCACACAAGCAACTGCAGCAGGTAAGCTTCCATGCAGTGCATGTGAACCTAACAAAATATACACAAAAATATATATTAATTCATAGGTAACAAATTATCCACAATTATAAAAAAATTAATTTTAAAAAGTTGTTGAATATTCTGGCAGCAACCATGAATGATTGCTTAGAATTAAGTATGTGCATAAAATTTGTGCATTAAGTTAGAATTTATGGGAATTACTTAATTTGTGCAGTATGCTTCTGTCCTGTTTGTTATAGATCAAATCCTACGTTTCCTATTGGCTTGGCTTTTCTTGATGGTCATTGCAAAACAATTTTAGAGAAAACTATTGTTTTGATTTGGAACAAGTAATTAGGAATAATCTGAATTTTATATATAAATATAATTTCACACTGTGCTTCATTATGTAAAATGTTCGCTTCAATCAGATTTGGCTTTACATATTTATCCTATAATCTTGTACTGTTACAAAGTTTTGGAGGGTTTAGATCAAAAGCAGTATAAAAATTGAAATGGGCATAGTGCACAGTTAACCAGAGAGCAGGTGGGGAACTAAACATTTCTACTGATTAGAACCAGCATAAACCCCAAATAAACTTTGTACATGGAAAATGATGGAAAGTCCAAAAGTGTGTCAAACTGCAAATCTAAACTTATAGTGTGCACTACGTTCATATTATGCAGTGGTAGAAAACAAACTGAAATAAACACTTAGAAATAAAGCTTCAGTTGTGGGTTTTTACTTTGATCACTGAAGGGTTTATATTCCTTTTTGTATGTTCACTTTTTGGGGGATGGAGAATGCAGTACTATAGTAGTATGATTAATTTGTTTTTCGAAATTTATTATTGTGACTTTACTTTAAAGGCCATAGCCAGGCAATAAAGTTCTAACACTGAGTTGTGATTTACTTTAAGTTATTGCAGTGAGTAAAGATGTTTACAGGCTGGACACTTACAGCGAAGAAACACAGCCACTCATTGGCACAGCAACTGGTATGCAGTCGAGCATGCTGACCATTACTTATGCTTTGCCTAACTTTCCTTCATCCTCTTCACAGCTCCTTTTCCACACAGCTTGCAACCCCATCATTTCTATGCAGGACACCTCTTCTTCACTTGCCATCAGTGCCATTTATCTCCATGATAAGTTCTCAACACTGAGCCAAAAAAGGATGCAGTGCATTGGTATAGCCTACTTGGTACAGCATTATTATTGACAAATAAACAACACTAATCAGCTAATTTTCTTTTTTGTATTCTGTCACCAAATTTCCATCAAATCACTCGGAGGCTTTTTTGAGATTTTTCCACAGCATATAATATTTTTGATCTGCAGGACACTTGTTCTGCTGGAGGCATTCTTTTGCATAACCCTACAACCCCTTTTCTCTGTGCAATCACTTCTCTGAAAAGTGGACTAGGTGCATTGGAATAGCCCACTTGCTACAGCGTTATTATTGAAATAAAAAAACATGGGTTGGCCAACTTTTTTTTTTCTATAAAATCACCAAATTTCAATCAAATGTCCAATAGGTTTTTTTGTCCATTTATTTTTTATGTCATTGAACGAGAGGTACATTTTGAGAGTAAATGAGAGTTTCATGTTATCATATAAAAAATAAATGTTTAAAAATGATCTGAAAATACACAATCCAGTAAACAAAACAAACAAAATGTCAATTATTTTCTAACCTGCTTTGTCCTGAACAGGGTCACATGGTGTGGGTAGGGTTTCGGGAGTTAAGTGCTAGAGCCTATCCCAGCTAGTGTAGGATTCAAGGCGGCAATAAAGCCTAGATAGGGTGCCAGTCTATCACAGGCCGAACACTAATGCACTAAACACACATACTAGGGCCAGTTTAACATTGTCAATCCACCTAACCTACACATCTTTGGAATGTGGGAGGACACCCAAGTAGACATGTAGAACATGCATACTGCACGCAGGAGGGGCCCGGAACGTAGGAACCCAGGTCTCCTTACTGTGAGGCAACAGTGCTGCCCACAAACAAAATAGATTTTTGAAAATATTATCTAATGTTATTTAAGTCCATCAACAAGCTTGATTTTACTGTGCTAATTAGAGTTAAAAAGCATAAATCACTCAATCAAATCAAAATTGTATAGACCTATAGAAAGCAGCAGTAGAAAAGGTATCTGAAAAGAGTTCAGTTAGTACAACTGGTCATCCCTGTCAATAGTGTGAAATCGGTGGAATTACGAACATTTCAGTTTTGATAAATGTGATTTTGACCTTCAAGAAGGTTTGGAACAAAATTTCTTCCCTGTTACATCATTATACTCTTAAGTACAGAACATGTAAAAAAAATAGCAGTGAACTCAAAATATGTCTGTTCTGAATGTCAGTGTATGTGAGTGGAATTAGCTTGTTGGGTTGCTTGTGCAGGATGGTCCAGATCGAATTATGCAATTATTGCATTGCATTAAAAATTGCATAGTTAGATCTTGACCACCCTATACATTCCTTAGCTGGCAAGTGGTATGTTGTTTATTAACCTCAGCTTGTTTCAGTAGTGTTGCTTTGTGCCCTGATGTTCCATTATGATAATTCTACTTCTTTTGTTCATTTAATTTTGCTTTAGTAAAACCATTATGATTTCTTGAAGTATGCCACTAACAAACCAATAAAATGCTATAATATGGTGTCCATGTCCCACAGTGCAGTGCTGTGTGAAGCTCATTCCCTATAGTATAGTAGACACTGTTTGAAAGTGTCCTCGATAACCAGTGGTGGAGAACAGTTGAAACAGCAGCAGATGTTCACCTAAAAATGCATAATTTTTACTCATTTGGCCAAATACCAAATGTTCCATTTCTTTGCTATTTCAAGCCAAATATTTGTGGTGTCTGAAAATTTAAGAAGTCCATAGTTCTTGGTAACTTTCTCACCTTCATTTTTGTGACCCTGGGTTCGTCACCTCAACTTTGTTCTGAACAGTTAGGTAGCCTTGGATGAAAGGCAGTTATACCAAAATAATAAGTTAATGTTTTAAAAGTTTTAAAAGTAATTTTAGTTCAACCATCTTTAACTTTGTTTAGTGCTTTTTTAATTTAATTTATTTTTTTATTTGGATCCAGCATCCTGTGATAAAATCCATGCCCAGTTGTTGTCTATGGATTTGCACATTTTTCGCCATGCCTACTTGAGTTTTCTTCTTTGTACTCGTTTTTCTTTTCAGCATTGCTAAATTAATGTAGTTTTTGTCAATAAGAGATGTGATACAGTATAGCCCAGAGTGATTGTGAATGAGTATCTGCAATGGAGTAGTGCAAGATACAGGACTGATTCCACCATGCACCCAACATTTCCAGGATAGGCTGTGGCAACTTGCACAACTCTGAGCTAGATTAAGCTTGTTTAAGACTGATACTTTTTCTAGGCTTTGTGGCTTGACAGCATACTTGATTAGTTTCGCCACTTAACAACTCCAGGTATAATATGTTCGATTTCTAACCTTATTACAGATTTTGTGGATTTTCACCTTTCATCCAGTATACTTAAAATGTATAATGTAGGTTAATATGTTACTCAAAATCTTCTCTGTTGTGGGTGGGTGTGTAGATCTATGATAAATTTTCATCCAGTACAGAGCTGGTTCATTCCTTGAACCAGGTGTTACACGAATAGGTTCCAGCTCCATGCATAACTGTAGAAGAAAAAGTATTTACAGAAAATCCATTGTAGGTTACCTTTAGGTTATGATAATACTGCCAGTTTTTGTGAAAATCTTCGTAGACCATACCCTCGGGTAGCTGATATTTATTCAATAATACATTCTTCGACCTGTTTCCAAGTAATGTTATTCCTTTGACTTTTGGTTCATCATATAAATAAAACTTGTAATGTCAGTACTATCATATTCGAATCTCTTCAAGCACTTGATTACAGTATTGGATAAACATTGTCCTACTTTCTTAGTACTGCTTGTATTTTTCATGAAAGAGCTGTTTTGCATGAGGTAGACAAACATGGGTTCTCATAGTAAGTTCCTGAATGGCCATTGTGATTGCAGATTTTTACACCAACAAATATCTTGAAATAGAAGTAATTTTGTTTGCTGATTCCAAATCGGACCTTATGTAAGTATAGATACATGCTTAAGTAGCCCCTGTGATGAATGTGTTCTCTGATCAGGACTGGTTCTTGTCTTATGCGTAATGCAGTTAGGTTAAGCCCTATTGACTCACCTGTTACATTTTGTTGGATTAGGGGAGTTTGAGAATGTTATTGTACATACAAATTAGGGCATTAATATCAATGACATATGAACTTTTTATATCTTAATATTATTCAGAATATTTAATTACAGCATTTCATTTGCAAAAGCTCTCAGAATCTACATTTGTAAGAAGAGTTTTTAAGTAAGGTTTGTTAACAAGTCTGTTTGTCAGATAGAGTAAATAACCGATTATCCAAATGAACTGGGAACAAGAATGTTTCTGATGGTGGTACAGTGGTAGGACTGCTGCCTCACCACAAGTTCATGGGATTGGAGTTTGCATGTTTCTCCTTATGTCCATGTGGTTTTCTTCTGGGTGCTCTGGTTTCCTCCCACAGTCCAAAGACAAGTATCCATCCATCCATCCATCCATTGTCTCCCGCTTATCCGAGGTCGGGTCGCGGGGGCAGCAGCTTGAGCAGAGATGCCCAGACTTCCCTCTCCCCGGCCACTTCTTCTAGCTCTTCCGGGAGAATCCCAAGGCGTTCCCAGGCCAGTCGAGAGACATAGTCCCTCCAGCGTGTCCTGGGTCTTCCCCGGGGCCTCCTCCCGGTTAGACGTGCCCGGAACACCTCACCAGGGAGGCGTCCAGGAGGCATCCTGATCAGATGCCCGAGCCACCTCATCTGACTCCTCTCGATGCGGAGGAGCAGCGGCTCTACTCTGAGCCCCTCCCGGATGACTGAGCTTTTCACCCTATCTTTAAGGGAAAGCCCAGACACCCTGCGGAGGAAACTCATTTCAGCCGCTTGTATTCGCGATCTCGTTCTTTCGGTCACTACCCATAGCTCATGACCATAGGTGAGGGTAGGAACATAGATCGACTGGTAAATTGAGAGCTTCGCCCAAACCAAAGACAAGTAGATTAGGTAAATTATCATTGCTGTATTTCCCCTAGTGTGTGTGTGTGTGCGCGCGCTCACATGCACACCCTGTGATAGAGTGGTGCCTTGTCTAGGTGGTTTTCCTGCCTTGTGGCCATGACTGCTGGAATAATCTCTAGCTGTCCTGCAACCCTACCATGATATGCAGATTAGGAAAATAGATGGTTGTTTCCGTTAATCAAATATTTTAATTAAATCTATGAAACAAAGTGTAATTAGACCAATAATATTGTATGCAGTTATTACTACTGTATTTAGAAATATCAGGTCGAATAAATGCAGTAATTGATTTAGGAAATGGTTTGTAAATAATAACCAAGAGGGTTTGAAGAAAAATGTATAATGAATCGAACATAATGAAAAAACTTGTTTTGCATGGTTTCAATTTTAAAACATTTTTTTAATATACATAAACACAAGTAAGTGCTTATAGATGAGAGCATAATGAATCTTGGGGATTTTTGTTTTTTATATATATGTAATCTTGACTTTTTATTTTAACCATGCAAGGTTATCTTTTCTCCACATCCTCATCCACTTTTATAGCAATATGTCCATAGAACTGCATTCAGACTGTTGCTCACACTGTGTCATTGCAGTTTCTAACTGATACCACATCACAGCTCATTTTCATCTCATCTGCAGCTTTTTTTCTCTTATTTGCAAAAGCATGAGGAAGGTTATTCTGGTGCAGAGTGTGGAAAGGGTGATGAAAATTTATAGCGGCTTATGTAGACTTGGAGAAATTGAGGGCAGTTGGTAATATCTCTGACCCGAAATGAACTATGCAAGGTGGAATCAGTTGCTGCAGTGTGCAGGCAGGCAGTGGGTGAGACAGATGAGAATGTGTTGAGCCACATGGAAGGAACTATGGAAGATGAGGCTGCATTGGAGGGCCAGGCTACAGAATAAAGTATAAGGAGCAATATTCCTCCTTTTTTACCTCAAAAAAAAAAAAAAAAACTTTAAACTCCCCCAGAAAATTTCAGTGATTTTTTTTTTTTTTTTTGGTGTTTCTCAACTACAAAATCACTTGCGTTACTGCATATATCCTTGAATAAATAATTGAAATTGAATGCACTTAGTGTTAGGAGTAATGCTTCAGCAAAGTAATGTGATGGTGTGACAGCTGTTTGACTGATGTTTTGAGTTACAGTCATATTTGCATATTCATGAAACAGCAGAATAACTTTTCGTAAAGTTGCATCCTTTCCATTATTTCAGGATATCTGTGGTAAAGACTTTTGTTGCTTTGTCTTGAGGGCATCTCACATAGGGGATTAGACATCCACTACTAATTATGTTCGTGACCTTATGAAAAATAAGCTCTTTGAAAGGACTGACTTAAACTACATTCATTTTGCATCCAATGATGAAACTGAAATTGCAGAATGTATCTCTGTCTCTCTTGTACTATTCTAATTTGTACTGTATGTATATTCTTTCATTTTGTCATGTTTTACTTATACTGAGGGAAACTCTGTTGCCTTAAAAAAATAAACGACCACTGCCATATATTTACCATTTGGCAATACATTGTTAGTAATTGTTTTTAAGCAGACTTACTAAGTTTGCATCTTTGTAAGGTTGAGTTGCTGGTAATGCGTTAGATATTTGTCAACACTTGGCCAATGTTCATGAGGCTTAGCTCATGGTAGTGTATTTAAATGAAAGTATAAGGCAGGTTGATGTAATGACCAGTTTCAAAAATCAACTTGTAAATTTTATTTTGGAATGAACCTGGTGTGTAAAACAAGCTTTTTGTTACGCAATTGTAAACATGGTACAAGTCTTGGAACTACAGTACTTGGTCTGAAATGTGATGACTAATTTCTTTTCAGGGCTATATAGTTCATATTTAGTCATGTTTGCATAAAATGCAAAAGCATCCACTGTTGCTGTAACATCCGTTTGAATGAAACAAGTTGGCACCTAGTAGACTTACTTTTAAATTTGGCTAACTTATTCTTCAAGAAAATTTGTCCATCAGACAAAATTTTCACACAAATATCTCGAAATTAAAGTGCTTTACACATTTTTAAAAGTTGAAAAACTCCCATATTAAAAAGCCACCCTGAATTTTTAAAGTCATCAGTCTTAAAACCAAAACTGTGAATGAACTTAATTACTGGTTAATTTACTATTCTAAATTTACAGTGAGAAATTATTTTCAAATTGTATATTTCCTTTTTCACACATCTAATACTTGGTCCTAAAAATATAACAGATCCCCAGTGCAAGTAACTAAAACCTCTGCAACACCAAATCATTTCTTTTAGCTATTAAATAATCTTTGTTTCCATAAAGATTAAGCAAAACAAAATCATGTATCTGTTCTAATACACGTAATCTATATTATTATTATTATTATTATTCTGTTATCACTTTAATTTTTTGAATAATGTCTCATTGTTACAAAAATAATTAATAAACAAAAATGTGACAACTGTTAGTAAAATAAATGATTGGTATAGTATCGTCATGCATTTAGGGACTCATTTTTCTGGACCTTGATCACAGTCCATCATAAAAGTTAAAACCATTTAACTGGCCAAGTCACTACCCTCTCTGAGTAGGAATAGAAGATGTATAATTTAGAGATGCACCATTCGAATCGGCCACCAATTTAATTCTGCCGATTTTCACTAAAAAAGACTTGATCGGTGTTTAGTAAATTGGCCGATCACAAAAACCTACCTTTCTAGCCACAGCTTTTCTAGGCTTTACAGTAATTTAGCAGCAGTGTCCCATTACGCGAGGTGTTATGGTAACTTAGCCAGCTAGTGGGTTTTTTTTTTTTTTTTTTTTTTTTTTTTTTTTATTGCAGTGAATTTCCTGTAGTGTAAACAAAGCAGGTCAAGGCTTATTTTAAAAGAGAGTGAGTTAGTTTTTAGTAGATGCACCTTTGGCATCAATTCCATTGTGTCAATAGATCTCTTTCATCTCTGCTCATCTGGATGTGCAAATCAAGGCTGTGGAGTCCGTAGATAAATCCTTTGACTCGACTCCTTAGTTTCCGGTACTTCTGACTCCGACTCCTCTGTATTTAATATACTAATGTATTTTCCATGTTGATTGAAGGAAGGCAACATACACGTCATTTAACCATAGAACTACTAGCTAGGAAGCCGACTCTCTACCGTATTGGCCAGTTTAAACAAAAGACAAAAAAAAATGAAAACAGTAAGGTTTTATTTATTGTTTTTATTAAGTGTCTATAAAGTAGTAGCATGCACAAAAACCAGGTACAGGAACTTTACCAGTTCAAAAATATAAACCTCATTCTTTGGTAGTTTTAAAACAAAAACAAAGCTTAACTATATGAGCAAAAACCAAAAGCTGGAAAACCTAAAACAGTTTATATATTAAACTTGGAATATAGTTGTAGAGTAGTATAGCTGTTAAATGTAATCCAAAATTAAATGTAGTATTCTAAGAAACAGAATTGTTTCTGCCAGATCCTCTTTCATAGAAGCTCTTAAATCGGACTTGATTATTTTTACAGCTGAAAATAGTCTTTCAACATTGACTTGGGTGGGTGGCATTGCTTTTACAGTTCTAGCCCCATCACTAATAATCTCTGGATAAACAAGGATGACTTCTTCTACAGTCAGTTTCGATGAGCGATCATACTTTTCAACTTATTTTAATTCTTTAAAAAAATTGCTGCTGGAATCTCATTATTTGGACATTTACTGGTCATTTATCTTTCACGTATAGGTGATGTCAGTTTGCTTTTGAAACTTCCATTTTGGCCAAGTAGGAATCAAAGTCTAATTCTTCATTTGAAGAGGATGATCCTGAGTTACCAGTGTTAATAGTTTCATCCAGTGGTGGCGTTTCAGGTAGTAGTAATCCCTTCATGCAAACTGCTACATCATAGAGTGCCTTTTTTCTATTAGCAATCTGGTCACTGCTCAACAAAATTCGGCTCATTGGATCAACATAAATAGCAACTAACAAGATTTGATTATCCAGTAAGAGACACTCTCTATTTTTCATTGAAGATACAATGCCATCAGCTATTAACCCTCCACTTTTGTTCAGGCAATATATCAAGCTCTTTTAGCGGGTGTTAAATCTTCATATTGTGACCTCTTGGTTACAGTAAAGGGGTAAGAAAGTAGACTTTCCAGTTCTTTTACTTGTGCCCACTGGCTTTCACTTAATAAAACATTTTCATTGTCCAGTTCTTCAAGAAAGTCTTTTAGCTCAAGCAAATGTTTTACCATCAAATAGTTTCTTCCCCAGCGTGTTTTGATCCAAAATGGCTTCTTTTCCTTCACGTCTTTTCAAAATGACATCTTTTTTAGGGGCCCTGGCTGCAACAGTTACTTACCTCAATTTGCCAATTAGAGTAGCTGCAATCCATCTCTTATTGCAAGTTTCAGAGTATGAACAGCACAACACATGTGTTGAATAGTAGTAAGCTTAGATGCTTCTTCAGCAGTGTTATCCAAAATGTCACTATTCTCTTCAGTTTCACTTTCTCCAATACTTGCAGAACTGTCTTCCTTGAATATCTGTCACTTTCTTCATCTACTTTACTCATTTTTTCAATTGTCCTTAACATATTAGAAGCATTATCTGTCACAATACATAGAATCTGTTCCTTTTTAATTTCAAACTCTTCTAGCACACCCTCCATTAACTTCTGAAGATAGCCAGTGGTGTGATGTGCCTGGGTGTCCTTTACTGCCAAGATCTGTGTTATTGTTTTATTATTTTCATCAACAAATCAAACATTAATATCAAAATAATTGATTCTGTGATGTGTGCATGCATCCATTTTAATGAAGACAAAATGTCCCTTCAGACCTTTTCGTAGTTCTTCCTTTTTACATTTAGCCTCTTCAATTATAAGTTTCCTTATACTTTCTCTTTCCAGAAAAATATCAGATTTTTTAGCCATTTCTCTATTTAGGTCTAAAAAGGCTGGCTGTGAAAAGAAGGCTAGTGGTACACTATTGTTTACTACTATTTCAATAATGTGGTTTTGGAATTTTTCTGGTGTCATTGTTATGGTAACTTTGTCAGATATAAAGAATTTTCTTTGTTGTGTTTGGTCTCCAGTAGATTTCTGAACATTTATTATCCCAGAAGTAGATGGAATTTTTTTGCTGTCTTTCTCATTCACAACTTCTAACACTTTATGATGAAAACACTGCAAGTGTCTTGTAGGTGCATTTTTTTCAGAACCACTGAAATTTTTGCATCACATTGTTTTTCACCATCATCATCTCTTAGAATACATTGACACACATAATGTTTCCCTTCACTTGATAATGTAAAGTGATCATAAACAGCAGACTTTGTTGTGTTTGTTGACAGTCTTTTTGCAGTTGTGCATGGGGTGCCACTTTCACTAAAATATAAAATAATGTTAAACCAACTAGCATATACTTTGATTTAAATACAAACATACATATAGTCCTGCTCTATACAAACATACATACAACACAGCACTATACACACACATAAGCTGTAGCCCAGCACTAAACCTAGACATTATTTGCCCTATATAGAAAAACATGCACAGACATGTACCATATACACAACACAGAACCTTACGTTTTACTCAGAAACATATACACAATCTGCACTATACACAGAAATTCATACATTTCTGCACTATACACACAAACATACACATAGCCCTGCAGTTTTATCCAGAAACATGCACATAGCCTTCCTTCATACACACAAAGCAGTAGCCATGCAGTTTTATCCAGAAACATGCACACAGCCTTCCATCATACACACAAGCAGCCATGCAGTTTTAAAATAAACATGAACACCAACTTACAGTTGAATCCAAGAAGTTCTTCTTCTAAGCACTTCTAGCAGAGAGAGGAAGTTGGGCAGAAGCTGCTGCCTTTTTGTATGTGTGCTGATCTTCTGCTGAAGACAGGGCAGTGGGATGCTCCAGGGTGGCCACTTAACTAATTTCCTAGTCCTTGGGTGGTGTGCAAAGTTATGCTAAAGTTCAGCCCTGGGTGAGAGCATATGTGGAGAGTCCAGACAGAACCCCTGAACACACATCAGGCCATAGCACACACCTACACCATTACACTTGTTTACACTCAAATGAACTTGTTAAACACATTATATCTGAAATAAAATGAAAACACTTTTTGTAATATACATAATCCAGATTACAATATGTGAATGTCAGGATGTATAATAGCTCATCTGAACTTCACACTAGTAGTAACACAATTATGCACTGGGCTTTATTCTTATATCAGAGAAGTACTTAATTATGACTATTGTTTGTGAAATGGGACATTTGAACTTGCTGTATTTTTTTTTTTCATTACATTTTAAATTTATTAGGAGTCAGGGTCAGTACATTTTTGCCCACTCCGACTCCGACTCCAAGTACCCAAAATTGTCTCCGACTCCACAGCCAAATGGTGCAAATTGTCCCCATTCTTCTTTGTAGAACTGTTCTGTCAGTTTGCATTAGCCTTAGCCTACAGCTTTGTCACATTTTCTCAACTTACATGTACATAGATTGATGGTGTGCAGAACAGTATAATGAATTTCACTTGCACCATTTTTAAAATAAAATTGTGACACTTTAAATTCTGTCTTTTTTTTCCCCCACTAGAGAAGTGAGAGGGTCGCTGTTCTCTGACTTTGTGTCCAGGAGGCCTCAAGTTCTTTTTGATTTAAATACTTCAATACAAGTAATTTGAATGTATATCCTATGTGACTTCATTCAAAACTTAAGGCTTCTTACTTAATAAAAATTCATTTCTATTGCATTTTGGAGTAATGATATTAAGGATTGAGTATGTTAACGAACTTATTTATAAACTTGTAACTGATGTGGTCATGCAAAGAAACAGTGCATTGGAGATGCTAGTTTCTGGCTTACTGTGATGGTTCGGGTCAGCTCCATGCTACCTGTTCCGTCTGAGAGCCTCTTGAACCCGAATCGTCGAAAGTCATTTACTGAGATGAGCCAGGCAAACGAGGACACACAAATCCAACTATGGGGTAGGTACAAAAGTAACAGTGCTTTTTTTTAAAAAAAAGAAAGAAACAAAACATTGAATGGTGCAAATAGTTCTGTGTAAAAAAAAATTCATCAATAAATAATCCCAATAAAATAATCCATAAAGCCAGCGCAAATCCAAGGAGGTTCATATCTACAGTGAATATGTTCAGATAAGACGAAGGGAAAGTCCACAGCAGGTAAAAACTCCTTAAAAATGCGCAAGCCCTGGTGCCACATCCTTAAAATAGACACCTCTTTGGATCAGTCAGCACAGAGAGATGGCCTCACTGACAGGCATGGCCATCCATTCAATCCAAGCTTGGGTCCCAGCTGGTTACAGGTACCCAGCAGGGCTCCCGTTCCAAGCATTACCTTGCTCCATTTATCTCCCTCTGCTTTTCCCCAGACTTACACAGAAGCATGCTGTGAGGATTTGAAGTTACTGATTGGTTAACAATAGTTTTGTTAGTTTAACAGCAAAATATGTCTTTTTACTTTTAATCCTGTTACGCATATTAGTCTAGTCGTCCTGATAAAAAACTTAACATTAAATACATTTGTGACTTTTTTAAAGATTTGTACTATGCTTGTTTTTTTGGTAAGAAACAAGTACTTCATTATTAAAATGGTAATCCATATTTATAATTACATCTCAAGAATTCTGAATGTCTAGCTGATACACTGAAAGAATTAACACGCCTGTATAAATATTGTAACTGTACAGTATACTTTAACAGTTAAAAAAAGTACATTTAAACAGTGTTTAATTGCCAATACCAATTGATTGTGTTTGTGTGTGTGTACATTACAGAAAACTTAAACTGTATGACAGGTTGTAATTATGAGAAGCATTTTATTTTCTTTTTTGCCATATGTATTATGGAGAGATACATCTGTACATGTTTTATCATTATGTATTTTAAGGAAATGTTATTTTAGTATATTTATGGTTACTGAACAATAAGCCTACAGAATTTTCATTTTGTTGATAAAAAATGAACAGTTAACACTTGTGGCCTATAGTTTATAAAAAGACACTTTAATATAGGACATGAGGCTTATAAGCATTTGGTTGTACAGGAACTTAGTGTAAAAAGTCTTTCTTTAAAGGGATAAAGGAAGAAAATAAATTGGAAATTGGCCAATGAAATATTGGCCTTAAAAAACCTATTTGGAGCATCCATACCTGTTTGCTATGCCTTTGCCTGCTATTGTGCAACTCTCTCAAACAGGTGTAGTGTACACCTGTATTTTTGGGACTGTAATATTCACTGTATATCTACCTAGTTTGCTAACCATGACTGCTTGTGCTTTTTTTAAAATAAATTTGCAAACAACATTTTTCTGGTACCTAGTTCGGGGCCAGCATGCATATGGTTGATTTAAGCAAAGCTTACAACTGGGACAGTTTAAGCATATCCAGCCAAGTCTAGGAAAAAAAGAGACCATCCGTAGTAAGCATACAGTTAGTTAGATAATAACTTATAGATTAAATTAAGGTAACATTCTTGTGATATATTCGTTTCAGACATTTTATAATCCTGAAGACCCTGTATTGATTAGTAAGAATGCATAGACATTAGTATTTTGTAATCTTGTGAACTTCACTGAAAACTCACAGTAATATAAGTTGTTTCCCATACATTGTGGCCATGGCCAAATTTGTTGGCAGTTTGGGGTTTTGGTTGTAATTTAAAATATTAGGGAATTTTCTTTTTTGTAGAGTACACTTGTTTAGAGTCAAGCAATAACATTGCAAAAACAGAATTTTTAGTATGTAATAGTAAGTTAACATGAAGCAAATGTAAGCATGACACATTTTCAGAAAGAAAAGTTAAAATGATTCAACTGTGATTTGGCAGAATTGTTTTAAAGATGAATGCACGGTACTCCTCAAAAGTTTGGACACATCTTATTAAATTTGTTTCTTCATAATCGTAAAATTTTTAGATTATTATGTCTTTATACAAGGATGTCACAATACCAAAATTTCATACTTCACTAAGAATCAGAATATCGAAAAGTATTGAAATTCAATACCATTGTCAATACTTAATACAGTACATAATGCATGTTAAGAAAATGTATTTGAATAAATTGCACACACCGGAGGGTGTGTTCCAACTACAGAGGGATCACACTCCTCAGCCTCCCTGGAAAAGTCTGTTCGGGGGTTCTGGAGAGGAGGGTCCGTCGGATAGTCGAACCTCGGATTCAGGAGGAACAGTGTGGTTTTCATCCTGGTCGCGGAACAGTGGATCAGCTCTACACCCTTAGCAGAGTCCTGGAGGGTGCATGGGAGTTCGCCCAACCAGTCTACATGTGTTTTGTGGACTTGGAAAAGGCGTTCGACCGTGTCCCTCGGGGAATCCTGTGGGGGGTGCTCCGGGAGTATGGAGTACCGGACCCCCTGATAAGGGCGGTTCGGTCCCTGTACAACCGGTGTCAGAGCTTGGTCCGCATTGCCGGCAGTAAGTCGAACCCGTTTCCAGTGAGAGTTGGACTCCGCCAGGGCTGCCCTTTGTCACCGATTCTGTTCATAACTTTTATGGACAGAATTTCTAGGCGCAGCCAGGGTGTTGAGGGGGTCCAGTTTGGTGGACTCAGGATTGGGTCAATGCTTTTTGCAGATGATGTTGTCCTGTTTGCTTCATCAGGCCGTGATCTTCAGCTCTCTCTGGATCGGTTCGCAGCTGAGTGTGAAGCGGCTGGGATGGGAATCAGCACCTCCAAATCTGAGACCATGGTCCTCAGCCGGAGAAGGGTGGAGTGCCCTCTCAGGGTTGGGAGCGAGATCCTGCCTCAAGTGGAGGAGTTCAAGTATCGCGGGGTCTTGTTCACGAGTGAGGGAAGAATGGAGCGTGAGATCGACAGGCGGATCGGTGCGGCGTCCGCAGTGATGCGGGCTCTGCATCGGTCTGTCGTGGTGAAAAAGGAGCTGAGCCATAAGGCAAAGCTCTCAATTTACCGGTCGATCTATGTTCCTACCCTCACCTATGGTCATGAGCTATGGGTAGTGACCGAAAGAACGAGATCGCGAATACAAGCGGCTGAAATGAGTTTCCTCCGCAGGGTGTCTGGGCTCTCCCTTAAAGATGGGGTGAGAAGCTCAGTCATCCGGGAGGGGCTCAGAGTAGAGCCGCTACTCCTCCGCATCGAGAGGAGTCAGATGAGGTGGCTCGGGCATCTGATCAGGATGCCTCCTGGACGCCTCCCTGGGGAGGTGTTCCGGGCACGTCCAACCAGGAGGAGGCCCCGGGGAAGACCCAGGAGACGCTGGAGGGACTATGTCTCCCGGCTGGCCTGGGAACGCCTCGGGATTCTCCCGGAAGAGCTAGAAGAAGTGGCCGGGGAGAGGGAAGTCTGGGCATCTCTGCTCAAGCTGCTGCCCCCGTGACCCGACCTCGGATAAGCGGAAGAGAATGGATGGATGGATGGATGGCAGTTCTGTATTCAATAAAATCTTTCCATTGATGAAAATAGTAATTTTAGTCATTAAATGCAAATCTTTTGTAAAAGGTAAGAGTTAAGTTTAAGTCCTGTCAAGTTTTTTACATTGATGAAAAGAAACACTGTTACCGAGATAATGCAATGAAATGTTATAAATGTCATTAGATGTTAATTAAATAACTATTGCATAGTTTTGTAAATCATATACATAAATATTTTTAAAAAATGAAAGTAAAGCAAACATCAATTCTGTGTCTGTAAACAATTGTTGAGAAAAGTAACACACAAACTACTAACACATTTAAAGGTTTTGCATAAATGCAAACAGTGCACATTGCATTTTTGTGCAAATAAACTATTATGTCTACTGTCATATTTTTTTTGCAAGAACTACTAGCAGGTGAATGTGCTCTTCCATGATGCGTGCTTTTGTTTTGGCTGCCAATGAGCCCTGAGGTACTAAATCCATGCTCTGAAGCACAGCTGAAAACGGCAACACACAAATAGTGTTTTGCAGTTTGAGCAAGATAATGTGCTATGACAGCACACTTTGCAGAGAGGGTTTAAAAATGAAGGTAGTGATGGACCCCTTGTGCTGTAGAGTGTTGCCTCTTAATGAACAGCTCGAAATTACTCTGGCCTGCCTCTAAAACGAATTCCCCATTTCGCACAAAACCAATGCCAATTCTATAACTCTGCCTATTGTTTTTTGATTTTAATTGCAAAATCAAGCATGATAATATAATCAGCAACTTTATTGTAGGTCTTTTTTCCTTATTTTTCTGTTGTCTTAATGTCATAGATGTGTTGTTTTTGACCACCATTCTTTCTTTTCTTGCAGCTGTACTCATTGAATGAATATAAACCACCTATTTCCAAAGCCAAAATGACTCAGATAACTAAAGCTGCAATTAAAGCTATAAAGGTAAGCAAGACAAAAGTACCACATTTTTTAGTGTGATCATTACAATTGTTCTTCATGATGGTAAGACAAAGTTTATAATTATTTTACTAATATATTTTAAATATCTCAACAAACAAAATAATGCAAAATTAGTAAATATATACATTGTAGGTAGTTTTTAGCCTTCTAGAGTATACTAGCCGACATTGACATTTCTTTTGCTTGTTTACATGAATCAGAAGTTCATCTTTTTAAGCAGTAGTTAGTCATTCTTAAAATATTTGTTGCTTTAATAATATATTTTAGTAAGAGAGACTGTCACATTAATATTGCATTTAAGTAGCAAAATTACTGAAGTATGGGGCTAATCAGAATCCTCCTAACCCCCACTGGTCAGTTTATCCTATACTCTGGGTCAATTTTTCTGTTATGTTTATTGTAGCAGAACAAAGAGTACGAAAAAAGTTTGATTGCTAGTGTTATTTAGTGCACGATATTTCCTAGTTCACTCATCTGAAATGTCTTAATTTGTTTCTGTAACTCAGCTAAAGTTCAGTTTTGTTTCTTCCTGTTATTATGCATTCTATACATGACATATCTTTGTTTAAAATATAATTAAACATTTTACATGTTAACCTTTCTAAAATATTCCTAATAAAATAGCTAGTCTGTATTATTGCAGGAGAATTGAATTGGTTCAAAATATATTCAGTTTTAAATGTATTTTACAACACAGCTTTTAACACAAATTTTTCTATTGCATGTTTATTTACAATATATACAGTTAGAGAAAGTTTAGAATAAGCTTTAATTATGCATTATTTGCAAGCACAGAACAACACAAAGTGAAAGTAGATGTGTTTTCTTCACCTCTTTTTAGGAAATTCTTAAAACTTTAAATAAGGAGAAATATAAACACTTCATTTTAATTAAACATCTTTTAAATTTTACTACCAGTTTTTTTTTTTTTTTTTTTTTTTTATTATTAAAGGACAACAGTGAAGCATTGTTCTTGTAACTGTACATTCTTTTTTTAGCAGTAGGGGATTTAAAAAATTTTTTAAAAATTTGCCAAGTTATTAGTATGTTTCAGAAATATTTACAAATGAATCAGATCGCAATGTTTTTTTTTGTTTGTTTTTTTTTTTGTTTTTTTTTTTTTTACAAAAACTCAATTTGTATCAGGTTTTTTTTTTTTATATATATATATATATATATATATATAATTGTATTGCATGGCCCATACCGGTTGGATTTAAATAGAAGGATATGTAAGGTAGAGCGCTTTCATATATTGTATATTGAAATTAAAACCGCTTGTCCAGATGGAAGTGAAAGTAACTCATGTTTAAAAGTAAATTGTGTTTAGCAATTTATCTGTTATAAATACCCATGAGTTAGAAATTCCTGGTAATCCCTTGCATGCTCTATACAGCATGTACAGTTTCCTTAAGAAACTAGCAATTTTAACTGTTTTGACAATATCACATTCTAAATAAACATAGTAAACTTGCATTTTGGAGTAAAATGTGAACAACACATTATTATTGAAAGATAACTTCTAATATATATATATTTTTTTTTGTCCAAGATTTAGAAATTTGCCTTTTAATTTTGAAAGTATTTCACAGTGCACATCATTTCAGAACAGCATGATTTTTTTTTTCCACTCCTAATTTTTAATCACAAAGATTTTACATAACTTGGAAACGTAGGGATTTGCATTTTTCAGTTGAGTATTCTAATTTTTGTTTTCTGTAGTTTTTATGTTCCGGGCCTCTGCCAGTTGTACAGTTAAGAGTAACAGTTACTTAACGATTGCTGTGTTTGTTCTTTGGAGTAAGTGTGTAATTATTATGTCATTCTCCAGAGTAATTTATACAAATCTTGTTGACATACGTTTAGCCAACATACTTGGAGACTTTAGGTGGCTCTGTAAAAATGGCAGCTCCACAATGGGATCTTCATTGAAGTTTGATTGGTACTTTAGCTCTTTTTTAGGATATCCGCTTTTATCATATTGATTAGAAGCAATTATCTGAAATGTTGAATGCATTTAAATGTACTTTTATTCAAACCATTGTTCTTATTTGTTTAGCAGAAATGGAAAATTTAAGTAATTTCATCAACAGTCATAGAAAATTAAAGGTGTCATTTTTATGATACATTGTGGCATGCTGGGTACACCTTAAATTTAAATTTCCTGGAAATGTTTCATAAGTATTTTGTGTGTTTTTGGGTTTTTTTTTCCCTGAGTTTTCTGTACGACAGTAATAGAAGAACAACCTGCAGACCATTGTGTGTATGTGTGTATAATCGCTCTTTCCCTTCCCTCAGCAGCTCTCCCAGCTCTCCAAAAGCAGTGAAAGTGAAGCAGGAGGAGGGGCGTGAGAGTAACATTGAGATAAGGGAGTCCTAACCACATTAGGTAGGAGATGGGCTGTTTCAAGGACAGATAAAGAGGAATGACTTACTCTTAACGTCAAAATCCACTGCAAGAAAGTTAACTTCGTACTTGAAATTAAGTCGCACTGAGCCCAAGATGATTCTCCTCTATATGTACAGGGCAGATTTAACAGTTTGAATATCAGTGTAGTTATTTTGGAATAAGCAAGATAATCCAGAAGTCTTGCCATCTAATTAAGCCATTAGTTAGGTCAAGTATTTTAATTGTCAGTGTAGGTTGTGATTTGGGTAGCAGAAAATATATTTGAACATTTGACTACTTTTTTCCAAATTGAAATAACTTCTACTGGATCATTAACTGCTCAGTGAGATTGATAATGTTTATGACTGCATTCATCATTGTTGTCTGTGGTAGCATATAGCATTTCTTGATCTTACAAGTTGATGTATTCTTGCTTATTAAAATAAGAATTAGCCTTCCATATCAGTTATTTTTCCTTTGGTATAAAGTTTTTAACAGACATTTTTCCTCATGCTGTTTTGGTTTCTCCTGGTCTAATAATGAGTCATTACCTAAAAGGAGACTCCATGGTTTCTGTATATAATGTTTGTGGTTTTGATTTAGATATTTGTAGCAAACCTATGAGGTCTCATCTTGTAATTTTGCTTTCAACTGTTTAAAGAACTTAGAATAGTGATGATTTTTAAACCTGAAGTAATATTTTGTCCAATTTATGCTTCTGATTTTTAATTGCTATCCTAATACGTTTGGCCTTATTGTTTTCAGTTTCTTTTATTTAACATACTTGTATTTTTTTTAATATACTCGATCCTTTCACTCTCTTCAGCAATAATGGAAAGCCTGTTTTTTGCAATTATAAATGTGTGATTTAACATTTATCATTTGCTCTATATTTTATAATTGGTGTCGAATCATCATTTTGTCAGTTTATTATAATGTATTTGTTTCAATGCAGTATTATGCATAGCAAGTGTAAATCAGGGCTGTGGTGGTACTACCTAACATATTGCATTTTATTATTTTTAAAAGGTTGGGCTTAGTGACATTTTACACTGCTACTGTGGGAATTGAAGTGCAATTTATTGTGTACCTACAATTTCATTGCATTTAGGCTCTTTTATATTTTTGATGGCAATAGTCAGTGACCCCCTATCCGAAATGCAGTTAAACACCACCTAATATGGCAGTCTCCTGGGAGAGTGTCTTACCGTTTCATGTCATTTTGGCCTTTTATATTTATTGGTTTCAGGGCTGGCATAATATATATACATTTTTATTTATTGTGTGCAGGGCCAGCTTATAGCAGACATAATATATGTACATTTTAACAAAAAAGCAGTAAGCAAGCTCGTTAGCTCATTTGAAGTAATAAGCACTTGCTTATTCTTGCCCATGGTTATCCCAAGCATTATAGTCTCACTCTTTTTTAGTTTGTCCCCTATTTGATAATTAAACTACCCACTTTTCATATCTTTTTACGTCACTAATGGCATTATATCTTATATTTTGTTCTATCAATGCTGAAATAAAATACTACAAAAATGTTCTTCCCAGCACCACACAATGCATTTTTCTTATTATGTTGGTGTAATACTTTGCCATCTGTTACACAGATTAAATAGTGAATCACAAATACTGTTAATTGGTGGTCTTTCTCATTTTTATTTGCTTACTACATTCATGAATGAAAAGTTGTATCTACAAAGACCACAAATGCATTACACCATTTTGCAGAATAGGTAGTCTAGAGTTTTAAACAGGTTGCCTGTCTTTTCAGAAATTATATATTCTTTGTTTTAGGCTTTGGAAAACACCATATCTTTCAAGAAAATGGCTAGTGTTCTATCAATACTGTTTGGACTACTATGGATTTCCCCCACCCGACATAAGTAGCCTGTATGCGCAATTTTTGGATAGAATTCCAAATTAAGTGCATGTGTTTAAAAAGCAGAAGTACATATATCCTGGAAAAATTAATCTTTCAATTGTGCAATTAAGAACTTGTAAATTTCCAAGTAATCTACAGTAATTCCCAGATCTAGCATAGAAAGGGTTAAAAGAGACTCAAATATGAAACAGTGAAATGAGTAAATCAGACCTGAGAGAGACTGGTAAGGATGCATGCAAGTCTGTGACTAGAATGGTTGTGTTCAAATTTGGTTGTTTAGTTAATTGAAATTGAATAGATTCTGTAATAAGTGAGCTACTTTTCAACAAAGATCAGGAAAAAACTGTAGTTTATCACTGGATAGAGCTATACATCATCCATTTAACAGCCCTACTTCCATGATTGTAGCAAAGAAGAAACTGTGAAAAGTGTTTTACTTTCATCCATTTGAAGCAGAGATTTTTGCAACTTTTAAAAAAAGTAAAAGTGCAACTGCATCAGTATTTTGATCTTTGCTTCTTCATATTTGCTTTTTAGTTTCATATTAATTGTCTTTATAATTTAAATGCAAGTATTTGTCTATAAAATAGTAGTAAAGGAGCAAGCACATACATTTATCAAAGTTGTTTAACATGTTCCTTTTTAAGGTGGTGGCTATGCACCTGTTGTGCTCTTTTCAGAATCCAGATTGTAAGGGCTAGGCTATTGTGCTCATGAACAAGTTCAGCTAAAGTCCTAAAGGTGTTAGATTCTTTAGATGCCTCAGAGAGCATTTAAAAAATAATAAGATAAAGTAAATGATAAAGTAAATGTGTGGTACTGTTACACACTTTAGGCGCACTATTCTAAATGCAACATGCTGTATTGTTAGATTTATAATTCTTATGGCATGGTATTTTTACCGTCAATATTCAAATACTCTTAAAGTAACACTGATATTAACGGGCATCAAGATGAATCATTTTCATAAAATGAGTGTTTGCCTCTTATCTTTTATTCAGGTATTTTTGCAACAACGGTGGCTACTGTTGAGGTTGAGTAATTGACATTACTTTAAAAAAAAAAAATGTATTACCTAGAGAGACTGAAGGCTCATTATTAATACATATAATTGTAACACAAGACAGTAAGAAGTACTGAATCAGTCTTAACCAAAATTGTTTAAGGTAAAAATAAAGGAGAAATTTTACTTTCGTCAGTAATTTTTTTATTTACTTAAAAAATAAAGATGGAAGGAAAGCTGTATGTTGAGTTAGGTGTTGAACTGTTGAAGAAACTTAAGAACAGAGTTTGTAGATGAAAGCCTTAGTTTTGTTTTTTGAGTGAGGCTTAGGATTGGCTATAGTTAACAACAACCCTAGTCAACTCCAGTACAAGTCTTGATTTGCATGAGGGAAAGCTATAAGACAAACAGTGCAATGAAGGAAATTATTCAAAAGTACAAAGAATTGTAGACCACCTCTACAATATTTTGGGACGTTTCTAATTGAAAGTGGCAAATTGATTTCCTTAGAAGTAATGCATAATCTGTAAGGTTTGTTTGCAAAGTTATTACCAACACATCCCTAAAAAGACTATAAATAAAGTCAATGTCAAATATAAATTGATCCTTTTTTAAATCTAAATTTAAGTTTACATAGAGGAGATGTCTGTCATGGAAGACAGAAACCAAATGTGTCTTTGCCCCTTTATGTACAAGCTGTGGGTAATGACTAAAAGAATGACTGCTACCATTTGCATCCAAAATGAGATTTCTGTGTGAATTTGCTTGGCTTGTCCTCTGTGACATGGTAATGAACTTGACAAGACACAGAAACCTAGTATTTGAACTGCTGTTTCTTCAGATTGAGTGAGCCAGTTGAGGGAGTTTGGGTTATAGCTAGGATACCCTTTGTCACCTCCTACATGGAGATATAATAGACATGGCTCACTGAGAGAAGATCCAGGAAACTTTGTAGGAATTATGTCTTACTGTCCTGGGGGTATCTGAGAATTTCCTTGTAGAAGCTGGAAAAATTAAGAGTACTATAGTATGGCTTGGCATTTTTCTACTACAGTAATTATCAGAAAGAAAACACATGAACAAATGTATAAGTATTGAGAATTTCAGAGATGGGCTCACAAGTATTTACAGAAATCAACTTCAAAATAAATACTGACAGTGCTATAAAAAAAGTATTTGCCCCATTCTGATTTCCTCTGTTTTGCGCATTAATAACACTTGTATCTGATCTCCAAACAAATTTAGTACAATACAAACGACAAGGTTTTGAATGATTGTTTGATTTATTGAACGAAAACGTTCACCAACACCTATATCTCCCATGTGTAAAAGTAATTGCCCCCTTAGTCATTCAACCAGTGAACCAAAGTGAAATGATAATGGATTAAATTCAACTAACCACACCCAAGCTCAATTTCTGCCAGCCCTATTGAAACTAAACATCACTTCAATCGAACACAATAGGTCACAAAGCAACCTCTAAAACCCTGGGACTCCAATGAACCACTGTGAGAGCCATCATCTCCAAATGGGGAAAAATTGGAACAGTGGTCTGTCCAGGAGTGACAAGCCTACCAAAATTACTGCAAGAATGCGTAGAAAATTCATCCAGGAAGTCACTGAAGAACCTAGATGAACACCTAGGGAACTGCAAGTGCGCCTTGGCTCAGTTAATGTCAGTGGTCATGATTCCAGTATTAGAAAGACACTAGGCAGATATGGTATACATGGCAGAGTTGCAAGGTGAAAACCACTGCTGACCGAAGGGAACATAAAGGCTTGTCTAACATTTGGCAAAAAAGACCTTGATAATCCCCCAACAATTTTGAAATAATGTTGTATGGACTGATGAGTCAAAAGTGGAACTATTTGGAAGACATGGGTCCTGCTATAGCTAGAGTAAACAAAACTTTCCATAATAAGAACATCATGGTGGTGGTAATGTGCTGTTTCAGCATGAGCAGCTTGCCATAATTGAGAGAAGCATAAATTTGGCACTCTGCTAGAAAGTACAGTAAAACCTTGATTATACGTCAGGGGTTGGGACTGAGGCTGTGATGGATAAGAGAAAACACAGATAGCAGAACAGCTGCTTTAAAAATGACACTGTAGATTAGCGAATGGTCATATATATTTACAAAACAAAATATATTAACAAAATTAATTCATAAAATAATGTAATGACCTGCCTAATAAGGAAACGCAACTCAGAGGTTCTGGTGTTTTCTTCGTTTTACTTGGAGTCTTCATTCTGTAACACAGTGGCCTGTCTTATACTCCATTATCTGCGTTACAGAGCACACCTCCAAAATAATAAAAGAAAACTTTCCCTACCAATCAGTTGTATCTCCTGCCACTCGCATTCCTTATTTCTGTATACCGCAAAACACTCCTGCTTGTTGTCTCCTGACTCCCTACTCAGATTTTCCATCCACCACACCTTCCTTGTTCGCCTAACTTCTCCTATCACTCATCTCCTAAGAGGCATATCTGCCCCTTACAGAATAGAAGCTCTTCACCTAGTCCCATTACTTACAGCATTCATTACACACTTTCTGCTCCCACACAGGTCATCACAAGCTGCCTGCGTGTCACTATATATTAACAAAACAATATAACAGAATTCAAAAAGAAAATTACAATGCAGGAGAATACTAACATTAATACATTAACATTACTGCCAGTGGTTTCAATTTTTGAGAAGTTTTTCAATTTTATTGACATCATACTTTATATCATTCACTGTTGTTCTTCCTTCTCCGTAAATTGAAGCAATACTTGAAACACTTTTGCCGTTTTGTAAACATTTAATAATAAAGTTTTTCGTGACAATTCCAACACCACATGCTTACGTTTATCAGCTATAACATTGTATAGGAGATTAATCATAATAAAAGAGAAAAGCTACAAAACACTATTAAAACTAAAGCTATGTAACTGACACTGTGATTTCAAAATATGATTTGACAAGTGGTGCTAGGGAAGAATACTTTATGCTACCAGAAGTGAGAGTTATTCCAATGTGCACGGCGGGAGTAGTACAGTAATAGCTAGGCTCTGGCGTGCGCTTATTTATTTATTTATTTTTTGGCCCTGACAGTTAACAGAGACTGTCAGCTAATTGAGTGACGGATAATCGAGGTGTTACTGTAATTAAGGAGAGCATCTGGTCATCAGTCTGTGATCTGAAGCTCAAATGCAATTGGGTTATGCAACGGGACAGTGATCTGAACCACAAGAGCATGCCCACTTCTGAATGGCTGGGAAACGCACAAAAAAAAAATTAGTTTTTGAGTGGCCTAGTCAAACTCTTGACTTGAACACAATTGAAATGTTGTGGCTGGACCTTAAATGGGCAGATCATTATCAAAAACACTCCAGTGCAGCTGAGCTACCACAATTATGTGGAGAAGAATAGGTCAAAGTTTCTGCAGCAATGCCAAAGATTGATCTTCTGTTGCTGGAAGTGTTTAATTGCAGTTGTTGCTGTTAAAGGTGACACAACTAAGTATTAAATTTAGGAGGCAATTCTGTCTTTTAACATGGAATAGCATAGGTGTTGATGAAATTTTTCCTCTCAATAAATCAAGTGCCCATTTAAAAACTGTGTATCGCATTTACTCAGATTCTTTTATTTTATACTAAATTTGTTCAGAGATCAAAAACAATTAAGTGTTATGACTAAGTAAAAGTAGAGGAAATTAAACAGATATTTATTCTTTCCATTGTTTTTACTTTTTTAGACTTTGTTTTTCTGCTTATTCTTTAAGCCTGAAAATGGATTTCCAGTATGTCAGCAGTGTTCCTAATGAGACTGGGAAGACTCATTATGTATGCATCTATATATCCCATATAACTGGCCTAATGGGAGCATTTAGATAACAGAGGTCTCAAAATAGACCCTTTTGGTATACCATGACATAGATCCCTGAACTATGATCACCACAGTTAACAAAGAGTGTTTTGCCTGTTAAATAAAACTAAAACCAACTTAAGACATGGTTAGAGAAGCCACTGTTAGACCATTGACTTAATCGATTTATAAGAATACTGTGGTTAATGATGTTGAATGCCGCACTTGGGTCTAGTAGAACAAGAACAGCTATATAGCCTCTGTCACTTACTGAATTAACCAGTGCAGTTTCTGTGCTTTAATTTGTTCTAAAGTTAGGCTGAAACTAGAATGTTTATATGGTCACATAATTTAATAAAAAATGCTTTTTCTAAAATTTTACTTAAAACAAAAAAAAAAGCAGGTTAAAAATGGGCTAAAGTTGTCAAAGACAGAGAATTATAGGTTATTTTTGTTGAGCAGGTGTTTTAACGATTGCATTCTTTAGATAATTTGGGAAGACCACCATATCTTGACATAATTCATCAAGTCTGTATATATATATAATACACACACACACACTAGGGGGCTTCGCTCGCCAACGCCCGTATTTGGTTTTCCGGATACATACTTTTAAGATTTTTTTTTTTTCTTTGAATTGTTGCTATTTCATTGGTTCAGTTTTATTTCAGAACTTCTGTAAAAACAATATTTGTAATCTTGCGAGTCCCAATATGCTGAATCTTTTTAATGAGATCAAGATAGGTTTCTCTGTTTGGAATTTCAGCATAGACAAAATGATCTACATCATCAGCATTTAATAATTTTTTTTTTACAAAGTAACAAAGTAAGTAGAGTTCTGCTTTGGACTCCTGTCTGTAAAGTCGTGCTATTTTTCCTCTCACAGTTCCAAAAGTACATGGGTTTACCAAGGTGATACCCCAGCTTTTGTCTAGGTTTTTGTACAAGGGCTAGACAGAACGTTTTTGACTCCTTTTTTGGTTTTTAAATAAGCAGACAGATAAATATATATACATTAACAAAGTAACTAATAAATGCATGTGTGGTAAACTCCGTTTTTGTAATTCTCAAGATTCTTTATTTGTCACATGCATAGTTATACAGGACAACACGCAGTGAAATGCATCCTGATCCGCTTATCAAAAACTGTGCAAAGTTAGAAGAATATCAGTTAGATTAACAAAAAGTCATAGATCGAAAGATAACAGTATAGTAGAACATAATAAATAAGTAAAATTATGTGAATAAAGTAGAATTAAGTGTTAAGGTGCAATAGTGTAGTAATTATTGTGCAAAACCAAAGTTAGACTGGTGCATAGTTAAATGAGGCAGTTTGTTTGTTTGCGCTACTATGATCTTTACTTTTTTTTATATTTTCTAATTTTCCTACTTTCATATCCTTTAATTTTCTCCACATGTGTATAGCGCAGTTTTTTTTTTTGTTTTTTTTTTTTTAGCCTTTCTAATTTCCCTGGTTTCATAGTCTCTAACCTGCTCTGCATGTGTTTGGCACCAACGTTTGCAAACATCTCTATGAAGTTCTGCTTTGTCTTTTACTCGCTGTCATTTAGTTCTGAGCCGGATTGAACGTGCTTTTTTTTCAATTCCACTTGTTCCAAGCTGATAATTACTTTCCTTATTTTCTGAATTTGCACCTTGATTATTCTTTTTTGCTCTTTTTTCTGTCCAACACATTTGAGTCTCTTTTCTCCGCGCTTTTCTTTATTCTTCGTTTAATCATCGATGTTTCATTTCTACCCCATTCATTTCATTTCTACCCTATTCATTTCTACCGTATTGACCTTATACACTTTATATGCACTGAGAGCCCTGGAGCTGTGTGTGCTGCATGACTGCCTTTACACTACTGATTTGTTTTTGTTTTTTTGATATTGCTTGTAAGTAGGGTGTGTCTTGCAAGACTCTCGTTCTATGTTCCCATGAGATGCACCGTGGCAGGTCTTTTTCGTCTCGCGGGTCTTTAAATTATCTTTCGAGAAAGATCACGTATCGTAGACTATCAGGACAGGGGACAGGATTTCTTTTTATAATAGATAGATTATATATAAAGTACACCATCAGTTAGCCCATCGGAGATGTCTTTTAAAAAAGCATGTTGGGACTGGGTCAAGGAAATTTTTCATATTTAAAATATTTACATGTGTGTGTTAAATTATGTTAAACTACATGTACAGTTCTTTATAGGGTATGTAACTAGATCATTACTATGTGATTTTGTTCAGAATTATTTATTAAACTTTCCCATACAAGCTAAATGTTTTAGCTTATGTTCATTCCTCAAATACTAACAAGTTCTGTTTATTTTTTTCTTTTGATAGTCAGTGAGTTTCTTCATATAACATGTGAGGGTCAGTTCATAGATTGTCATAAGTTATTTAAATTACTTATCTTTACATGTTGTTATTAAAAATATTCACTGATTTTATTGATTAAGCAGCATTCCTCATATGATATTACATCAAAATCCAAGCAATAATATCATTGCCAGATAAACCAGAAACATTTATGTAACACACTTGTAAAATGTTTAAAGTACTTTGCAAGAAGTGAAAAGAGAATTACTTTAACAAAGAACAACTAATGAATAAATAGAAATGTACATAATACAGATTTACAAGTAAGAAGTCCCTAAGCATGACTTAGATTACTATTAAACAGTTTTAAGGTTTTAATGGTTATAGTGCTCAGTTGCAGAATTTAGTGCTCTATTAGGATTATTATACAAATCCTAAGATTATTTGGCCTACATTCTTTTATAACCACTTTTTAATGCTGCTTTTACATCAGGGAGTTTTCAGATAGTTTGTCCACACTTTTTGTGGCATTTCACCTTCAGAACTTTTACTACAGAATACCTGTAAAAACAGTCAATGTTGTTTTGCTATCAAACTTTCTCATATAAATGATCCGATGAATTTTTTTTTCATTTTTTATTTTTTAGTTATTATTTATGTTTATAATTTATGGTCGAAGGATACCAGTACTGATCCTAGGAGCAGTGAGGACAAGGAACAGTCCTCTGGGAAAGAAAAAAACATAGTTGAGCAGGTTTTGGATGCATTTTTTAGTTTCATTTAATTTTGCATTATTGTACACATACCTTAATTCATTACTTTGAACTTGATTTGTGCAGTGCAGGGTTTGCCTTTTATATTTTCGAGTGGCATTATATATCAGGACTTTTATACCCAGTTACATTCTTTAATTGGAATTGTCCTTTGTTTGCAGATATGAGTTTGTCCTTTTAATAATTTTATAAAGCAGACTTTTTTTGCTTATGTACATGAAACTCACAAGGGTCACAGATTAACTGGGAATTTGGGGGCAGAGAGAGCACATGCACCTAAGTCAAGTTTGTTTCTTATTTAGAAGTAGCATTGAAACTATTAAAATTAGTAATGTATTAAAATCTTATCTACAAATCCCTTGCATCTATGCTGCTGTGGTATCGTACACATAATAGGATGAGTTAGTGATATGGTAGAGAAAGAGAGAGCTAAAGAGAATGCAGCACCAGATATAAAATGCTGAAACCTGTACTGTATATCTGAAATTCCCATTTTAACTTAAACCAGGTACACATCCAATACTGAAGAAGCAAGGAAATTCAGCCTATCCCAAGATTGTTATATGATTTGTAATGAAAGAAGTGTTAAGCTTTTACTTGTTTTTAAAATGGGGCCCTGCGTCATTCTTACAGTAAGACTGAATGATGTGTAAAATTATGAGGCTGATCAGTCACCTCAAAAAAACCCACCAGTTTTGACAGGGGTATGGCCTCAGGTGAGGCATTACTACTTTAACTGAAAAAGCCAAAATTTCTGCAGTTTTCAATATGGCTACAGGCTACCTCCTTGTTTCACTGTATAAAGATATTCCACTACATTGTTAAATTTAATAAAAGGACAAGTGTCTTTGTGCTTGTGTATCTTTGTGTCCATCAGGTTGCTAGGGTTAGGAGGAATAATTTAAAAATAGGCAAAACATGTAGAAGAAAGGTCAAAAAACGTCAAACCTGGTTACAAAAAAAAAAAAGACAAATTCCTGTATAAAAAAGAAGAAAATGATCTAATCACCCAGTTTTGTTGTCTGTTCTGTGTCTGGCAAATGACAGCATGGTATTTGCTTTCTTGCACCTGCCCTGATCTTGTGAACCAAGTTTATATCTGTAATGCTAATGACTGATAACTTTGTGTTTTGTGTGATAGATGAGTGAAAGTAACAATAAATTGATGCGTATGTCAGGAAACCAAAGCCCATGACTAGGCTAGAGTTGCTAAACCAGACCAATGCAGTAGCGACCACGTCCACATTTTCCCAGTAAAACACATCGACTATAACAATATTCAGTTTGCTATCTAGGGTTGTTATAATGGGTGTGCATTATTATACCAGACCAAATTAGCAACCTTTGTATCAGATAAAAAAACATGAGGTCTACATTGATTACTTAGATTTCACCACATCTTGGATAGGTAGCACAGCTAGTTTAATTTAGAAAAGCACAGAAGTGTGGATTGGTGGCTAAGAAGAAATCATCTGTGCCATTTTGGAAATATTTGGACTTCAATGAAAATAAATATGGTAAGCCACAAGATTTAACACAAGTTATTTTCACAAAGCAGGAAGGTAATCGTAAAAGATTCCAAATGAACTTGCGTAGTCATTGCTTATATTGTTGGATTGGAACTCAACATTTTACTATGAATATATGGATTCTGGTGTTCCACTGGACATAATCTACATAAGCTAAAATGTCTGTGCCCAAATAAATCTGATGTCTGTGTTCCATGACTTACACAAGCATGCAGTCTGTAAACTCAAACAACCAAATACCATAGTAAGAGCTAATGCATACAGTGTAAACTAAATTCTGTAATTCAGTGACTTAGTTTCAACTATAAGCATTACAATAAAAAAGGAAAAATATAAAATAAAGATTTTTAAGTGACAGAAGTTTATTCAAAATTTGCAGTAAAAAGAATGTTCTTCTTTTGGCTGCTCCCGTTAGGGGTTGCCACAGCATCTTCTTCCATATCTTTCTGTCCTCTGCATCTTGTTCTGTTACACCCATCACCTGCATGTCCTCTCTCACCACATCCATAAACCTTCGCTTAGGCCTTCCTCTTTTCCTCTTCCCTGGCAGCTCAATCCTTAGCATCCTTCTCCCAATATACTCAGCATCTCTCCTTTGCACATGTTCAAACCAACGCAATCTCGCCTCTCTGACTTTGCCTCCCAACCGTCCAACCTGAGCTGACCCTCTAATGTACTCATTTCTAATCCTATCCATCCTCCTCACACCCAGTGCAAATCTTAGCATCTTTAACTCTGCTACCTCCAGCTCTGTCTCCTGCTTTCTGGTCAGTGCCACTGTCTCCAACCCATATAATATAGCTGGTCTCACTACCGTCCTGTAGACCTTCCCTTTCACTCTTGCTGACACCCGTCTGTCACAAATTACTCCTGACACTCTTCTCCACCCATTCCACCCTGCCTGCACTCTTTTTCACCTCTCTTCCACAATCCCCATTACTCTGTACTGTTGATCCCAAGTATTTAAACTCATCCACCTTCGCCAAATCTACTCCCTGCATCCTCACCATTCCACTGACCTCCCTCTCATTTACACACATGTATTCTGTCTTGTTCCTACTGACCTTCATTTATCTCCTCTCTAGAGCATATCTCCACCTCTCTAGGGTCTCCTCAACCTTCTCCCTACTATTGCTACAGATCACAGTGTAATCAGCAAACATCATAGTCCATGGGAACTTCTGTCTAATCTTGTCTGTCAACCTGTCCATTACCATTACAAATAAGAAAGGGCTCAGAGCTGATCCCTAATGCAATCCCTCCTCCGCGTTGAATGCATCCATCGCTCCTACCGCAGACCTCAGCACTGTCACGCTTCCCTCGTACATATCCTGTACAACTCTTACGTACTACTCTGCCACTCCCAACTTCCTCATACAATACCACAGCTCCTCTCGAGGCACCCTGTCATATGCTTTCTCCAGGTCCACAAAGATGCAATGCAACTCCTTCTGGCCTTCTCTAAACTTCTCCAACATCCTCAGAGAAAACATTGCATCTGTGGTGCTCTTTCTTGGCATTAAACCATACTGCTGCTCACTAATCATCACCTCACTTCTTAACCTAGCTTCCACTACTCTTTCCCATAACTTCATGCTGTGGCTCATGCTGCACATCCCCCTTATTCTTAAATATCGGCACCAGTACACTTCTTCTCTACTCCTCAGGCATCCTCTCACTTTCCAAGATTCCATTAAACAATCCTGTTAAAAATTCCACTGCCATCTCTCCTAAACACCTTCATAGCTGTCCGTCCCTCCTCCTTGCTAATCCGCTGCACTTCCTGATTCACTATCTCCACATCATCCAACCTCTTCTCTCTCTCGTTCTCTTCATTCATCAGCCTCTCAAAGTACTCTTTCCATCTGCTCAACACACTCTCCTCACTTGTGAGTATGTTTCCATCTTTATCCTTTATCACCCTAACCTGCTGCACATCTTTCCCAGCTCGGTCCCTCTGTATAGCCAATCGGTACAGGTCCTTTTCTCCCTCCTTAGTGTCCAACCTCTCACAACTCATCATACACCTTTTCTTTTGACTTTGCCACCTCTCTCTTCACCTTGTGCCTTACATTGCATCCGGAAAGTATTCACAGCGCATCACTTTTTCCACATTTTGTTATGTTGCAGCCTTATTCCAAAATGGATTAAATTCATTTTTTTCCTCAGAATTCTACACACAACACCCCATAATAAAAGTTGATCAAAGTATACAGGATAATGGTTATAATTGGAGAAATTTTCAAATTGTAAAAGATTTTTGGAATCATTTATAATGATTCATATAATCCATGCATTTTAATTGAATTAAATTAGTTCTTTTATGGGTGCTCCACGATTTTATTTTTAGTCACATATGATGAACAAAATCTTAGTACAAGAATTTTTTTTTTAATTTTTAGTGCATTTTTGAATAAAATCATGTCACTTAAAAATCTTTGTTTTAATATATTTTTTAGACACCCGAATGTCACACAGTCCTCAGCACATTACAAAAACCTTGACTTTGGTGGGAAGGTGATTTGATAGAAATGACATTAGCGACAGAGTGGAATTGAACCTATATTAATTAATCAAAATGAACTTTTTTTTATTTGTCTTCATTAGTCTTGAACCTTCAACCATTTGATCGAACGTCCAACACGCTAACCACTTGACCAACACCCCAAATTTTTCATATATGTGTGTGTTGGCTAAAAATATAATATAAGGAAAGGAGAAATTTAAATCTGAAAATCCTTGGTCAAAACAGCTGAAATATGAAGTTTGAAGGTACCCAATTTGGTAAAAGTGGGTAATAAAGTGATTGCAAATTTTGACCCAGACAAACAGATAGGGCAAGTTGAATATAATCATGTAGTAATTATAATAATTATGATGGTCACAAGCTGACGGCATAATACAGTAACTCAAATGATCCTTTAAACTTCTGTCCAATTTACTGTGCAACAATATAAACTCCATAAGTGCACCGTGGTCTGTTATATTATCCTCATAGACTACATTCACACCATAGCTAAAATTTTCTCGATTCTAAAGTTTAGTTCATTTCCGATTTGTCGATTTTTTTTTTTTTTTTTTGTTTGATCAGATTAATTTTGTAAGCAATCGAAATCTGACCTATGTACAAATTTCTGAGAGTTCTTCTGTCCTAAGGTGTTCTTGCTCAGTTCTGCTTTCAAATACATTGTTCCTCACAATGGTAGGGTGGCTATCTTATCTGGTCGAGGTCATTAAATGTAAGAAAATTAATATTTTACACATTTTGATGCATCGATCTACAGATTTTTACAATTTGTTGTTCCACTTTTATGCAACATTTTTTCTGTTCCACATTTCTCTGTCCTTCTTAATTTTTAAGTTAGAAGAAACTTGTTGACATCATAGTCTTGTAAAGTTATGTGTTTCTTATCTTTAACACGTTTTTAATAAATTTGCACCTTGTTATTTTTAATGCAGTTTTTAGATTGTTTTGTACATCTCTCCCAATGGCCAATGCACCCTGTATGCACACTTGCATCATTCAGCTGACTGTCTGAGTTCAGGAAATGCAGCCAGTACAAGTGCTAAAGGCTCATCTCTCTGACAACCAATTATTGGCACACTTGCATTAAAAAAAAAACAACATAAGCAGGGTAAAGTGAGACTCTTTTTGTAAGTTGCTTTGATATTATAATGCCACTGTAACATGATTTTAACAGGCATACACTTTTTTCTTTTAACAGAGGCTGTAATCTTTGATGATTATAGACATAGATGTGGTGACGCATACAAAGACTAGACAGCCAGTTGAAGTTATTTTGAACAGTCCCAGCAGGATCACTAGTTGGAGTATTGTTGAACATCCTCTGACTCTTTGTTCTCTAAATAACCTATCACAAATGTCTTCTGTGGGCCTTCCTTATCATAAAATGTAAAGCATTTAAAACAACATACCTACTGTGCTGACCCCCAAATACAGAGGAAGTTGTCAGGTTGATAATTTGCATTTTGTGAGGGGAAAAATGTAGTCAGAGGTATGTTTCTAATTAGGGCTGCACAATTAACTGAATATTAATCTAGATTGTGCTAATTGTGGAAAGTGATGATTACTTCATTATATTTAGTACTCATGCTCTGTCTGTAACCAAGCTTTCCCAGTTACAAACTGCTCTAAATGGCAAATGAGTGTTCTTATCAAGCAAAAATACATTCACTAGATGAATCAGAAGAACTAGAACTATGTGATTCCAGACCACACCTTTTAAAAATTGCAAATGTACACCAATCAGCTACAACATTTAAACCACCTGCCTAATACTGTGTAGGTCCACCTCGTGCTGTCAAAACAGCTTTGACCTGTCAAGGTATAGGTATGAACTCCACAAGACCTCTGAAGTGTCTTGTAGTATCTGGCATCAAAGCCTTTAATTTGTGAAAATTGTAAGATTGGGCTTTCATGAATTGACCTTTTTTCCAGCACATCCCACAGACTCTTGATCAGAATGAGATCTTGGGACTTTGGAGGTCAAGTCAACACCTTGAGCTCTTTGTCATGTTTCTCAAACCATTCCTCAACTGTTTTTGCACTGTGGCAGTGCACTTTATCCTGCCGAAAGAGGCAATTGCCATGAAGGGGTATACATTGTCGGCAACTATCTATAGGCAGGTAGTACATGTCAAAGTAACTATCATATGAATGTCCACATGAACCTGCAGTTGCTTGGATGCAAACAGGACTGCATGGCTATTGAATAGTAATGTGGTTTTGTGCAATCCTCCTACCTGGTACCTGTGTAAAACTGACATTTGTGTTTTTCTTTAAATAAACATTGCTTTGCACATGAGTTCTGCTATGCTCACTTTCAAAACACATGCCTGTCGTACATGAATCAGACAAAATATATTAAGTCTGCTTTTTTGTTTACACAGTACGAGTAATGATCAGGGTAAAATCCATGGACAATTCCAGAGATTAAAATACCGCCCAGAACCCTGTTTAAGTTCTCAAAAATAGGACATTTTCTGTGAAAAAGAGAAAGTCACATTCCCCTGTAGCTATTCATCTGTCTGTTTTATAGATCAACTCAACTGGTATTGTGAAGAAGAAAAAAAAAACTGTTATAAGCAGATTTACTCTCACCTGTGTGATGATTCTTTTCCCTGCTGTTGTTTTAAGAATTCGATTAGGCTGTCTTCCCAAATCATGTGCTTTTTAAAAGGGAAAGCATGAATGCAGGCTGGTTGCACAAATGGTGGAGAAAGAAGGTGTGAGAAGGTGCAAAAAGGGTGGAATTGTGGAGAACTGCAGTTTACACATTTTTCCTCTGTCTTTATGGGTTTTCCTCTGGGTACATTTGCTGTGTGTATGAATGTGCCCTCAGAAATACTGCACCTGGTCTCCTGTTAGTTATAGCCTTCCTTTTTAAGTGGCCCCCCACAACTTTACATGAATAAGTGGAATAGAAGATGAATGAATAAATTCCAAATTTTAGACTTTTTAGCATTCTGATTAGCTGTAATGGATTATGTTGCAAAGGTTCAAAATCAATCTAAAATACATAGAGGAGGGAAGTTCTTGAGACCTGCTCAGTTTAAATCTCATTTAATTTGATTCTTGCATCTGAGTCATGTTGCCCACACAAGGATTTAGCAAGCACATAATGAGAAATCAGTGTAAATTTCTGAAAACATAAGAAGAAAAAGCTACCTATGAGTCTTGAAAGGACTGCAAAACATTTTTAAGGCTACGGGATGCTGCTGAGCCATAAGGTCTAAATGAAAAATAGTAGTGAATTTACCATTGGGGGACATCACAAAGGATCCTAAAAAAACATCCAAACACATTCATGACTTCATAATTAGGAAGACAATGAGTAAGAAAGCGCTTCATTTAAAACTGTGGAAAGTGCAAACCTCTGCTTGCAAGTGCCAAAAGTAGTGTTTTTTTCAATGACATGGGTCACATAATAGCTGGCATAAAGCAAGTACAGCTTTTCATAGTAACATTATACCGTCAATTACGTGTGATTGTGTGGAGATTCTTTACTGCCTTATTAACTGAATGACTTGCTATAATTTTGTGGGCAGGCATTGTGTTTATATATTAAAAAAAAAATGTAGGGAGGAGGTTATCTGTATGTTGAGCTGAAACTTAAGCATATTTGGGTAAAATAGCAAGACGGTGACCCAAAAGACAAAAGCATTTCCACTTCAGAATGACTGAAAATAAGTTTTGGTCATATCTAGTCAAAGTCCAAACCGAAACCCAAAGTATAACAGTTCACACTTGAGAACCTACCAGTGTTTCTGGATTGAAGCAGTTCTGCAAGGAATGGTGCACAAATAATTCTGCTAGAGTGATGCGAAAGACTGATTTTCAATAATTGGAAGAGTTTTCATTGCATCTGAAAGTAGCATTAATAGGCAGTTACTTTTTTTTTTTAACACTAGAATTACCAAAGCTTACGAAAAAACTTGTAAATCCGGCCCACTTTAAATCCGCTCGCACCTCTCCAATCAGCGTCCTTTGTGTTGTAAATGTGTCGATAAGCCCAAGCAGCCTGCTGTACCACTGTAAACCCCCCACCCCCCAACCGCTATAGAAATGACAAAAACCTATCCCAATTGAAGCCTTGTTTATCAGGGAGTCCTAGAGCTGTATAGGCTAAAAAATATATATATAATTATTTGGAAAACATGCATTTCGTGTGTGTTCCGTGTCTACAAAGATCTACTGTCTATGTAAGTGTAGGATGACAGAAATGTTGAACACAATACAAAAAACCAAACTTTTTTCCATGTTTTAGTACTAATGATAAAATTTTGACATGAATTGTATAATGTGTGAAGACTGAAGTCCAAATATCAAGTAAGCACTTTCACAAAACGTACAAGTATAACAAAACAAGTGCGCTTTTAGATAGATAGATAGATAGATAGATAGATAGATAGATAGATAGATAGATAGATAGATAGATAGATAGATACTTTATTAATCCCAATGGGAAATTCACATATTCAAGACTATAAGTGAAGAAAAAGAAATCGGGTTAGTGTGGCTTTTTGTCGTGACTTCTTTGGTAGTATAGCGGTAAGAGCTGCTGACTCCTATTCAGAAGGTCCCGGGTTCGAGTCTTAACATGTCCCAAAATAAACGTTTTGAGTAGTAAGCTGCTCTTATTGTTACTATTATACAATAAAAACATACATTTGATTTGATGTCTGTAACAGCTGGTGTAAATGTATGGTACTTGTAAAGGTTAGCTTTTTTTTTTATTCAGTTTTATTCTCTCAGTCGCGTTCACACTCGCCCCGATCTGACACTGCTGTTTTCAAATAAAGACGTGCTATAACAGATGTGAACTTAGATTGGAGAAAGAGAACAGAAGCCCTCCCCGCAAGAAACGTCCACTTACATTTAAGTACAACGTAGCTGCACCAGGCGAAAGATGGTACCATTTCGATGCAGGACGAGGTCTGGCGTCATCCTGCCAATCAGTCTACTCTACACCTGTCCTTCAAAGAAACAGCATGGTTTACAGAGCTCGCCAACGTATCGTACAAGCTCCTGTTTGTGATTGTTTTGTGATGGTCTTTACATAAGAAATATTTATATGTTACTTACATAAAAGTCAAATCGAATGTTATTTACCTTGATTTATTTACTTATTTTCCTACAACATAAAGTCATAAGTAGACTGCAGAGCTTCCTCTGTTTGATCGACAAGGGCATGCTCACAAATTTCACGTGTAATGCCATGAAAAAATGCCAGCTGACACTTAAGTACGCGAGCAATGGTACGAGAATGCAGTTAGACTTCTTTCTGGGCACATACACCGTCCAGATCTAAACACTAGCATGGAGGAGTCTCTCACAGACTGAAGAGTCTATAGCTGGAGGTGGAATCTGCCGTCTCACTGGAATCCAGACAGAATAACTGGCTCTTGGGACATGAAATGTTACCTCTCTAGGGGGGAAAGATCCAGAATTGGTGGGTGAGTAGGAGTGCTATGAACTAGATATAGTTGTGCTCACATCCACATGCTCACTTGGATCTGGAACAAAACCACTCAAAAGAGATTGGACTGTACTTTGCTGCAGAGTTGCCCAGGGGGTAAAGGCATTGGGGTGAGAGTGGGCTTCATATTGAGCCCAATCCTGGTCAATGCCTCTGTGTAACTTGAGGTTGTGAAGGGGAGGACTCTGACTGCCATATGTGCTTATGCACCAAGTGGCAGGTTGAAGTACCAGATCTTCTTGGAGTACCTGGAAGATATTGTGGAAAGGTTTCCAGCTTAGGACCCTATAGTTCTGCAGAGCAACTTTAATACCCAAGTAGGTGGTAATGGAGGACTCCGGAGGGGGTGATTGGGAGGAACGGCCTGACTGATCTAAACCCGTACTAGGCGTGGTTTGTCTTTAAAACACACCATGTTCAAACTTAAGGTGGCTCATAAATGTATTTGGTACCATAGCACCTTAGGTCAAAGATCTATTATCGATTTTATAATTGTATCATCTGGCCTGTGGCCGCTCTGGACTCTTAGGTAAAGAAAGGGGAAGAGCTGTAAAATGATCACCATCTGGTTTCGAGTTGGATCAGATGCTGGAGGACACACCTGGAAAGCTTAAGTGAGTACTGAGGGTTGACTGAGAACGTCTGGGGTAGGCCCCTCTCCAAAAAACTCGGCTCCCACCACTGAAAGAGCTTTTCTTGTGTCATATGGGACGTGAGAGACACAAGAGTCCAAATTGACCTTGTTCAAAGCCTCCATTATGAAAGAGCTGCTGCCTGTATGCTCTAGGTACATCTCGAGGTGGCACCCCAAGGGTCCATTGGTGGACTCTGGAGATGAGGGTGAAGAAAGAGGTCTTCTGTGTATGGTTAACATAGGAGACTCCCAAAGCAGCAGGTGGGTATCGACAGGACAAAAAAGCTGCAGCCTTGGCATTCTGGGATGCAAAAACCTTGGTGTAGGAGGAGTTTGGAGAGACTATTAAAAGTGACTGTCAGTTGAGCTCAAAGGGATTCTGACAAACCATCTTTTGACTTGGAAGGGGAAGATGGGGCTTCACCCAAGCTATTCTCAGCAAGGGTGGAAAAATACCGACCCCAACTGAGGATTAAATCTGGTGGTGGAAGGAACTCCTGAGCCTGACGGACATGCCCTCTGTGGAGGAAGCAGGATTAAGCGTCGGGCATTATGGATTTTCTAGAACAGTAACAGTTGATATGTGGGCAGCAAAGATGAACGACTTCCAATATTTTCATGAGCATGTTTTAATTTATACTTTAAACAGGTTAAATAACTTTTTTTTTTTTTAACACAAAGCACAGAGACATCTGCCATTTGTCACTCTCGCTTACCTTTACACTTCTAGGTGCTGTGAGCACGTGTGTTTAATTGTTAAGTTGATGCTTATAAAGATAAAATAGTCCATGTTGACTTGAATATGAACAGACTTCACTGTCAACAGTTACGCAGTATCATCTGGTGATGCACTATGGTGTCCTCAACCTTAATTAAATGAATAAGAATTTTTTTTGGAGGATTATTGAACGAGTAAATTAATCTGTCCACGTGTATACTGTATATCTTGGGAGATGCATGCATTAATGAATTTGCAATATGCAGTATTTATCTGCATATATTATGTACTATATAATGCAGATTATTATTGTTATACATCCAGGAGTGTGCATGCCATAAGCTTATCCTCTTTATTTATTGTTACTTTTTGCTTTTAAATGTTTTACCTGTTTGACTTACACACATCATGGCCTGAAAGAAAGAGTATCTGCTCATTAGACTTGGTAGTCTACAGGCAAATTTAAATGTGCACATCTTCCATACTTCCACTTATCATGACACCGACACTAGTGTCTTATGTTAGCAGATTCTGAAGACAAACGCAAAAGATCATGGAGGTGAATAAGCTAAGACAGTAAGCTTGAAATCAAGATAAGTAACCATTTCTAAAAAGTAGCATTTGAATCTATTTAATAACATATAGAATACAGGAGCACTAATCATAAGTCATAATTTTGGAAAATTGTATTCTGAAAAGCTGTTTGGGATCCAGTAGATCTGGTGTTGCTTATGAGCTGAGCCAAATTACTTCATTCACTAAAAAATGTCCGCCAACTCATTGATAGTCTAAGCTTACTTTTTTGTTCTGCAGTTGTCAACTTGAATAAACTTTTATACCTGCAACATGTTCAACCAGGCAAATTGCATCATTGTTAGAATACTTCTATCAAAGCTTTTAATGGGTCATTAAGAAACACATAATACACAAAGAGTTTAAAAATATATATATTTTTTCATTACATCTCTGTAAAAGCATGTGTAATATACAAATGTTTATTTGATACACAAAGAAACAACTGTTTGTTTGACAAGTCTTTGTAAATTCATAGCCAACAAGACATTTTGGGAAAGATTATTTCCTTATCTAGTGTGATTTTGTTCAAGAGTCAGAGTGACATGTTTGCTATTCATAATTACATTGAGGGAGAAAGTCAGACCTAAACCCACACATACTAAATAATTATAGGCCTATTTCAAATTTACCCTTTCTCTCTAAAATACTAGAAAAAGTAGTCGCCAATCAGCTTCAGTCACACTTTACGCATTACAGTTTATTTGAGAAATTCCAGTCTGGTTTCCGCACTGGTCACAGTACAGAAACGGCACTAACGCAGTTTGTAAACGACATTCTGATATCCTCTGATGAAGGAAACGCCACTGTAATTAATTACTCCACTGTAATTAACTACACTGTAAGTTGTTAAACTTAAGTGCAGCATTTGACACCACTGACCATTCTATTTTACTGCATAGGCTAGAAAATGATGATGGGCTTACAGGCACTGTGCTCGCTTGGTTTAGTTCTTATTTATCAAATCGATTCCAATATGTACAGAAATGTGCTGACAGTACTCCATCATTATACACAGAAGTGAGATATGGTGTCCCACAGGGCTCAGAACTGGGACCTTTACTGTTTTCACTTTACATGCTTCCACTGGGATCTATCATTAGGAAACATAATGTTAATTTTCACTCGTATGCAGATGACACCCAGTTCTACCTTTCATTTAAATCAAACGAAGTTTCTCCAATGTTGTCTTTAATTAGTTGTGTTAGTGAATTAAAGGAGTGGATGGATGAGAACTACTTGTCTTTAAACACAGATAAAACAGATGTTAATTGTTGGAGGGAGTGACGCTGATCACAACAATATTTTGTCCTCATTTAACTCGGTTGGAATCACCATTAATTTCACTGAACCAGCCCGCAATCTATTATCTTTGAGTCTAGCAAGTCATTTAAAGCACATACAGTAATCCCTCCTCCATCGCGGGGGTTGTGTTCCAGAGCCACCCGCGAAATAAGAAAATCCGCGAAGTAGAAACCATATGTTTATATGGTTATTTTTATATTGTCATGCTTGGGTCACAGATTTGTGCAGAAACACAGGAGGTTGTAGAGAGACAGGAACGTTATTCAAACACTGCAAACAAACATTTGTCTCTTTTTCAAAAGTTTAAACTGTGCTCCATGACAAGACAGAGATGACAGTTCTGTCTCACAATTAAAAGAATGCAAACATATCTTCCTCTTCAAAGGAGTGCGTGTCAGGAACACAGAATGTCACATAGATAGAGAAAACAATCTCTAGCAAACAAATCAATGGTGCTGTTTGGCTTTTAGGTATGCGAAGCACCGCGGCACAAAGCTGTTGAAGGCGGCAGCTCACACCCCCTCCGTCAGGAGCAGGGAGAGAGAGAGAGAGACAGACAGACAGACAGAGTTTGTTTTTCAGTCAAAAATCAATACGTGCCCTTCGATCTTTTAAGTATGCGAAGCACTGTGCAGCATGTCGTTTCAGGAAGCAGCTGCACAAAAGATAGTAACGTGAAGATAATCTTTCAGCATTTTTAGACGAGCGTCCTTATCGTCTGGTGTACGAACAGCCCCCCTGCTCAATCCCCATATGTCAGGATCACAGATAGTCAGCGCAAGAGAGAGAGAAAAGTAAGCAATCTAGCTTCTCAGCCATCTGCCAATAGCGTCCCTTGTATGAAATCAACTGGGCAAACCAACTGAGGAAGCATGTACCAGAAATTAAAAGACCCATTGTCCGCAGAAATCCGTGAACCAGCAAAAAATCCACGATATATATTTAAATATGCTTACATATAAAATCCGCGATGGAGTGAAGCCGCGAAAGGTGAAGCGCGATATAGCGAGGGATCACTGTATTACAAAGTTGTCCAAATCATGTTCTTCCATCTTAAAATTGTTGGCAAATTAAGGCGCTTTCTAAATAAACAGGATTCTGAGAAAATAATTCATGCATTTATTTCTAGTAGGATTGACTACTTGAATGCGGTGTTCACTGGATGTTCAAACTGTTCTTTATATAGCCTCCAGTTAATCCAAAATGCTGCTGCAAGAATTATTACAAGAACAAGAAAATATGAACACATAACTCCAGTTCTTAAATCCTTTCACTGGCTCCTGGTTAAGTTTAGGGCAGATTTCAAATTCCTCCTTTTAACATATAAAGCATTAAATGGCAAAGGTCAGTCTTACTTGTCTGGACTTATCATGACTTGCAAACCAGAGCGCACATTATGATCTCAAGATGCCGATCTGCTTATGATTCCAAGGATTAATAAAATAACAGTGGGAGGTCGAGCTTTTAGTTACAGGGCCCCTAAACTGTGGAATGGTCTGCCTGCTACTATAAGAGATGCCCCTTTGGTCTCAGCTTTCAAATCCCAGCTGAAGACTCACTACTTCAGTTTAGCATATCCTGACTAGAGCTGCTGATTAACTGTACAGACTGCATCTCTGTTGTTAGTCATTAGCACTAAAACATACGTAACATGATAGTTACAATTTGTTACTAACCCTCACCTATTCTGTTTCTCATTGTTGGTACTCAAATGTGGCACTTGGTGCCACAGCCCACCTGCCAAGTTGTTCTGCCTGCCTAAGGTAAAGTCATCCCTGATGGACGATCACAGGAATCGTGGTGTAGAGGGGTCCTTTCATTGGATTGGCTTGCCAGCACTGTTTCAGCTGTAGAATGGCCAAATGGGGGCGGCAGCTTGATGGCTGAGGTCTCTAGAACTCTAAACAAATCCAAATCATATTATGGGATATCATCTACTGTTAAATTCTGGTCCATACTTGTAAAATGTTTATTTTTATACTGTATTGAGGATTTGTTCAGTTCTGTGTATTGTATTGTATTGACCCCCTTCTTTTTGATACCCACTGCACACCCAACCGACCTGAAAATTGTTTTGTATTTTTATTCCCCATCCCTACAGCAGATATAAAGATCCATGAATGTGAAGTCTCTTATAACATAAAACAGCCTAGTATTTGCATAATGCCTATGCACATCCTCCCGTGTACTTTAATATAATGTCTAGATTACTTGCAATACCTACTATGTAAATAGTTTTTATGTAGTACTTTAGGGAATAATAAAAAGAGAAGAGTCTATACATGTACAGTACAGACACAGCCGTTGATATGCCTAACTACATAGAAAATGTTATGTTGCATCTTACGTATAATAATATTTTCAACACAGATTGCTTTTGTTTAATGACCTGAAAAAGAAATTCATGGAATAAAACAGAATATTTATAATGCAGTACATATTGAAAATATGAATTATTCTCTCTCTCACATATACACACACACACACACACACACACACACACACTGTGTTAACAGTCCGAAAACAGATGTTGACGCTTTGGAGGATGCTCAGTAATACAGTAACAATGCAAGGGGTGTGAGTGACAGAGGAATGGAATCAGTCAC
Organism: Erpetoichthys calabaricus; assembly: GCF_900747795.2. Taxonomy (NCBI): domain Eukaryota; kingdom Metazoa; phylum Chordata; class Cladistia; order Polypteriformes; family Polypteridae; genus Erpetoichthys; species Erpetoichthys calabaricus. Next base: position 153,881,167 of record NC_041396.2, read on the forward strand.
TTCATGCTTACTGTTGGTGAGTGGCCTGGCTTCTTGAGTACTTTTTCTTCCATGCCACTCAGGTTTTCAGTGACGCTTTTCCCTCGCAACTGCCTTGTGCCTTTGTAACCTTATCTCTGGCTCCACCTCACTATTTGGGTCAGAGGCAACTGGGATGTAACACTGTTCCCCAGGGTCATTGTGAACCTTCCCAAGCCCCGGGTCCAAATGTGAGACTTGTTTGCAGACATGAATTTGGCCAAGTGGGCTGTAGTAGCCAAGGTGATCAAAGTGTTCTCTAAGTGCTGTTCCCTCTACCTGCTGCGCAAATGTCTGTTAATGTCCAGGTTCTCCAAGTATTCCCAAACCTTTGGGCAGTCTGTGGCCACTTGAGGACCATGGCCCTAACAGGTCTGGACCCTGAGGTCACAACCTCATTAACATCAGGATCTGTGGATGTTGAGGGCTGAGTATTTTCATGCATTAAAGGTTGAGGTTTCACATTTGTAAATGCAGTTGCTTCTTTTTTTTTCCATCATCAAATAAATCTTGCATTGGTTGTAGGTATGTTTTTATACTTGTGTTAGGCAAGAACCTACAGCAAGGTGTGCCTACATACAACATCACTTCAGTCATGCAGATTTAGCATAGTGCTTGGCGTGTGTCACACTTAAGTTCAGATTTTTAGAACTTTCTGAAATTTGTTGTTCTTCTGAACATTTTCAGTCTGCGGTTGGCTGAATCCGCAGATGTGAAGAGCTGACTGTAATAAATTGACAGCAAACACAGCAGGTTAACATGTATTTATTGACAAATATAATTGCTTAATAAGACAATTTAATATGTAAGCAACACCTACTGTATATGCCTTAGACAAAACTGCTCTTTTAAAAGCTGACAGACTGGGCATTTCAAAAATCAGACTGAATAATGACCTGCACATTACTTTGATAAGGAAACAGTGAAGAAGTGGCAGAAAGTGCATATGTCTTTATCAGACAAATACAAATCTGATTACTTTTCTCCCGCATAGCGCAAATTAATAACCTGAAACTTCCTTTGTATTTGGGTTAAACATGATGGGTGTGACAGCATTTTGTTCACTCCATACATATTTACTGATAATGGAGGTGTGCTTTGGAACCCATCTGTAGAATATTACTAAAGTGAAGACAAGAAGTAGAGAATGTTACATAATGCTTCAAGTGTGCAGCATCAAAGTGGTGTGTCGTGCTTGGTCTGGATGTGTGAATATTGTAAGACTAATGAGATAAAAACCTAGTTTCATCGTTTAGTGACCATCACTGGTTGTTGGGTCTCCAGCTGTATCACCTCATATTTTTCTGTACTTACAAAAGACTGCTGAGAATACAGCATGTTGTACAGTATTGGCATAATGATAGGTTGCCTCTGGCAACTTATCTGATCCCTTAGGAATAAGCAAACTATTAGTAAGCCAGTGTGACTGGAAAGTGTGTTGTGCTCTCTGATCATCCCTGCAGGAGATGTACTTCAGTGTCCAATGAGGAAAGTGATTCTGTGAAATTGTTGGTGGATTTGAAAGGAGATTGGTTGTTCCCATGTGTGGTTATGTAAGTGATGGAATGCTTATCCCTATGAGGATTATTACAACCGAAAGGGAAACCACTTCATTTTACTCCAGGCTTTAACTGGTCATCTTCTGTACCAGTAAGTTTGCTGTTTTGGAGGAGTTGAAGGCTGGCAGGTTTAAAAAAGATAACATTTTTTAACATAATTAATTTGAAATGGCTGTGGTATGTTGTGCTCATCTCACACTACCCCGCATATGTTTTGTGTTTTTTCAAAGTCCAAAAGTGCTGGTGAGTTGAATCTTTAGCATCACTTAAACTTGCATAGTCAGCGAAAGGGTGTATGCATAAATGGCTATGCCAGTCATAATGTGGTGACCCATACCTGATAAATTCTGGGTTTGACACCAGTGTATTATAAAGTTTATGAAAATGAAGAATTACTCCTACCCATTCATTGTCACTTTCTGCCACAACCACAAACTACAGTAATAAGGTGCAAGTGTACAAGAAGTACAGAAATTTGTGTAAGTCTTGTTTATGGTGATAACATTTTAACTTTGATCCAGTCTAACTCTTAACTTTATTTACCATGCTTTAAAAAACAAGCTATTGTTGCAATGTTTCTCCAGATATATCATGCAGAAAAATCACTAGTCAATATATTTTTTTTAGTCTTGCTACAGTAAGCAGTAGAAGAAAATCCATTGAAGATTAAAAGATTAGGAACAAGAGAAATGTACGCAGTGGCCAATTCTTAAATGGAGAACTATGTCATAGTGTTTATTGGGCATGTTCTGAAGGCACTACAGTCAAAGTTTGTTCAAATAATAAATGTCTTCATTTGTTAAATACCTTTCCCTTAATTATATAGGTAAACTTCATTTTTTTAATTTGGTAAGTAGTATGTAAACATCTTAATAGTGAATCTGTGTAGTTTTACTAGAATATCATTGATATTTAGAGTGTACTGGTAATTGGTGGTACTTTCTGGGCTGTAAAGATAATGAATCCACTACAGTGTAAAGGTTTGTCTTAAAGTGAAATCACTGGGGACAGATTTTAACTTTGAACAGTACTGCTAAACTGTGGGAATTTAATCAAGCAGTGGGCACCTAAACGGCATGCGCTCAAAACAAGCATCATATCATGGGAAAAATTCTGCGCGGCTACACTTTTGGATCCCAGTATAAACAACTAAAGCTGCCAGTGTTATAACCATAGCATCTGTTACAACTGGTTCCCTTCCTGAAAGTTTAAATTTGACAGTATATTCAGGGGGGAAACATTTTTTTTACCCCCCTAAAGAGTTCATAGGAGTATACTCAACCAGTCTTTTGTGGACTCGGAAAAGGCATACAACCAAGTCTCTTGGGGTGTTCTTTGAGTGGTGATGGGCTTGCTCCTGTGGACTATTCAGTCTCTATACGACCAGAGCACAGGCTTGGTTTGCTTTTCTGGCAATAAGTCAATCTTGTTCCCAATGGGTGTGGGACTGTACCAGAGCTATCCTTTGCCACTGATCCAGTTTAATTTTCATGGGGAAAATTTCTAGGCACATCTAAGGAGTGTAGTATATTCAGTATGGCAACCTCAGGATTGCCACTCTGTTTTTTTGTGGAAGATTTTGTCTTGCTGCATGTATTGGATGGTAGTCTTAGACATGCTCTGGAATGGTTTGCACATAATTGTGAAGTAACCATGAACAAGGATTAGCACTTCCAAGTCTGTTGTCATGATTTTCAGCCTGAAAAGGGTGGTGTGCTTTCCCCAAGTTGGGCATGAGGTGCTGCCTCAAGTGGAGGAATTTAAGTACCTGGGGATCTTATTCACAGGTGCGGCAAGGAGGGAGCGGGAGATTGACTGGCATACTGTATCAGTGCAACATCTGCAGTTATATGTACTAGGGTTACCACACTACCAAATATTCAAACTTTGATACGATACTAAGAAAAGTATTTAAATTTCAATACTATTTTCGATACCCAAAACATTATATTATGTAACTCAATAAAAAAATATTTAAATTGCAATTATGTATGCAATAAATATTTATATTGATGAAAACAAATTGAAATTTTAGTCTTTAAATGAAAATACATTAGATGGTGCAGTCTTTTGTAAAAGGTAAGAGTAAAGTTCTGTGAACAGTAAAAGGTAAAGGACATTTAAATTCTGTCAACCGGTGTTTTACATCGATGAAAACAAATACTATTACTGAGGTAGTACAATGAAATTTGTACATTGAATGGTACTTGGTAAAGTATTGCAATCTATTGTAATTGGGTTTGTGAAATTTGGAAATCATTGCATTCTGTTTTTATTTACGTTTTACACAACGTCCCAACTTTTTTGGAATTGGGGCTGTACATAAACATTCAAGTAAAAAGAACATTAATATGGTCTTTTCTGAACAGTTGTTCAGTAACACACAGACTACTAACACTTTTAAAGGCTTTGCATAAATGCAAACAATGTACATTACATTTTTGTGTAAATAAACTATTACAGTAATCCCTCCTCGATTGTGGGGGTTGCGTTCCAGAACCCCCCGCAAAAGGTGAAAATCTGCAAAGTAAAAACCATATGGTCATATGCTTATTTTTATATATTTTAAGCCCTTATAAACTCTCCCACACTATTATAAACATTTCCCGCACAATTATACAGCATAAACCCTTTGTATTCTCTTAGATATTAGGTAAGATTCGTTGAAATTATGTACGTATGTAAATACACTTTTTATATACAGTAAAACCTAAGTATTATTTTAAAGATATCGAGCGTCTCCGATATCACATATGTTACAGCCATTATGACAGATAGGCCACTACGTACAATGCAAGAAAAATTGTATACAGTAAAATGTGTGTACAGTGAAACTAAACTATGTACATGTAATAAGTACTGTACGTAGAAAATTAATTATGGTTACTCACCAACAATGACACAACGACTTGTCCAATAACGATGAGTTTAATTTTACTGCACAACAAAGGAGAGCGTTACGGCTCTTCTAAAGGAGCCTCTTCAGGCAATTGTGTAGCATCACCGTTGTTCTTCTTCCGGCAGTCTTCAATCCAAATCCCTAAAGCAGATTCCATCCGGAGTACCGCCTTATTACATCCACTTACAACTCATTTGATGCCCTGGTTAAAGGACACTGCGGCCGTAGATCTTATATGCTTTTCCTCCTTTTTAAATAAAAAGAATCCTGGACTCATTGATGCCGTAATGGCGTCCTACAGTGGTGTAGCTGTTCCCTGCCTTCAGCATATCCAAAACTTTTACCTTTTCGGCAATCGTTAGCATCTTCCATTTGCGCTTGGGCACGGCCCCTGAAGCAGTAGCAGGAGCAGATCGTTTTGGAGCCATAACGAAGGGCTTGACTATGCACAAAGAAACACAAAAGAGCACAAAAGTTAACTCTTTACACAGCGAAACACTTGATGCTGAATGAGTGAGACGACACTTCCTGGTTAACGCAGCGGAATTGAATTCGGCGCTCCGTCACTGAGCCAATCAGCACATAGGAACTTAACTGTGTGCTCTGATTGGGTAGCTTCTCAGCCATCCCCCAATAGCGTCCTTTGTATGAAATCAACTTGTCAAACCAACAGGAAGCATGTATCAGAAGTAAAAAGACCCATTGTCCACAGAAACCTGAGAAGCAGTGAAAAACCAGCGTTATATATTTAGATATGCTTACATATAAAATCCGCGATAGAGTGAAGCCGCGAAAGTCGAAGCGCGATACAGAGAGGGATTACTGTATATCCTTGTAACCTTCCAAATCTTTGGCAAGCAAGACTAACATGTTAACATATTCTTCTATGAGGCATGCTTTTGTTGGGCTAAAAATGAGCTCTGATGTATTAAATACATGCTCTGAAACATAACATGAAGTATATGAGCACATGGAACAGTTACACCACTATTTGTGCAATTAAGTGCTGAAAATTTACAGGTGCTGGTCATAAAATTAGAATATCATGACAAAGTTGATTTATTTCAGTAATTCCATTCAAAAAGTGAAACTTGTATATTAGATTCATTCATTACACACAGACTGATATATTTCAAATGTTTTTCTTTTAATGTTGATGATTATAACTGACAACTAATGAAAGTCCCAAATTCAGTATCTCAGAAAATTAGAATATCAGTTAAGACCAATGCATAAAAAGGATTTTTAGAAATGTTGGCCAACTGAAAGGTATGAACATGAAAAGTATGAGCATGTACAGCACTCAATATTTAGTTGGGGCTCCTTTGGCCTGGATTACTGCAGCAATGCGGCGTGGCATGGAGTCGATCAGTCTGTGGCACTGCTCAGGTGTTATGAGAGCCCATGTTGCTCTGATAGTGGCCTTCAGCTCTTCTGAATTGTTGGGTCTGGCGTATTGCATCTTCCTCTTCACAATACCCCATAGATTTTCTATGGGGTTAAGGTCAGGCGAGTTTGCTGGCCAATCAAGAACAGGGATACCATGGTCCTTAAACCAGGTACTGTGTGCAGGTGCTAGGTCCTGTTGGAAAATGAAATCTGCATCTCCATAAAGTTCATCAGCAGCAGGAAGCATGAAGTGCTCTAAAACTTCCTGGTAGACGGCTGCGTTGACCTTGGACCTCAGAAAACACAATGGACCAACACCAGCAGATGACATGGCACCCCAAACCATCACTGACTGTGAAAACTTTACACTGGACCTCACGCAACATGGATTCTGTGCCTCTCCTCTCTTCCTCCAGACTCTGGGACCTTGATTTTCAAAGGAAATGCAAAATTAACTTTCATCAGAGAACATAACTTTGGACCACTCAGCAGCAGTTCAAAGGCGAGACGCTTCTGACGCTGTCTCTTGTTCAAGAGTGGCTTGACACAAGGAATGCGACAGCTGAAACCCATGTGTTGCATACGTCTGTGCGTGGTGGTTCTTGAAGCACTGACTCCAGCTGCAGTTCACTCTTTGTGAATCTCCCCCACATTTTTGAATGGGTTTTGTTTCACAATCCTCTCCAGGGTGCAGTTATCCCTATTGCTTGTACACTTTTTTTCTACCACATCTTGTCCTTCCCTTCGCCTCTCTATTAATGTGCTTGGACACAGAGCTCTGTGACCAGCCAGCCTCTTTAGCAATGACCTTTTGTGTCTTGCCCTCCTTGTGCAAGGTGTCAATGGTCGTCTTTTGGACAACTGTCAAGTCAGCAGTCTTCCCCATGATTGTGTAGCCTACAAAACTAGACTGAGAGACCATTTAAAGGCTTTTGCAGGTGTTTTGAGTTAATTAACTGATTAGAGTGTGGCACCAGGTGTCTTCAGTATTGAACCTTTTCACAATATTCTAATTTTCCGAGATACTGAATTTGGGACTTTCATTAGTTGTCAGTTATAATCATCAAAATTAAAAGAAATAAAAATTTGAAATACATCAGTCTGTGTGTAATGAATGAATCTAATATACAAGTTTCACTTTTTGAATGGAATTACTGAAATCAATCAACTTTGTCATGATATTCTAATTTTATGACCAGCACCTGTACAGTGCCTTACATTATATAGTAAATATGATGAAATTTAATTTTAAAATGGCATGTAATAAAATTTTACGTTACGGGTAAACGTTAACATTATATAAAGTTAGTGTCTGTCTTTACCTGCATTATTATCAATCTTTAATTTAATATTGTTTTTTGTATGAATAAGGTGCTGCAGGAGTATGTGAATTTCCCCTTGGGATTAATAAAGTATCCTATCTATCTATCCTATCTATCTATCTATCTTCCAACAACATGATTACAGTGGAGTTTCCTTCATCACAGGGTATCAGATTGTCGTTTACAACCCGCGTTATTGCCGTTTCTGTACACTTCGCAGTGACGGCTTATAAATCAAGGGAGTGATGAAGCCTCAGTGCTAAAGACTGTTGCCTTTGAATGAACAGGATAGAATAAAATGCACCTGCAGTTTAAAAAAAAAAAAAAAATTAAATGCAGTTATTGTTGACACGGAACACACTTGAAATGTGTGTATTCCAAATGACAATGTACTTTTTTTACCCTATAAAGCTCCAGCACTTCACTCGAAGATAAACACTGAGCACTGAGAAACTTCTGTGTGAATTGAACTGCGGCAGTGGGCGGGGGGATGGGATACCAGTGTGCTTGCTGCTTATCGACACATTTACAGGACAAAAGATGCTGATGGAGAGGTGAGAAAGGATTTAAGGTGGGCCGGATTTACGAGTTATTTCGTAGGCTCTGGTAATTCTAGTGTTAAGATACCTCTGAAAAATTCTGTGTATTGACTTGCATGATGGCCCTTTAACACTAGAATTACCAGAGCCTACGAAAAAACTCGTATATCCGGCCCACCTTAAATCGCTTCTTAAATCCGTTCACACCTCTCCGCCAGCATCCTTTGTCCTCTAAATGTGCTGATAAAAGACAAGCTGCCAGCAGCCGGCTATTCCATCCCCCCACCGACTTAGAACGTGAGCGAAGTTTTCCCAGCTCACGGCTTGATTGATTATGTGGGAGTGAAGTGGAGTTTTACAGTGGAAATAAGACATCATTATTCTAAAGTAATCTGTGTAAACACATTGTTAAAACAGAAACTTTTTCATATTTTAGTAATAAATGTTACAAAATGTAGTAGGCATAAACTATAGAATATATAAAGCCCGAGTTCCAAAGATCAAATAAACACTTTCACAAAAGCTTCAAGAATGATTCAACAGCTTCTGTGGCGTAGCGCGCTAAGATTTGTCTCTTAGCGAAGAGCAACTTTTCCTTGCCTCACAGACCTGAGTTCGATTCCCCGCTGGGGATGAAGTGTTGCTCTTTTTTTCTTTTCTTTTAAACCTCAAACGGACATAAAATGTATACATTGGTATGCACTGTCAGTTACTGAGATCGTTATATTTTCATGTGGGATGCTCCTTTTCAAATATTTTTTTAACAATTGAGACTGCAATTAACAGGAACAACTGTCCTTATAACTTATTTTTAAGATCCATAACACACAGACAGACAGAGCACTGCGTCATAGAGAGACAGACAGGCAGAGAAGTCACTAGATATATAAATAAACAGGGAAGCCACGTGTACTGAAAGAAAAAAAGAACATGTGCGTTGTCCTTGCTGCACTGAATAAGCGCAGGCGCTCTAACCCCAGATGGGTGGAGGGGTGATGTTAGAGCGCCTGCGCTTATTCAGTGTAGCAAGGACAACGCACATGTTCTTTTTTTCTTTCAGTACACGTGGCTTCCCTGTTTATTTATATATCTAGTGACTTCTCTGCCTGTCTGTCTCTCTATGACGCAGTGCTCTGTCTGTCTGTGTGTTATGGATCTTAAAAATAAGTTATAAGGACAGTTGTTCCTGTTAATTGCAGTCTCAATTGTTAAAAAAATATTTGAAAAGGAGCATCCCACATGAAAATATAACGATCTCAGTAACTGACAGTGCATACCAATGTATACATTTTATGTCCGTTTGAGGTTTAAAAGAAAAGAAAAAAAGAGCAACACTTCATCCCCAGCGGGGAATCGAACTCAGGTCTGTGAGGCAAGGAAAAGTTGCTCTGCGCTAAGAGACAAATCTTAGCGCGCTACGCCACAGAAGCTGTTGAATCATTCTTGAAGCTTTTGTGAAAGTGTTTATTTGATCTTTGGAACTCGGGCTTTATATATTCTATAGTTTATGCCTACTACATTTTGTAACATTTATTACTAAAATATGACAAAGTTTCTGTTTTAACAATGTGTTTACACAGATTACTTTAGAATAACGATCTCTTATTTCCACTGTAAAACTCCACTTCACTCCCACATAATCAATCAAAGCATGAGCTGGGAAAAGTTCGCTCACGTTCTAAGTCGGTGGGGGGATGGAATAGCCGGCTGCTGGCAGCTTGTCTTTTATCAGCACATTTAGAGGACAAAGGATGCTGGCGGAGAGGTGTGAACGGATTTAAGAAGCGATTTAAGGTGGGCCGGATATACGAGTTTTTTCGTAGGCTCTGGTAATTCTAGTGTTAAGCACAGCCGGTCAATCCATCAAGTGACATAGGTGGCCACCTAGGGGGCCATTTAGGAAAGTAAAGGGCTTGTGCCGTGAACACCTGGGGTAATCTCCCTCTTAGGTCTTCATTTAGGCTTTGACCCTTTTAGTTGGTATTGTGCAGTACAGCATCTGGCATACAGGCTTGTATGCACCTTGTGGTTTTCTGTTCCCATTTGCCCCAAAGCCGAAGTAATTCCAGAGGGCACTCTAGCTGCTCTCTTTTTCAATTAAGCGTGCTTGTGAAAGCTTCAGTGCCGCTGAAGTTGCCATATTACCACCTGTGAGTTAGTACTGGGCTGTAATTCGATAACTTTGACAACCTTAATGTGGATGTTGTATCTGTCAGTCGTAGTGAAGAGAGAGCTAATGCATGGCTCTCTTATTTATTGGTTGGTCTACAGTATGTTAGTGCCCTCACCTATGGTCACAAACTGTGAGTAGTGACAGAAAGAACCCCAAAAGTAAAAAATATTCAGTTTATTCCATGGGAAGCCTAAATGTGCAGCTTATAAATGTCATTGCTGTCTGTAATAATTTAAAATAAAACACAATTCTATTAGCACTTTGTCTGCCTATGGCTGTAGCCAAAAAAAAAAAAAAAGAGGTACAAGCTTGGACGTATAACTGAGGAAATGATGTGCATAAGTGAAAATCATAAACATCTAATAATAATATACAGTAAAACCTTGATTATCCATCAGGGATTCAGGACTGAGGCTATGTTAAAAACGATATACAGTAAATTAGTTTAGCGAATAGTCGTATTTATTTACAAAACAAAACTATTAAGAAAATATAGTATTAACAAAATTAATTCATATTATATTGTAACAACCAGCGTAATAAGCAAACACATTTCGGGGGTACTAGAGTTTTCTACGTTTTACTTAGTCTTCATTCCATAACTAACAGTGCCCTTTCTTATACTCTGTTATCTGTGTTACAGAGCACACCTCCAAAAGAATAAAAGAAAGCTTTCCCTACCAATCAGTTTATTTCCTGCCACTTGCGTTGTTTTTGTCTCTATACCACAAATACTCCTGCTTATTGTCACCTGACTCACTACTCAAAACATCCTTCTGCCACACCTTCCTTTTTGTCCTAAATTCTCCTTTAACTCATTTCCTAAGAGGTGTGTTCACCCCTTACAGAACAGAAGCCCTTCACCCAGTCCCATCACTTACAACATTCATTCCACCCTTTCTGCTCCTGCACAGCACATCACAAGCTGCCTACATGCCACAATATATATAGTATTAACAAAACATAACAGAATTTAAAAAGAAAATTGCAAAACAGAAGAACATTAACATTGATACAGAAAAATATGACCATCCATGGTTTCCATATTCAACACGTTTTTCAATTTTATCATTAAAAATACTTGTTAGCATTTTTTTCATAATATTACTTTCCATGGTGTTTTTTCTATGTTATCAGTTCACCTGTAGCATTTACTTAACAAAGAAGGTACAAACTATGGTTCTTTTAATTGAAATTAGGAAGAAATATCAAAACTAGTTATGTAAATGTTATCTGTAACCTCTTATTTAACCCTAGGGACCTCTAATGGCAGGCTGCTCACTGACTGGCATTGCGTTTTATTTTTACTTCTATACTTCAACCTAGTTTACAACCAAGTGCAGATTCCAAAAAAAAGCATAATAACCAGTAGCTGGAAATATAAGCAATACAATTATACAGCCTTCATGTGTTCCCAGATGGTAGTTTCTTTGTTACAGATTATACTGTAGATCTTTAATCAAAAGTAAAAAGGAAAGATTTTAGAGACAGAACTCCTTTGCAGGTTTCCATTAGCCAAATAGATAGCAGCTCCATTTAAATGTCTGTTTGCTTCCCAGAAAGTGTCAGAAAGGCAGCAACTGAAGCAAACGCTCTGTTCTTGCATCAAAGCACCAGTTGAACTAAACTGAAAACTGAACTGAGATTTGTATTGAATAAAACTTAACAAAAGGCAGCTATTTTCTTCCCCTCTTCTCATTAAAAGTAAGCAAACACACCTGGCTTATTGTCAGCTGGCAAAGTGGCTAACATTTGTACAGTTTTTCAAAACACAGGAAAGTTATAGCTCAAGCAAAAGCTTAGCTTGGAACAGACTGGTTGTGTAAATCATTCTAAGGTCCTGCTTTGCCATTTGGCTTTCCTAGAATATACTTCACTCCTGTCCAGCTTGACATGTCTTTTAAGCCTCAGGCGTTTACCTGAAATCTGTCAGTTGAACAGGTTAAAGCATCTTTCATACACTTGCACATATACTAGCAATTGTTATGCCATTGCATAATTTTAGGTATTGTGATACAGATAGTCAATTTGTATTTAATAAAGTTAAGACATTCAATCAAAATGCCCTGAAACAATATTCCTTAACCTTACTTTCATACCTGCAGAACATTTACATTTGAAGTATTTAAGATATAACATTAAATAGTGTGTTTCTTTTTTAATATGTTAGTAAACTATGCTAATTGGTAAAGGGTAAAATGTTTGGAAAAAAAAAAAGTTAAATTAATGGACTATATAAAGAAATTATGTCTTCAGTTTACAGAAATATTGCAAGATGTAAAAGGAAATTTTACCAATATCAGAATATTGACCAGTACATATTACTCCTTTGGATTTCTCTCTCCCATTTCATTCATGAAACTTAGGCAAGAAGGATCTTGATCAGAATTTAACTACCCTAAGTTCTTGTCTATAAGCCGGACTCATGTATTAGCCGGAGACCAAAAATCATACGAATTTTTAAAATAAAATCGTATCATAGATAAGCCGGACTCATGGATAAGCCGAACATACTATAACCTATAACTAATAGAAGGGAGGGAGGTCAGTGGTCTCACTCGCGCCCATTTAATTTCTTTAAGGGGGGAGAGAGTGTGAGATATTGCCGTCTCTCTCACTCCCCGCATGGCGCGGTTGGAGCGGCCGGAGCGCGTTCTTTCTGCTCTCGGCGCCGCCGAGTCAACATGCGCGCGTAGCGGTCATTTAAATTGTGATTTTATATGTAAGCATATTTAAATATATATCGCGGATTTCTGCGGACAATGGGTCTTTTAATTTCTGGTACATGCTTCCTCAGTTGGTTTGCCCAGTTGATTTCATACAAGGGACGCTATTGGCAGATGGCTGAGAAGCTATTCAGCTTACTTTCTCTCTCTCTCTCTCTCTCTCTCTCTCTCTCTCTTGCGCTGACGTAGGGGGGTGTGAGCAGGGGGGCTGTGTGCAGCTGCTTCCTGAAAGAAATGCTGCACGGAGCTTCGCATACTTAAAAGCTCAAAGGGCACGTATTGATTTTTTTTATCTGTCTCTCGCTATCTCTCTCTATCTCTCTCTATCTCTCTCTCTCTCTCTCTTCCTCTCTCTTCCTGCTCCTGACAGAGGGGGTGTGAGCTGCCGCCTTCAACAGCTTTGTACAGGCGGTGCTTCGCATACTTAAAAGCCAAAAAACCCTATTGATTTTTTTTTTGACTGCTTGCTTTGCACTCCTTTGAAAAGGAAGATATGTTTGCATTCTTTTAATTGTGAGACAGAACTGTCATCTCTGTCTTGTCATGGAGCACAGTTTAAACTTTTGAAAAAGAGACAAATGTTTGTTTGCAGTGTTTGAATAACGTTCCTGTCTCTCTACAACCTCCTGTGTTTCTGCGCAAATCTGTGACCCAAGCATGACAATATAAAAATAACCATATAAACATATGGTTTCTACTTCGCGGATATTCTTATTTCGCGGGTGGCTCTGGAACGCAACCCCCGCGATGGATGTATAAGCCGGACTTATGTATAAGCCGATATTCTATTTTTTCATTTTCACAACTTTTTTCCTTAGATAAGCCGCGGCTTATTGACAAGAACTTAGGGTATTTGGATTGATGCTCTGCTTCAAAAAGGCTGGCTGCTTGAATGCTCTTTTCATTCTGTAAAAATTTGTATGTACTCGGGAATATATGTTACCTTCAAAATTTATATCTGACAGTATCAGTGTCTTAGACTAGAGAGTTGTACTGTTAGCTCTTTGATGGCAGCTTTGTTTTTAGTATGCGCTACTACTTATTCTTTAAGCATACCATAATCTGAGGTTTTTCAAGATTTAGTTTGACAGATAATAATTATGAAATGAAGACATACTTTTTGTAATTTTGAATTAAATATTTAAAATATCCCTTGAGCATAATTTCAGTCTTGGGGAGAAAGATTGCAATACATTACATTTTGGAGTAGACTGCAGGTAAGTTAAGTAACAAACCGCAAATTTGAAAGGAATGTTCACTAGGATTATGTCACTTAACATGTAATTGTATGCATCTTGCAGAGGTAGCAGAATTCATATTTACAGTTGTCAGTTATTCTGATTCGCCTTCAGTACAGAAACAGCAGAAATCGGAAGCTCCTTTCTTCCACCTGACAAGTTTAACTTGGAATGTTTGGTTTAATGCAGATTTTTGGAATATTTGTAATGACATTGTGTAAAGTGATGGAAGGGAAAATAATTTTAAAATGTTACTGGCACATAACAATCTAACCTTATAAATGTCACCGTTCAGGGTAAATAAAAATATTTTGTTAATTTACTCTCGACGGAGTTTACAAAAAGTACAGAGTTTACAAAAAGTAGGACATCCAGTCTGAATATAGAACATGGCATATGTACGAGAATTAATTTGGCAAATTCTAAACTGACATACTTTATATGAATATGAGTAGTATTCTTCATTTCACATGAGTGTACAGTATTGCAATATTTGTTTTAATTAATTTCCAGGTCTGTTCAGCTACTTATAAATCTTGTTAACTTGCAAATTTCACTTTTGAATTAGTTTTGTGTGGCATTCCTCATTGGATAAAGTGTTGTTGGTTGATAATTTCAAATAGAATATATGAAAAACTATTAAGCCAAAGTTGTGCCAGTTTTTAATCTATGACTCGTATACATTAATGGAGTATCTTGTTTGTTTTGTTTTTTCTTTCTCTCTAGTTTTACAAGCATGTTGTACAGAGTGTGGAAAAATTCATTCAGAAAGTAAGTATTTCTACCATATTTTTAAGGATACTTAATCTTTTTTTATGATACTGAAGTCATATGCTTATAACTATCTTTTGTACTCTTTCTTTATAATGAACAGTGAGGGGTTCATTCATACCTGTGGGGTTTCGTTTTTTTCCACAGCTACCAAATGCACAACACACAAATAAAATCAATTATATTCTGTTATTTTTAGTTATACATTTATAAAAATGTCCTCAGAAAAACACACCATCCTGCACATTGGAAAATATACAACACACTAATTCTGCTCCCTAGCCATTCTTTTGCAATTCCCCTTTCCTGTATCTTGAACAAAATGACCTCATGCACATTACAATCCAGTAACTGTGGATGAAAGTGCATTGCTTTTTGTAAGGGCTCTCTCCCCTTGAACCAGCCAGAAACATGGTAGGCTTTGTCATAAATTAACAATGGAAAATGTATGTTCTTATTATTGTGAAAGTTCTTTGCCATAACAGAAAATAGACACCAGACAGCCAGGCACATTTCGAATTAATGTGTAAGAACACATATCACCAGAATGCATGCAGAAACTACACTTGCAGTATCATGCATCTGTGTGAATGAGGCCCAAGCTAAATAATATTGCCTAAATTTTGTGCAAGACAGTGGATTACCCACTGTTAAAAGTCATTTGTATACTGTTCTCTTCAATTGTCAACTAGCCATATTGAAGTTCTTCTGTTTAACAGGAATATATTTTAGCATGGCTTTGTTTATATTTAACTATTAAAGTTAGTTCCTGTTTTACTGTTTACTTTGCTACTTGTACTGTTTTTATGCAAGTTATCATTAGAATGTATTAGAAGTTTTCTGTTAATAGTAAATATTTAAGTGCTATGAACCTACACTTGCTGAAGAATAACCAAAATTGTATTACCTTGTAAAATAAACACATGCAGGAAATGTTGCATTATTATAGTACATATGCAACAAAATTCACTGATAAGATGAAGCAAACACCACATCACTAAACCTTCACGTGTCACCAACCTTCAGACTTCTCTTAAGAGAAGTCATCTGGCTTTACAAGGAAATAAAGGAGTGCATTTGAGAAAGTAAGTAAACATTTAAGAATTAGATACATTTTTGTTATGATTTCTAAGTTTAAAACCACAAAAGGTTAGCTTGCGTGATGACATGGATATTAAATAAAAACAAATTGAATTTTCACTATGCTTTCCCAACACAATCTTTGTGCTGTAAACAGTTTTTAATCAACTAAGGAAAAAAGTACCCCTTAGCCTGTGAGCACAGTATTTAAACAGCAAGTGGGGAAAACCCCTTCTTCATAATAAAAAGGGTAGAAGATGAAAGGGGCGATTATCCTAAGTGGCAAGCTTCACTTTAGGAAACTGCACAACCGTCCCCTGTATGTGGCCCCATAAAGAGTGCTAGTTGTTAATCAATTAACATTTGAAAATCACATAAAGTTTGCATAATACAAAATTTACCACTTTTACATTTATTTTCTTAGCAGGCACTTTTAACCAGAGCTACTTACAATAGAACACAATTAACTAATAACGGTCAGGGAACTATTTGGGAACAAGTGTTACAGGATAGGGGTACAAAATTAATTACCACAGGTGAAGAGTTCAAAACAAAATACAAGCTAGTTATAATTATCTGCTTTGTAGTGCCTCACAGCTATTTTGACTTAAACAGAAATTCACCAAACAAGTCTTCAGATACCTTTTAAGCACATTGAGGGAGTAGTCGGTGTTTTGAATGGAGGTGGGGAACTAGTTTCACAAGCCACGAGCCACACATGAAAAAAGTCTGAACTGGGATTTCATGCCATGTTGAGGTGGTATCACCAAACCCCAATAAACAGCAGATGTTATTGGCCCAGAAGGGGCATAGGCCATCACAAGTGTCTTCATACACAGTATATAGGTGCATATCCACTGACAACTCTATAGACGACCATCAAGAATTTGATCTTAACAGTAGAATCCCTGAAGCCTACGAAAAAAGTTGTAATCCTGGGCCACCTTAAATTCCTTCACACTTCTTCAACAGCGTCTTTGTTTTGCAAATGTGTCAGTCAGCACAAGTAGTAAGCAGCTTGCTATCTCATCCCCACCAACGCAGCTGAAGTTCTGGGTATGAGATGCCTGGAGTTGTATAGGGTAAATAATATATCTTTATTTGGAATACATACATTTAATGTGTGTCCCGTGTTTACAACAATCTGGATAAATGTAGGATGACAGGGAAATGTGAGGCAAGAACACATACCTAAAGCAGAAACTTTTTCCATGTTATAGTAGTAATGAGGTAAAGTATATAATTTGTGAAGACTTATTCCAAATATCAAATAAACGTGTGCTTTTATTCAAGAATATAACTAAAGAAAAAAAATCATTCAATTTACAATTCCAGGCACCTCACACCCAAATAAAGAGGCAGGATGTGGGATAGCAGGCTGCTTTGCAAAACAAAGACACTGATGGAAAGGTACAAAGAAATTAAAGGTGGCCCGGGATTACGACTTTTTTCGTAGGCTTCAGGGATTCTAGTGTTAATACATGATGCTACAGGAAGCCAGTGCAGTGATCTGAAGAAAAGGACGTCCCCACCATTGCTGGTTGAACTCCAGATATGCCTCTGCATTTTCAATCATCTGCAGAGGCTTGGTGACACAAGTTGGAGCTTCTTCCAGCAGAGAGTTGCAGTAGTCCAGCCATGACAAGACCAGAGCCTGAACCAGAAGTTGTGCTGCATTCTCTGTCAGATATGGTCTGATCTTGCAAATATTCTACAGGGTGAATCTGCAAGACAGAGAGATCATAGCAACCTAGTCCTTGAGAGACCACTGGTCATCGGTCATCACCCCGAGGTTGCATACTGACTTGGCAGGTGTTAGTGATAGTGAACCAAACTGAAACAGAAATGGGGTGTGAAGTAGATGGTCAAGCTGGGATAACTAGAAGGTCCGTATTTGCCAGGCAGGGCTGGAGATGGTGTTGCTTCATCCAAGTTACATTGTCCGTTAGACATGTAGAGATTCTGGCTAATACTGTGTGGTCTCCAAGGGAACGACAGGTATGGCTGTGCATCATCAGCATAGCACTGATAACGAGAAACTGCTTTATAGGGCCTAGAGAAGTGGTGTATAAGGAGAAGAGGGTCTAGCACTGATCTTTTGGGCACCCCTGTGCTCACCTGGTGCACCCTTGACATTTCTGTATGCCAGGATACACTCTAGGACAGTGTTTCCCAACCTCGGTCCTGGTGTGCAGGTTTTTTTTTTCTAACCAGCTTCTGTTTTTAATTGGACTCCAAGGCTAATTAAGTGATGTGTTATTTCCCAAGTTCTGTGTTTTGGGAACAATGTAGAAATTAGAAAACTATATATATATATATATATATATATATATTACCAAGCAGTTATATGGGAATAATGTATTTTTTTCTTTTTAACAATATTTTCATCTTGATTTTCATTCTACTTTTCTAGGTGTTCTGATTGTTTAATTAATCCATTACTAATTAGTGGGTTTGATGCTAAAGTAGTTGCAGCCTTTGATTATTCAGTGTTGTTTGCCAGTATGTCTGCTCTGCTCATTTTTAACTTAAAAACTGCACAATATGAAATCAACAAAAGAAAGTTTAGCATTTAAATCTATAGCAAAAGCAATGTCTTATAAATGTAAAAATCATGCTGCTGTGCTTTTCTGAATGTATAATAAAAGAAAAATAATACCAGCTAATTAAATGAGATCAGTGTTATCGGGTGTTGTCACTGATTAGGAATCTGGTTAGAACAAAAACCTGCAGCCACATTGTGCCCCCAGGGCCGAGGTTGGGAAACACTGCTCTAGAATCTGCCAAAAAGGTGGGGGAAATGATGAGGGTGGTGGTGTTTAGGGGATGTTTTAATTATAACACCAACTGCTTCTACTACAGTTCACTTTTTAAGTACAGTAATCCCTCCTCCATCGCGGGGGTTGCGTTCCAGACCCCCCCGCGAAAGGTGAAAATCCACGAAGTAGAAACCATGTTTGTATGGTTATTTTTATATTGTCATGCTTGGGTCACAGATTTGCAAACAAACATTTGTCTCCTTTTCAAAAGTTTAAACTGTGCTCCATGACAAGACAGAGATGACAGTTCCGTCTCACAATTAAAAGAATGCAAACATACAGTATCTTCCTCTTCAAAGGAGTGCGCGTCAGAGAGAGAGAGAAAAAAGCAAACAGTCAAAAAATCAATAGGGCTGTTTGGCTTTTAAGTATGCGAAGCACCGCCGGACAAAGTAGCTGCAAGGAAGGGAGCAAGCATTTTTCAGCATTTTTTAGAGGAGCGTCCGTATCCTCTAGGCCAGTATGCGAACAGCCCCTGTGCTCACACCCCCTCCCATCAGGAGCAGAGAGAGAGAGAGAGGAAAGCAAACAATCAAAAATCAATACATGCTGTTTGATCTTTTAAGTATGGGAAGCACCATGCGGGAAGCATATCGCTTGCAAAGCAGCCACATGTAAGCCCAGCAAAGAAGGGAGCACAGTGAAGGTAATCTTTCAGCGTTTTTTGAGGAGTGGCTGTGTTCTCTAGGGGTGCGAACAGCCGCCGTGCTCACAATATATTTGAGGAGTTTTATTTAATACATAATACGCGCTGTGGTTGGGTAGCTTCTCAGCCATCTGCCAATAGCGTCCCTTGTATGAAATTAACTGAGTAAACGAACTGAGGAAGCGTGTACCAGAAATTAAAAGACCCATTGTCTGCAGAAATCCGCGAACCAGCAAAAAATCCGCGATATATATTTAAATATGCTTACATATAAAATCCGCGATAGAGTGAAGCTGCGAAAGTCGAAGCGCGATATAGCGAGGGATTACTGTAGTTTTTTTATCATTTGCATTCCCATAATTTGGTCTGAACAGTTAACTGTTATTTGTTTTTAATAATACTAATAACCGCAAGTGTACCTAGTTTAAAAGTTTTTTTTTCTTTCTAGTTAACAAGGAACATAAGCAAATTTAATTGTTCTTAAATTGCTTTAACGGTGTTTAACATTTTTCCCCATTTATTAAGGTTGTCAATTGTGTATTTTGTTCTTCTGAACAAAAGTAAATATATTTGGGACCAAAAACCAGAGATAATGATAAATGTTGCATGTTAAAGGGGATATTTTGCTGTTTACAATCCATTGACTTTAATATTTTACTTCCAGTGCAAACCAGAATACAAAGTTCCTGGACTGTATGTTATTGACTCCATTGTACGTCAGTCACGGCATCAGTTTGGTCAAGAAAAGGATGTGTTTGCACCACGGTTCAGCAAAAACATAATCAACACTTTTCAGAACCTGTACAGATGCCCTTCAGATGATAAGGTATTTTAACTGTTTCAGCTGCAGAATTCATTTTAAGCTAGATATGTGTAAGAATAAGTTGTTTGTTGTGGTCCTTAAAAGAACAAGTAATCATTTAAAGTGATGTAACAGAGTCTTCTTTTGTCTGTAAACTTTGGATAGGCAGTGAATAAGAGATAAAACACACAATTGCTGATTCATGGTGTAACCCTTAGCAAGACTATTAACCTGCCTGTGTTTCATCTGTACAAAATACATAAACAGGAGTGCCTTGGGATGCCTTCCTCTCTAGAAAGACATTGTATAAAATAAAAGTATAATATTTGCCTTTTTATCAAAATAGAGTGTGGCATATATAGGTTATATTATGAAAAAGGCTCAAAGTTTTGTAATTTTAAGACTTGTTTCAGATCCATTCATAGGTCAGCAGTCCTGTATTCTATTCAGAATGTTAATCTGAACAAACTTCACTTTCATATACTACTGTACTTCTCTGAAAGTACGTATTTAACAACATTTTATTAAGAAATGCAAGCGTTTTGTACATAGTGAGCATACGATTGGATAATTGATACGAGAATAATGCGTTAAAAATAGTTGACATTTCAGTGTTGGCCGGCCCACCCCGCTTTTAAGCCCATTGTGTCAGAAAAATTGTCACTTTGATAAAACCATAAGATTTAAAGTTTTTTTTCAGCCATCGGTACAAACAACTATGGAGTAAGTAACAGATTTTTTTTTTATAAAAAAACTTTTTTGGGTGGAGTATTCCTTTAATAGCTACTTAGTAGATACGAGAGGTGGGGGTCACACTTTAAATTGTTAAAGCAGATCTTGCCCTTTTTGAAATGGAAGTGTAAGTAGGTGTGGCTTGTATAACAAAGTGTATTAGAAAGACGTGTAAGCATCTAATTCACTTATTTCTTTCTTTGCTTCTCATGATACAAATTAGGG
Source organism: Erpetoichthys calabaricus (assembly GCF_900747795.2). NCBI lineage: Eukaryota > Metazoa > Chordata > Cladistia > Polypteriformes > Polypteridae > Erpetoichthys > Erpetoichthys calabaricus. Next base: position 153,902,105 of record NC_041396.2, read on the forward strand.
CTTTACAATTAGCCATATATTAATCTTGATTACTATTATGTTTACTGAAATATACTAATCGCGAAAACTGATCATTACTGCACTATGTTGTACTGCCACTGCGTCAGAAATTGATCTATCACAGTTACAAATTGCTCTAAACAGTTTTGTAACTCATCACAAATTCATTAACTAAGTGTGAGTACCATGGCGAATCTGAGGGAATTGCATTGTGGATATACAGGTGTCCATGCTGAATGCGTTTTTTTTATTCTGATCTCTGTAGCATTTTTTAGATTGTGTCTGAACTTGAGAATTGTAAGCAGTGTTGAACCTAGATGAACTGACACTTTTTTTTTTTTTATAAGAATCACACAAAATATGACAGTTTGTCTTCAATAGTAATGATGTTGATCAAAAAACATACTGTGCAAGCTGTTGGAGCACTGCACTGAAACATTTATACGACCATCTAAATTCAACTACAGTTGAAAACTATGCACGCAGAACCTAAATCCCAGTAATGTTAGGTCCTCTATGCAGATAACCATACTTGTTTATGCTAATGCATGTCCGTATTGAGCAGGCTATCGAAAGCAGATTAAAATAACCATAGTCATCACATTGTATTTATCAAACAGACAAGCACGTTTTAAAATTGTGCAGTAAAGGAGATGCATCATCCTCTTGTACAATGTTTTTTCCCAAGTCGTGTTGCTTTTAATTTATCCCAAATGGGCGGTAACAGTTGAAATGAATCTGAAACAAGTGGTGCTCTTTGGAACCACAAGTGATTTATGTAAAACTATGGAAGGTTTCCTGAGCAGAATGGCTCATTTATACTTCACGCTCAGAACGCGTACGCACCCGCATCATGGCTGACACGCGTTTTCAGCGTTCATTTGATGCGTCCTCTGAGCAGGTCCTCAGAAATTAATGCGACGTGGCGTGAGTTGCAGTACTAGCAAAAAGTCAGGGGGCGCAGTGTGCTAAAAGTTGAAATGTGATGTCAGAGTCTCTGTTTACTATCTACATGTGACAGAAAGACGCTTTGCGGGTCCTACAAGATCAGTGTGCGTGCTTCGATGTTTGATAAATGGTTCGATGTGGTGAGGCAAAATGCCGACATACAGATGCATTCGTGGTGCTTTTATATTCAAGCGTCGCATATTCCCGATCGTAATGACACGATACATTTTAAAAGTCTCACATGCCGTCTTTTTTTCTAGGGCTTCCTCTGGTCCTGACAGAAGCGGATCTCCAGCAATAGATCGCCACACTGAGCACATTAAATGTATGATATTCCAACTTTCTGCACATTTAGAATCCTTAGATTTATACTAGATATCACTTTCATGATGAAAAGCATTAAAGTATGTATATTACATTTTACAGATAAATCGGTAATTTCGTTTAAATAATGAATACTGTTAATAATTACACACATGGGGGTGAGACAGTGGCGGAGCGTTAGCGCTGCTGTTTTGCAGGGAGTCACGTCGCTGATATTCCCTGCCTGGAGTTTACATGTTTTCCTGCTGTGTTTCCTCAGTGTGCTGAGGCCTCGTCCAGGGATTGTTTCTCACTTGTGCCCAATGCTTGCTGGAATGGACATATCCCTGGATTGATGGATTTAATCAATAAACATCATTTTCAGAGATATTGCGGTAAGGTGTCATCGGAATTTAATGGGTGTTCTAGGCAATTCACAATACAGAGAAGCTGAACATGTTCTCACCGTGATAATATCTCGCACTGGCGGATTCCACCAGATTTACGTAAAGTACGCGCGCAAGTATAAACACTACAATGCTTGCGTAGCAGGAGCGTCCGCTGCAGCATGCATCGCGTCGCATGAAGTATAATCCCAGCGTAACAGTTCATTGTATTGAACACAGATTTATGCTAAAAAGTAGGTTGTGTCAAACAGCATACTTTACTCAAGAATGGGAAAGCAACTGCTCAAAGAGTCAACCTAGCCAAATGGAACAGGAAGGAGATGCAGCAAGTTTCCATGTTTATCATAGCAGTTGCACTTAAAACTGTATCATATTAAACAACTTTACCACAGATTTTCAGTTATAGCCTTCATTTATGTACTGTAATTTTAGAGAGTCAGGTTATGGAAGAAGATGTTCCACTGTGGCAACCCCTAACGGGAGTAGCCGAAAGAAGAAGAAGAAAGAAGAATTTCAGAGAGTCCGATACAGTTGCCGGCATGCTCCCATGAACCAGTTGCCTATTGTGACATGCTCAACGACTCACTCCAACCAGTTTGGGACTTGCTTCAGTAACATCAGTTTTGACTGTGTCTTTAGTCATTGGGGTGGGCTCTGTGTTCGTTAGATCTGATAACCAATCAGTGCTCATCCGGAAGTACAGTGCTTTTAAAGTGGCAACGAAGTATAAAAAACGTGGGTATTTTGGACCTTATAAACAGAAGAGAAGTTGATCTGTGTGATGTCTCAAATTTAATATGCCAAAACAAAATGGAGAAATGAATAAAAGCAGAGATTGCAGCACGTTTTTGGCTTTCAGAAAAGGGCTGAACATGACTGTGCTGAATGGTCTGCACTAAATATGCCATGGGCATTTAAATTTAAAATGTTCCGGTGACACGATCAGCAACTGTGGTTGGCAAATCTGACAAGCCCTACAACTAGAAGTCACACAATGTGAATTTGGCTTGTGATTGGTTGAGTGTCGTAATCACTGTTCATTGTATGGTTCAGTATCTATGGTGTTGCAATATTGCCATATCTTGCATAGGTAATAATTCATTGCCTGGTAATGTATAGTATCAGATACATCTAAATGCATCTTGAGCTTGCTGTATACATTTGATGTTTTATGCTTTTACATACCTACTAGCCGATGCCCGCCATAGCATACGGCGGTGTAAGAATAGGAACGGAAAACAGTGAGAAAGGAATTCAGACATCAAGAAGAAATAAATACTTCTTGAAAGATGCAGTGTGCATGTAGAATTTCCGGCCAAGCAGGATTACATGTGAAAGTGACAAATAAATTAGGCTTTCCGAATTTACGTACTATAGACATGGCATCCTGATAGTTTTGTTGCATGTACCTTGGACTTCCTGGAAATGTGGACGGTAATATGATCATTTTGCCTACACGTACGTTATTTTCATCGTTTGCTTGCAGTGCGTCTAATAGTTCCACGCACAGATCTTGTTGATGTAATCTGAGATAGTTGAGACACGCGCCCTCTGTTTTAACATACGCATCTACGACGTACTGTTGGAATAGTTTGCCGCTGGTGTGCAAAATACTAAATGTATTGCTAATCTGTACATGTAAAATTGGCATTGAGTAAGCCTTATTCGCTTGGCAGTTCTTTTATCTGGAACATGTTGTAAATCTTTGTGCCAGCCAATGTCTCCGTAAGGGAATAAAAGTGGGTAAACCATAGGATCACAATTCATATTGAGCGTGGACATCTGTTTACAGGAGTTGCCTATGGGATAGATGCAAATGTCCCTTTCGGCAGGTGTTTCGCCATCTTCTCCGACAAAAATCGCTGCAACATCGGTGTGACATGTCGGGGCATTGTATCATCGTAAATCCTGCCTAGGGGTTTCCTTGAAAACCATTCATACAGATGCTGTTGGATTGGACTGAGCAATTTCATGCATGTGTTTGTATGATTTAGCGAAGGGGTTGATGGTTCTGAGCATGGAATCTAGCTGGAGAAGTACATTTTCGCTGCATGCAGAATTTGCTTTATTTTGTAAGCGTACTTTAGTAGCTTGCTCTGTGTCAAAAACATACAACTGTCCATATCCTGGAGAGGTAGAAGTGTTAGCGTATAGTGAAGAGATTTGGTGATAAATTTGTCTGTGTATTTTAAAACAGTATGGTCCGTGGCCAGGAGGTTGAGTTATCTGTGCACCCATGGAAGCAAACGCAAAAGAAGAGTTGTATTCTCGAATGTGTTCACGATAATTTTTAGCTTCTGATGTTTGCTATGTAAGAAGCTGTTATAAAGACAAAGGTGGCTCCCGCAAAGGTGGTAAAGCTGCTTTACTGTTGTGGCAGCACCTCGAGTACTTGTTGGATGTATTACACTCCGCAGGCCAGTATAGTGCATGACATGGAAGAGGACAAATAGGAATCAAGAAATGCTGTGTTGGCTGTGTGTGGGCGGGACCGGTTTTGAAGTGGAAGCAGGACGAACCAGAAGAGAAATATATATAAGAGATACCACAAAAATATCAGGCTGTGTTTACATCAATGCTAATTCTTATATTACTGTCTTTTTAAGATTTTTGATTGTATAGACTCTTGCGACTATTGTTTTCTTAATACAACAGAATCCCAATTTAACATTCCCATGTTTAATGTTTTCCCACATTTTACATTTTTAAATTGTGAGTGTTTGTGTTGGCTGATTTTTTTTTTTTCAGAAGTAACATTTGTTTTGAAAAAAGTAAATTAAAAGAATAAGATGTTTGTGTTTAGGGATGCTCCTATTAGATTTTTTAAGGCCGATACCAATCACCAGTTTCATGTTGCTTGATCAGACAATTCTAGTCCCAGTTCTAATTTTTTTTTGTCCACCTTTATCCCTTTAACAAACTTTTCACACTAATCTCCTGCATAACCAGACTGTTAATTTTTTATTAACAAAATGAAATTTTGTAGGCTTATTGTTCAGTGACTGTAGAATATTACACTAAATACAATTTCCATAAAATGCATACTTTAACTAATGAAATATTTATAAAAATATCTAATTCATATGGCATAAAAGAAAATGTCAGTGTTTAATTTTTTTTAATGTACCTATCTGAAACAATGCATAAGGTTGGTTATGTACATATTTGCAGATGAATTAAAATATCTTTCATGTGAAGCATTGAAACCTGGCTGAAAATTGTATGTTATTTTAAAAATGAAATAATTTTTCTGATTAATGACTAGTAGCTGAACCTTCCTTTGGTTGTTATTACTGGTTTTTAAACAGTTCACACTAGATTTGCAAAACAAGTATAAACAGTAGAATTCTCTTTTGTATTTCTGTATCCTGCTTTCATAGTTCAGTGCCCTGTTGTACATGATTCTCTGATTCTGTCACTAACTTTTTAAAAAACAGCCTCCATCGATTGGTATAATTTTGTGCTAGTCATCAATTTACTGCATGATCCAAAAACCATGCCATAAAGGTTTGCTCTACTTATTTATTTGTAAAAATAAACAAAGAACAGAACACGTTGTTTTCATCTGCATCTTCCAATGTACTGTATAATAAAAAAGCTGAATTATTGGCTAAGCATTTTCTTTTTTTCTTTTTCCCCTTTTTACTCTGTTATAGTAAAATGAGGTGAGACCTGAGCATCACATCAAAAATAAGTGAATTCAGATAATAAAGATCCACATTATCCTACTGATAGCTATCACATAAACAGTGATCATGTGAAATTTTCCTTAGTATGTGAACACAGCATAATTGAAAAAGCCAAATTATGTGGTTCAGTCAAGTGAATGCATTGACCTCTTTCCTAGGAAATTGTGATATTATTGTGATTCGGTTATTAAGGGAATTAAGTCGGTTAGCTTCAGAGACCGGGAGCCTCATGCTGCCTTCCTGGAGTGCAAGTGTGAGATGAGCCCTAGACAGTTGTATAGGCTCCAGACCACTTAAAAGTGGGATATGTGAATCTGAAAAACAAGTACTGTTTTTAGTAAAACCTTTTTTGTCACTGTTTGATATATTTTTCTGAAGAAAATGCATTATGTGAACTCTTAACATTTATGTAGGAGTATGGAAGTGACCCAGCAATTTTGGTTTATTCTCTTGAAATGTTAACCTATGTTCCATTTCAGAAAATTACAGGCATAACTAACTTTCTCGTCTTCTATAGAGCAAAATTGTCCGGGTTTTAAACTTGTGGCAGAAGAATAGTGTTTTTAAGAGTGACATCATACAGCCCTTGTTGGATATGGCAGCTGGCATACTACCTCCCAGCATAACCTCTGCTCATGCCAGTACAACTGCCACAGTCAGTAACAATACACCTGGTAAGCCTACAGCTCTTCTCTATTTCAGTATTCACAGATATTGAAATCTACAGTTTTAATGCTCCAAGAATGGCAAGCCATACTTAGCCTTACTAGGTTTATCTCATGTTGTGTTTTTAACCCATTTAATGTTTTTTGTTTTTTTGTTTTTTTTTTCTTTTAGAATTTTAAAGTAGGAAATTTTATTTGACTTTATGCTGTCTCTCCTAAAACTATTTAATGTGTATGATTATTTCATGAAGATCTAGTCATGCCCTGTGTATTTTTATATTTAAGAATTTCAGTAACTATAATATGAAATATACATTATTAAAATTCCTTTTAGGAACTCCTGTAACGCCTGCCACACCAGCAAACATTGTTCAAGGCATTCCTGATTCCTGGACATCACAGCTTTCCAACACAGATACAATTGCTGCTGTTGCTCAACTTCTTCAGAGTCCTCAGGGACAGCAGGTGAGAGTGGAAATATTTGTGGTGAAGTTTTGTAGCTTCTCTATGCTTCCCTAATTTTTATTTCTTATAAAAATATATTTTTATATATAATAAATGCTAAAGGCTTGGTTGAAGCTATTTATTGGCCAGTGGTGCAGGAAGGGTTGTATGGTCACTCTGTTAACGGGTCAGTTTTACCTGTGGCTGGTAACTATTTAAAAACATCAACAAAATGCCCAAATGTAGCTATATTTTTCTGTTCTTAGATGGCAGAAGTAAAGGCTTATGTCATCTTCTGCTACTGTAGCACATCTGCTTCAAAGTCTTACATATTGTGTGTTCAGAGATGCTCTTCATCATACCACCGATATAAAGAATTGTTTGACTGTTTGTGATAGTTCTGTTAGCTTCGATAAGTGCATTATTTCTATAATCACTTCTGTTTTAAACGAGGTGCTCTCACCCGCAGAAGTCCGACCTACATCTGTATACTTTTACAGAGTGCAAATCCCAGCATATAGTAGATTTTAGTCATTCTGATGAACACCATCTTGACCATGTCTGCATATTATATACAGTATAACACATATTATATACAGTATAACATCAGTAACTAACAATTTTCAGGCAAAGAAATAAATGTGTATTTATATATACATACTGTACGTGCATACACAGTACAATATTTGTAAAAAAAATCCTGTAAAGCAGACATGCTTTAAAAATAATGGCATTAATAGTTTTATTTTAAATCGGTAAACTTCCTAAAAGTCCAGCAAATAGAAAATATATGAAATCAATATTTGGTTTTGTCTTGAACTGGCAGCAGTTCTCTTAGGTGCATTCGCATGCAGTTTCTGAAGGTATTTTTGTGTTTTGTTTTTTTAAACCCTCTTGGAGAACAGTCCCACTGCAGATTTTGCCTGTTTGTCTTGCTTCTGTCTCTGCAAGTAATCCCAGACTGACTTGATGTTAAGATCAGAACACTATCAAAACACAATCATCTGTTGCAGGATTCCCTGATCCTCTTTTCACTATAGATTTTTTTTTCTTCTGGCTGTGTGTTTGGAGTCATTGTTATGCTTTAGAATGGTGTTGGGAGTGATGGGACACCTCTCTGATGGTATTGCATGATGTATAAGATTCTGTCTCTACTTTTCAGTAATGAGAGGGCCATCAATTTCGTTCAAATCACCACTCCATTTGCAGAAATGCAGCCCAAAGCCTTCACTGTTGAATGCAAACTTCTATCTGTGTGCTAGTTCCCAGCCCTTTGGCGGACAAAATGCCATGTGCTAGACCCAAAATTTCCAAATATTGACTTGTATCAGTTCAGAGCACCTACTGCTGTTTTTCTGCACTCTAGTCACTGTGGTTTCATGCATAAGTAAGGTGTTTGCTTTTGTTTCCACCTCAGAAGAATGGATTTTTTGTTGCAACTCCTCTTTGAAGACCACCTCTGATAAGACTTGTCAAGATTGTAGATGGGTGTCCTGGGGTCATAGTATTTATTTATTTATTTAAGTTGTAAGTTGATAGCTGGGTATATTCCGATTTAGAAGGAAAGTAAGAATTCTTATTTTCTGCCCTCAGTTTTTGTGGCCTATGTTGAAGAATCTAAGCAGCATACCTGGAAATACTTGCTTATATACGAGTTCACATCCACAGAGCAGACTAATCGCTCAGAACCCACACAACAGAAGAATAGCATTAATAATAAAAAAACAAGTCAATAAACACATTGCAGGTTTTAGAATATTAATTGAGTGCTACAGACTATGTTAATAACTTACTGGACATTAGAATAGCGTGTCAACAAACCAGATAGCACCTATGTATAAAGCAAAAGAGAGAGCACGACACACGCCCACACACAGCAAGTACAAAAAGAGATGAGAGTAAAATCTTGCCCATACAGAGCTCACTCGGTACAACTTGGTTAGAATTGTCCCACATTCACGTCATCTACAGTGATCGAATTTGGCACATTATTCAGTCTGGCTCTATTTGGCGCCTTTGCTCATACTGTTTGATAGCGGAATTCTGTTGCCAATATCAGGTGATCATGTAATTAAAGAGTGGGGGCATTGTCCAGCCTTTTGCAATATCTATAATGTAATTTTTTAAAATTGGCCCTGCTGAAGGTAATGCTGAATTAGTGTCTGTGCTGATTTAGCCAGTTTAGGTGTGATATGTGATCATACTTGCTAGAATAGCACCTATAATTCAAAAATATTACCTATTTGGTTGTTAATCTACAAATACTTTCTTATAAAATGTACATACTGTACGTACGGCATTTTTTCGTAATTTCAAAAATTATTGAATGATATCCTTAATTGTCTGTTTGAATGGGGATGGCCTCCTAAGGCCTGCCCACTGCAACGGGTCTTATTTTTTGGATCAAAGAGCACAGTAGTGGGACTGAAAAAATGTTTTGAAAGGGTCCAGCTGAAAAAGTTTTATTAAATAGTAAACCAAGCTAAGCATTTAAAATTACAAAAGGCTGGTAGTGGAATGTGAAAACAGATCTGCAAAATACTGAAGCTTAGCATCTGTAGTAACACAATGCCAAAATTAGTGTGATTAAAATAAACAACCATTCTTTTACATTGTTTGATTTTTGCCTTCGAATAAGACCATTTTCAAATAAATTCAAATTACAACACCAAATCATAAAAAGCTGGGATGGTATGGAAAATGCAAATTTAAAAAAATGCAGTGATTCTTATATTTTCTTTGACTTTTATTTCATTGCAGACAGAATGAACCCAAGATATTTCATGTTTTTGTTAATAGACATTCATTACAGTAATCCCTCCTCCATCGCGGGGGTTGCGTTCCAGACCCCCCCCCCCCCCCCGCGAAAGGTGAAAATCCACGAAGTAGAAACCATATGCTTATATGGTTATTTTTATATTGTCATGCTTGGGTCACAGATTGCACAGAAACACGGGAGGTTGTAGAGAGACAGGAACTTTATTCAAACACTGCAAACAAACATTTGTTTCTTTTTCAAAAGTTTAAACTGTGCTCTATGACAAGACAGAGATGACCGTTCCGTCTCACAATTAAAAGAATGCAAACATATCTTCCTCTTCAAAGGAGTGCGCGTCAGAGAGAGAGAGAGAGAGAGAAAAAGCAAACATTCAAAAATCAATAGGGCTGTTTGGCTTTTAAGTATGCGAAGCACCGCCGGACAAAGTACTGTAGCTGCAAGGAAGGAAGCAAGCATTTTTCAGCATTTTTTAGAGGAGCGTCCATATCCTCTAGGCCAGTGTGCGAACAGCCCCTCTGCTCACACCCCCTCCCGCTGGGAGCAGAGAATGTCCGAGAGAGAGAGAGAGAGGAAAGCAAACAATCAAAAATCAATACGTGCTGTTTGATCTTTTAAGTATGCGAAGCACCATGCGGGAAGCATATCTCTTGCAAAGCACCCACATGTAAGCCCAGCAAAGAAGGGAGCAGTGTGCAGGTAATCTTTCAGCGTTTTTTGAGGAGCGGTCGTGTCCTCTAGGGGTGCGAACAGCCCCCTTGCTCACAATATATTTGAGGAGTTTTATTTAATACATAATATGCGCTGTGGTTGGGTAGCTTCTCAGCCATCTGCCAATAGCGTCCCTTGTATGAAATCAACTGGGCAAACCAACTGAGGAAGCGTGTACCAGAAATTAAAAGACCCATTGTCCGCAGAAATCCGCGAACCAGCAAAAAATCCGCGATATATATTTAAATATGCTTACATATAAAATCCGCAATGGAGTGAAGCCGCGAAAGTCGAAGCGCGATATAGCGAGGGATTACTGTATATACATGCATTTTTATTTTTGTATTTTCCATACCGTCCCAACTTTTTCCTGATTTGGGGTTGCATATTTGAATAACAACATTTAGTCTAGTAGCCCTATTTGTGACATGCTGCTTAATGTATTTCCTTAATTGCAACCTTTGTGATTTGCCAATTACATTATTTCAGATTGTGATTTCAATTTCAAGTCAATTAATCATTCAACCCTAGCTTAAGGCCATATATGTTTGCTCCCAAAAAACACTAAAGAATGCACACCCCACATAATAATACTTTACTGAATCTTTAAGGCACAGTCAGTGTAATTTATTTTTTTTTTGGACATAGTTTGTCAAATACATTTGAGCTGGCAACCTTCAGCTATTGTAGTCTCTCTCGTGTAAAAAAAAAAAAAAAAATACGTTGTGTAATTACATGTCTATTAAAATACATCTTACCCATGAAACAGCTGGGATAAGTGAAGAATTGTATTTTAAAGATAAAGATATGCATCTTTGGCAATGACAATTTTTTTTAATGTAGAATGAGTTTATTATGCCCCTTGATACACTCTCATCAGTTAAGACTGAAACTTTGATTTTTGTTTTGTTCTGTTTTATACTTAAGCTTCAACAATTAGTGCAAACTTTACAGATGCAGCAACAGAAGCCACAGCCTTCATTACTTCAGGCCTTGGATGCAGGACTTGTCGTGCAATTGCAGGCACTCACAGCTCAGCTCACTGCTGCCGCTGCAGCAGCAAACACATTGAATCCCCTGGAGCAAAGAGTTTCTTTTAACAAGGTAATAAATATTCATATCATTTTGGAATGCTGAACATTGTGAACAAAGTATTTCAATACTTTTTATTTTTTATTCAAACTGCTTTATAAATCAGTATGTTTAATCTTAAACTTTAGCATTTTAAGTTGAATGTAATTATTTCAGGCTCTTGTGGAGCTTTACTTTAGAATATTTGCATTTAAGGCCTTTTCATACTTTTTAATATAAACTATGAGGAAACATTATATAAGTTCCAATCTTCATTGTGTTTAAATTTCTTTTTCATAGAAAAAAGTTGATTGGTACATTGTTTAATAACAATTTTGAATAAACAATATTTCTTTTCTCTAGAAGCTATTGGAACAGTTTGACTTTGGGGAGGACTCTGAACATGTTGATGAATCAAAAAAGGATATATCCTCTAATCAGCTGTAAGTATATTTTGAAACTATGTTAATATTTTACAGTTCAAAGGTGCATATTTAATTTCATTCTGTCTGTTTAGTGTAATTTGTGTATTGTGTGTTTAGGTCACTGATATATTTGGAATAGGGTGCTGGGGGAAATTGGGCTACTATTGGCCAAAGAAGAAGAGGAGGGTAAAGGCATGTCTGGAGGCAGGAGGAGAGAAGTGAGGGTACTGAATGTTGGCATTATGACTGGTAAAGGGAGAGAGTTAGCTGATATGATAGAGAAGACTAATATATTGTGCATGCAAGAGACGAAATGAGAGTGGGGTAAGGCCAGGTGTATCGGAGGTGGATTCAAATTGTTCTAGCATGGTGTGGATGGGAGGAGAAATGAGGTAGGGGTTTTCCTGAAGGAGCAATATGTCAAAAGAGTGTTTTGGAGGTGAAAAGAGTGTTGATTATGAAGCTGGGAATTGAAACAATAATATGTTATTAAATGCATATGTCCCACAAGTTGGGTGTGGATGAGAAAGAATATTTCTAGAGTGAGGTGGATGAAGTAGTGGATAGTGTACCCAAGGGAAAGTGGTGATTGGAGTGGATTTCAATGGACATATTGGTAGGAATACAGGGGATGGGGAGGTGATGTATAGGTATAGTGTCAAGGAGAGGAATGAAGAAGATCAGATGATAGTGAATTTTGAGGAAAGAATGGACATTGCTGTGGAGAATGCGTCTTTTCAGAAGAGGGTGACACACAAGAGTGGAGGAAGATGCACATAGGTGGATTATATCCTGTGTAGGATGGGCAGTCTGAGGGAGATTGGAGACTGAAAAGTGGTGGCAGGGGAAAGTATAGTTAGCATAGGTGGTCTTTTGGGTGAAGCTGTAGATTAAGAAGAAAGGAAGAGGATGGTGAGGGCAGAGCTAAGGATCAAATGGTAGAAGTTAAAAAAGGAAGCCTTGTAAATTGGGAGTTCAGGGATTAGATTAGACAGGCACCAGGTGGCAGTGAAGGGTTACAGATAGCTGGGCATCTACAGCAGAAGTGGTAAGGGAAACAGCTAGAAGGGTGCTTGGTGTGACATCTAGACAGAGGAAGGAGGACAGAGAAATCTTGTGGTTGAATGGGGAAGTACAGAAGAATATACAAAGGAAGAGGTTGGCGAAGAAGGAATGGGATAGAGAGATGAAGAAAGCAGACACGATTGCAAGGAGATAAGGTGTAAGGTGGCAAAGGCTAAAGATAAGGCGAGTTGTATGAGGGACTGGACACTAAAGAGGTTACGGTAACAAAGGATAATAAAGGAAACATACTCGCTAGCTAGGAGAATGTGTTGAGTAGATGGAAAGAGTACTTTTCAGAGGTTGATGAATGAGAGAGAGAGATAAGGTTGGATGATATGGGGATTGTGAACCTGGTAGTGCAACAGAGTAGCAAGGAGGAAGCAAGTATAGCTATGTAGAATAGGAAGGCCGTTGGTTCAGATGGAGAACCGGGGGAAGCATGAATGTGTTTAGGAGAGATGACAGTGGAGTATTTAACCAGATTGTTTGTTGTAATCTTAGAAAGTGAGAGGATGCCTGAAGAATAGAAATGTGCGCTGGTACCAATTTTTTAAGAATAAGGGTGATGTGCAGAACTGTAGTAACTATAGATGGATAAAATTGATGAGCCACAGCATGAAGTTATGGGAAATAGTATTAGAAGCTAGGTTAAGAAGAGAGGTGGTGATTAGTGAGCAGCAATATGGTTTCATGCTGGGAAAGAGCACTGCAGATGCAATGTTTGCTCTGAGGGTGTTGATGGAGAATTATAGAGAAGGCCAAAAGGAGTTGCATTGTGTTTGTGGACCTAGAGAAAGCATATCACACAGTGCCTATTGAGGAGTTCTGGTATTATATGAGGAAATCGGGAGTGGTAGAGAAGTATGTAAGAGTGATAAAGGATGTATACAAGGGACTTGAGGCAGTAGTGAGGTCAACGGTAGGAGTAACAGATACATTTAAGGTTGAAGTGAGATAACATCGGGATTCACCTCTTAGCACTTTATTTGCAGTGGTGATGGACAGGTTGACAGAGGAGAATAGACAGTCCCCATGGACAATGATGTTTGCAGGTGACATTTTGATCTGTAAAGAGAATAGGGAGCAGGTTGAAGAGACCCTGGAGAGGTGAAACTATGCTCTAGAGAGGAAGGTCAGTAGGACCAAGAATACATGTATGTGAATGACTGGGATGTCAGAGGAATCATAAGTATGCAGGGAGTAGAGCAGGTGAAGGTGAATAAGTTTAAATACTTGGGATCAGCAGTACAGAGTAATGGGGATTGTGGAAGAGAGGTGAAGAAGAGAATGCAGGCAGGCAGGAAGGAAGGAAGGAGTGAGTGGAGAAGAGTGTCAGTAGTGATTTGTGATAGATGGGCACCAGCAAGAGTGAAAGGGAAGGGCCATAAAACAGTAGTGAGACAAGCTATATTATATGGGTTGGAGACAGTGGAACTGACAAAAAGACAGGAGACAGAACCAGCGGTGGCAGAGTTAAACATGTTAAGATTTGTATTGGGTGTGACGAGGATGGACAGAGTTAGGAATGAGTACATTAGAGAGTCAGCTCCGGTTCGACGGTTTGAAGATAAAGCCAGAGAGGCAAAATTGCATTGATTTTGACATGTGCAAAGGAGAGATTCTGGGTATATTGGGAGAAGGATGCTAAGGATGGAGCTAGAAAGCCTAAGAGGAGGTTTATGGATGCGATGAGAGAGGACATGACATGCAGGTGGTGGTTGTGACATTTATTCTTCATATGGCATCCCAACAGTAGTATGTCAAATTTCTTTTTGTTTTTATTGGTTAAACTTTCCTGCATTTGACATTTGCAGTCATTTAATTAACATCTGCTTGTCTTGATTGGTTTTATGTTGAATCAACACATGGAAATTCTGGTCAAGAGTTTTTTTTGCTTTTGTCTATGATTGTATCTAACTATTACCCTTGCCTCCACATTCCTTGTGAAACATCAACAGGTTATTACTGTATAGATTTATCTGACTGCCTTATTCAGAGAGACATATAAGATGAAGAGACTAGTTATGGATTTCTTTTTACAGTTGGAACAACTTTACCAGCATCTGTGGGATTATAAGTGCAGTATTGGGATTTGTTCAGATTGCCTGGCAGTTTAGATTCAAGTGGCTCAGCCCCTATACCACACTGTACATCTCTTCACACAGTCAATCTGTGTCATTAGATCACTTGGCCCCTGTGAACCCAGCAAACAGCATGGATCTGTCAGGAATGGGATGGGATATTACAGTAGTTGCTTAATTAGCTTAACTACTCCTGTGTACAATTTTTTTTTCATTGTTACTGCGTCATTTAGTACATTATTTTTATTTTGTAATTCAGTTTATCTTTTTGTATAAAATGCTCCTGATAAGTCCCTCGAGTCTTTCTGCTACCGATTGCATGAATTTTGGTTACAGTACAGAAAATAATGCTGGTCTTCCACAAACACACAATATAAATACTGAGCTGGTAGTATACTTTATTAATTTAAAAACCAATGTGTGGTCAACCACCGTGAGATATTGCGTTATCATAAATTAAACATCATCTTCTCTCTGTTTTCAGCAGGCTTGTAGGGAAAATTAAAATATAAATGTAAAAGTTGTCTGTCCTTTTCAGGCCTGTTGTAGCAGAATCCATCAACAGTTCAATATTCCATCAACTGGCTGAACACCTGCAACAGCAAAACCTGGAGCAATTTCAGAAGCAACTAATGGAACAACAAGATCAACAACCTCAGAAGGTAGATAGGTTGCATTTATTTTGGTAATCATAGCAGTATATTGGATGTAACTATCATGTTGTGATGTCACTGCATCTTAATGACAAGTTTTTGGGATAAGTAATAATAAAAAAAAAAAAAGGAACATTGAAAAATTTCTTAAGGTAAGCTGATGAATCTGGCCTTTTAATTTTTTTAGTTCTGATTGTGGAAGGACGAAGCTCAGCCTCAATTATTAACTTAATGTAAAAGTAATATGTGTATTTCGGGAGCCTAAAGCTGTAAATTCTTTATTGGAAGCTTATACGTGGGAGCTAATAAACATATACAGTGCATCCGGAAAGTATTCACAGCACGTCACTTTTTCCACATTTTGTTATGTTACAGCCTTATTCCAAAATGGATTAAATTCATTTTTTTCCTCAGAATTCTACACACAACACCCTATAATGACAATGTGAAAAAAGTTTACTTGAGATTCTTGCAAATTTATTAAAAATAAAAAAATTGAGAAAGCACATGTACATAAGCTCAAAATTAAGCTCTGGTACATCCTGTTTCCCCTGATTATCCTTGAGATGTTTCTGCAGCTTAATTGAAGTCCACTTATGGTAAATTCAGTTGATGGGACATGATTTGGAAAGGCATACACCTGTCTATATAAGGTCCCACAGTTGACAGTTCATGTCAGAGCACAAACCAAGCATGAAGTCAAAGGAATTGTTTGTAGACCTCCGAGACAGGATTGTCTCAAGGCACAAATCTGGGGAAGGTTACAGAAAAATTTCTGCTGCTTTGAAGGTCCCAATGAGCACAGTGGCCTCCATCATCCGTAAATGGAAGAAGTTCGAAACCACCAGGACTCTTCCTAGAGCTGGCCGGCCATCTAAACTGAGCGATCGGGGAAGAAGGGCCTTAGTCAGGGAGATGACCAAGAACCCGATGGTCACTCTGTCAGAACTCCAGAGGTCCTCTGTGGAGAGAGGAGAACCTTCCAGAAGGACAACCATCTCTGCAGCAATCCACCAATCAGGCCTGTATGGTAGAGTGGCCAGACGGAAGCCACTCCTTAGTAAAAGGCACATGGCAGCCCGCCTGGAGTTTGCCAAAAGGCACCTGAAGGACTCTCAGACCATGAGAAAGAAAATTATCTGGTCTGATGAGTCAAAGATTGAACTCTTTGGTGTGAATGCCAGGCGTCACGTTTGGAGGAAACCAGGCACCGCTCATCACCAGGCCAATACCATCCCTACAGTGAAGCATGGTGGTGGCAGCATCATGCTGTGGGGATGTTTTTCAGCGGCAGGGACTGGGAGACTAGTCAGTGTAAAGGGAAAGATGACTGCAGCAATGTCCAGAGACATCCTGGATGAAAACCTGCTCCAGAGCGCTCTTGACCTCAGACTGGGGCGACGGTTCATCTTTCAGCAGGACAACGACCCTAAGCACACAGCCAAGATATCAAAGGAGTGGCTTCAGGACAACTCTGTGAATGTCCTTGAGTGGCCCAGCCAGAGCCCAGACTTGAATCCGATTGAACGTCTCTGGAGAGATCTTAAAATGGCTGTGCACCGACGCTTCCCATCCAACCTGATGGAGCTTGAGAGGTGCTGCAAAGAGGAATGGGCGAAACTGGCCAAGGATAGGTGTGCCAAGCTTGTGGCATCATATTCAAAAAGACTTGAGGCTGTAATTGCTGCCAAAGGTGCTTCGACAAAGTATTGAGCAAAAGGCTGTGAATACTTATGTACATGTGATTTCTCAGTTTTTTTATTTTTAATAAATTTGCAAAAACTTCAAGTAAACTTTTTTTCACGTTGTCATTATGGGGTGTTGTGTGTAGAATTCTGAGGGGAAACAATGAATTTAATCCATTTTGGAATAAGGCTGTAACATAACAAAATGTGGAAAAAGTGATGCGCTGTGAATACTTTCTGGAAGCACTGTAGGAGTATTTCATTGAAAAATGCTTCTAATGAAGATATGCATATAACCAAACAGAATTGAGTGAATGGCAAAGGTGATATCTAAACAGCACAATATTCATATTGTACCACCCGTAATACTGCAGAATCATTTAGCTATTAAAGTATTAATCACATTCTCATAAATATTAAAATGTGATTGCAGTTTAAGAATCAAAATTGATTTGAAAATTATAAACGGTTCTAATGGCCATTTTGTTAGGTGTTGTTATAAATCATTGTGAGGGTTTTCTCCAGGGCTGTGGAGTCGGAGTTGGAGACAATTTTGGGTACCTGGAGTCGGCAAAAATGTACCGACTCAGGCTCCTAATAAATTTAAATTGTAATAAAAAAAAAAATACAGCAAGTTCAAATGTCCCATTTCACATACAGTAGTCATAATTAAGTACTTAATTAAGCCTAGTGCGCATAGTTGCATTACTACTAGTGTGACGTTAAGATGAGCTATTATACAACCAGACATTCACATATTGTAATCTGGATTATGGTACATTACAAAAAGTGTTTTCATTTTAATTCAGATATAATGTGTTTAACCAAGTTCATTTGAGTATAAACAAGTGTAATGCTGTAGGTGTGTGCTGTGGCCTGATGGGCTGAACTTTAACATAATGTTTCACACCACCTGTTCTAGAAGATTTTGAAATTAAAAAGGAACAGATTCTATGTATTGTGACAGATAATGCTTCTAATATGTTAAGCACAATTGAGAAAATGAATAAAGTAGATGAAGAAAGTGACAAACAGATATTCGAGGAAGACAGTTCTATAAGTATTGGAGAAAGTGAAACTGAAGAGAATAGTGAAAGTTTGGATAACATTGTTGAAGAAGAATCTAAGCTTACTACTATTCAACATATGCATTGTGCTGTTCATACACTGAAACTTGCAATAAGAGATGAATTGAAAGATCGTCATGCAGCTACTCTAATTGGCAAATTGAGGCAAGTAACTGTTGTAGCCAGGGCTCCTAAAACAGATGTCATTTTGAAGAGATGTGCAGGAAAAGAAGCCATTTTGGATCAAACAACATGCTAGAGAAGCACTTGTTTGATGGTAAAGTGTTTGCTTGAACTAAAAGATTTTCTTGAAGAACTGGACAATGAAAATATTTTAACTGAAAGCCAGTGGGAACAAGTAAAAGAACTGGAAAGTCTACTTTCTTACCCCTTTACTGTCACCAAGAGGTCACAATATGAAGATTTAACACCCAGTAAATTTTTCTTAGAATGGAAGAGCTTGATGTATTGCCTGAACAAAAGTGGAGGGTTAATAGCTGATGGCATTGTATCTTCAATGAAGAAAAGAGAGAGTCTCTTACTGGATAATCAAATCTTATCTGCTATTTATGTTGATCTAATGAACCAAATTTTGTTGAGCAGTGACCAGATTGCTAATGGGGAAAAAAGGCACTCTGTAATGTAGCAGTTCACATGAAGAGATTACTACTACCCGAAACACCACCACTGGATGAAGCTATAAGCACTGGTAACTCAGGATCATCCTCTTCAGATGAAGAATTAGACTGTGATTCCTACTTGGACAAAATGGAAGTTTCAAAAGCAAACCGACATCACCTACAGTATGTGTGGAAGATAAACGACCAGTAAATGTCCAAATAAAGAGATTCCAGCAGGAGTTTTTTAAAGAATTATAAGATGTTGAAAAGTATGATCACTCATCGAAACTGACTGTAGAAGAAGCCATCCTTGTTGATCCAGAGATTATTAGTGATGTGGCTAGAACTGTAACAGCAATGCCACCCACCCATGTCAGTGTTGAAAGACTATTTTCAGATCTAAAAATAATCGAGTCAGATTTAAGAGCTTCTATGAAAGAGGATCTGGCAGAAGCAATTCTGTTTCTTAGAACATTGCATTGAGTTAATTTTGGATTGCATTTAACAGCTATTCTACTCTAATGTATTCCAAGTTTAATATATAAACTGTTTTTTGTTAATGTAGTTAAGCTTTGTTTTTGTTTTAAAACTACCGAAGAATGTGGTTTATATTTTTTTGAACTGGTAAAGTTCCTGTTCCTGATTTTTATGCATGCTACTACTTTATAACCACTTGATAAAAGTAATAAATAAAACCTTATTGTTTTCATTTTTTTGTTTAACTGGCCAATACGGTAGAGAGTCAGCTTCCTAGCCGGTAGTTATGTGGTTAAATGACGTGTATGTTGTCTTCCTTCAATCAACATGGAAAATACATTAGCATATTAAATACAGAGGAGTCTGAGTCGGGGAGTCTGAGTCAGAAGTACCGGAAACTAAGGAGTCAGAGTCGAAGAATTTATCTACTGACTCCATAGCCCTGGTTTTCTCAACACCATCCATTTGTGTATTGCATCACTTTCAGGTTCAGCTATTTTGGTTAGTTGTCTTTCATTGGCATCCGCAAAATAAATAGATTTCTGCTCCTCCAAAAGTGCTTTTTTATTTTCAGCAAAAGGAATACAGCATTGCTGTCTTAGCCCCTATTTATGACTCCAGGTGTGATCCTGAACAGATCACTTAGTCTGCCTTTGCTCTGTTAATAGATATTTTTATATGTTCAGTGGAACCTCGGTTCATGACCATAATTCGTTCCAAAACTCTGGTCGTAAACCAATTTGGTCATGAACTGAAGCAATTTCCCCCATAGGATTGTATGTAAATACAATTAATCCGTTCCAGACCATACGAACTGTATGTAAATATATATATATTTTAAGTTTTTAAGCACAAATATAGTTAATTAAAGCATAGAATGCACAGTGTAATAGTAAACTAAATGTGAAAACATTGAATAACACTGAGAAAACCTTGAACAACAGAGAAAACTAACACTGCAATAGTTCACGCTATAGCGCTACCAACCGCTGGCTAAAAACACTTTTTTTTAATGAGTTTTAAGCACAGGGAAAAAAAATTAATATTTGAAAAAATCAGTAATTTAATAAACCACCAAGGAAAGTAACATTGCAACAATGCACGCTACGAACCGATCGCTGTAAACAGAAGTGAAAACAAAATCAAGCCCAGTGCATTCTTTAACTGCCTTCCTACCTTATGTGTCCAGCTCTCTCTCTCGCACTGCCTGTATGTGTGTGTGTGCGTCTGTCTCTCTCTCGCGCTGCCTGTGTGTGTGCGTCTGTCTCTCTCTTGCGCTGCCTGTGTGTGTGTCTGTGTCGTGCTCTCTCTCGCTGCACAGGGAGAGACTGAACATGAACAAACCGAAAGGGAAACTGGCTTGTTCGTATACCAAGTGTGTGGTCGTGAACCTAGGCAAAAGTTTGGCGAACTTTTTGGTCGTAAACCGATTTGTATGTGAACAGAGGTTCCACTGTATCATCTGATATTATAAGTCTCCTTGGATAAACTTGTAAGCTAAATGCATAATATTAACTACTACTCAGCTATGAATCATTAATCAGTTGGGTCAAGTTCTGGAAGGGAATGCTGGATGTGCTTAAATTTATGTGTTAGTTGTAAGTCATACAAATATTGGTGCTATTGTTAGTATAATGTATTCATACTTTTTTTTTTTAAACCCCACTCCTGAAGACTTCACTTGAGACTCAAGAAGGGATGTTTGGGTCAGAAAACTCTGCAACACCATCACAAGATGATAGTCAGACTCAGCTTCAAGATCCTGATAACAAATTAGATGATTCTCTTGACATTCAGCAGCAGGTAACAATGCATATGAATATTAAGTATAACTGAGAAAAAATGTACTATGTTTTACAAAGTACATGATTTTGTTTTTTGATCATAATTTAAAAAATGCATATGTAATTGAAAAGATGGTACAAAAATAAGAAAGATTCTACCTTGAGATGTTTAAAATGCTTAGTGTTTAATATCCTAAACACCGTGCTGGAAATGTATCAAGTTAGCTGTATTTTCACAGGATACATTTCTGTACTTTTAAGTGTGTTTCAGGTACCTCTTTCAGATATTATAAGTAGTCGGTTTCTTAATCATTAAATAAGCAATTTCTTTAAATATAGTATTAATTTATTGGATATTCTAATACAATATATAATGTCTTTGAAGGGGAACTGGTTTTCTGTTTACGACTTTTGGCATTAATTTAATTTTTTTATTGAATCGCTTTATGTGCAAGTTTGAATTAAAATGAGACATGCTGCTTTGTTTTGTAAACTACTACTTGTCTTGTTTCACATGTAGACCTTTGAGTCCCTCAAGTTACACATGATTTTTTTCAAATCACTGCATGTGCACAGCTGTTTCCATTCTCCATAATGCCATCCACATTACTAACCGAGAATGCTAAACCGGATGGACGCAGGGACATCCGGCAATGGGCCATGGCCGCAAAAGACGTACTGCGCAGGCGCCCCACAAATCCCCTCCAAACCCCCCCCCCCCCACACACACACACACGCAAGCAACGGGAACCGGATGGAATGCAACGTAAAATAAAAAATGAGGCGTCGCGCACAGAAAAAAGGAGCACAAAACCCATTGCACACGAAACGGGACACACACAAAGAGGAGGATTCAACAAGCCCCTAGCACACAAAAAAAAGAAGCCGCGAGCACCACACAAAGCCCATTGGACACAAAACGGGACAGACTACGGACATAGCACACGAAACTTACACAAAAACGACGATTCAGACCCACGACCACAGTAACATAAATAACAAATGACACACAAAGCCCCATTTCTAAATGAACCGTCCGTATTAAACATACGTCATCTCAACACGTTCACAATATGCAGTATAGGTAGATCTCATTACAATGAGGCACTATTAACCGTTCAACCGCAGAAAAGGCTCCATATTAACAGTGAGTGCGATCCTCCTTATTACTTATCCATATTTCTCACGCTCACGAACAAACAAGTCATGAATTCACGATCACGGGTACAAAACGATACCGCTCGGATAACGGGACCAAACACAATTCACACTATGCAGCATAGGTGGATCTCATTACAATGAGGCACTATTAACCGTTCAAGCGCAGAAAAGGCTCTATATTAACAGTGAGTGCGATCCTCCTTATTACTTATCCATATTTCTAGAAGAAAAAATGTCTCTGGGCAGCGAGGGGACAAAATAAATAAACGCAGACGTCTACACCGCACATCTCAAATGCCGGAAAACAAGCAGGCAAGGCTCCAAAAAGAGAAAGCTCAACTGACCGACATACAAAAACAGGCAAGGCTCAATACAAACAATGCACGCCGTAAACTACAACGGGCTTCTCACACAGCACAGGCAAATCGATTACAGCTCCAAAACAACACGTCCCAAATACTGGACATACAACGACGCGCCTCTCAAACAGCACAAGCAAAACATACACGTCATGGACATCAACGACAGACACCTGCTAAACGATTGCGCCAGTTAGCTGACAACGCGTTCAATAATGAGTCCACTATTCAGGAAAATTCATTGGGATTAATGAATGTCATTTGCAATCATTGTCATTCACTTAACTTCCCTGAAGAAACAACTAGCAATACAAGTAATGAATTTACACGTTGTTCTCAAATGGGTCAAATTAGACTGCCTCCTTTACATTCATATCCTGAATATCCACAGAACCTTCCTAGGGTTACCACTTTTAATACAAAAAAATAAGGGACGCATACTGCAGCGGGGGCCACATCCGAGTGCCAACAGTTTGCAGACTCTACTTAAAAGACCCGCCCTCCTCACTGGACAGTTAAAATGACCAATCAAAATAACGATGACATCAAGTATTACCCAATCAAAAGTAGGAAAGGAGGCATCTTCATAAAATGCGTGTGGGATGATTTGCATGAGACGCTGCTTTAAAAAAAAGGATTAAAAAAATATGGGACAAAACCCGTCCTGTATTGATTCAAAACGGGACGAGCAATTTCATTCTCAAATACGGGACGATTCCGCATTTTACAGGACGGGTGGCAACCCTGCCCATTACTAAACGAACCGTCCGTATTAAACATACGTCATCTGAACACATTCAAATTAGGCAGCATAGGTCGATCTCATTATACTGATCCACTATTAACCGTTTAACCACAGAAAAGGCTCCATATTAACAGTGAGTGCGATCCTCCTTATTACTTATCCATATATCTAACGCTGAAGAACAAACAAGTAATGAATTCACGATCACAGGTACAAATCGATACGGCTCAAGTGACGGGACCAAACACACGAACCCGCATTAAAAAAAAAAATACACGTCAGCGCATACAACGCGCTTCTGAAACCACGGAAGAAAAAATGTCTCGGCTCCAAAAACGCAAAGCTCAACTAACACATTAACAGAAACGAGCGCAAATGGACAGACACAATGAATGTACACGCATACAGCACGCGTCTCAAAGTGCTGCATCGGAACAGGCAAGGGTTCAAAACGAAACACCTCGAGTCTCAGAGATACAAAAACGGCAGCGAAGGGACAAAATAAATAAACGCAATTCATGAAAATTCATTGGGATTACTGAATGTCATTTGCAATCATTATCATTCACTTAACTTCCCTGAAGAAACAACTAGCAATACAAGTAATGAATTTACACGTTATTGTCAAAAGGGTCAAATTAGACTGCCTCCTTTACATTCATATCCTGAATATCTACAGAAGCTTCTAACTGACTAAGTACCTGAAAGTGAAAACTTTATGAACTGCATTAGATCCTACAATAGTTCATTTGCTTTTGCATCTAATGCCATCCAGTCACTTACTCAACACCATTGATAAACTTCTACAAACGTTGATAAATAATAATATTCCCTTTGGAGCAAAGGTACTTTTATTAGGAGGAGATTTTACACAGTGCTTAGCTATTATTCCACATTCCATGCGCTCGGCTATTCTGCAGTCCACCTTAAAATACGCAGACAATTGGCATTGCTTTCAAAAGAGTTACGGAGATATTTGGAACAGCAATCTCATTACACCAAATACCCCTTTTAACACAACAAACTATATTATGTCCAAAAAATATTAATGTTGATCACATTAGTAACCAGGTCATTTCATTACTTCCTGGAGTTGCACAGCTCTTTCTAAGCTCTGACAAAGTTGACTCTGATGACGACAATGACCATCTTAATTTCCCCTACATGCACAACTTTATTTGCTTCCTATATGCGTCATCTACACCTTCACACTATGCTATATCTCATTCATACATCACACTGTTTGTAATTTCAGAACACCAGGGGTTGGCGAGCGAAGCGAGCAGGGGGCAGAGCCCCCTAGTATATAAAGATTAGAAGAATATCTATCCTCTTTTACAATTTTACTCAGTTTTTCAAAAACCTTTAGAGTGCTCATGTATGTATGTATGGTTTGTCACAGTCAGTTACAAATTAAAACATGTCTAACTACAATATTCATTATTGTAGTCCTATTATAATTTAATTTTAGTCCTTCATACTTTATTTCAGGAAGCTGTGGTTGCCTGTGGAACTGCTAACACTGTATATGGCAAAGTGGAGGGATGGCTGCAGGTAGAGTTAAATTAATGCACATTTTATTATATTATAAAATTGTCCATCTTTTGATTTACTTTAGGTATTGCTAAATTTATCTGCAAGTTTTTCATTCTGAGTAAAAGTTAATCGTATTGGGATTAATAACACAGCAAATGCTTGTATGACTAATCTCATTGCAGGACATGGAAATCGATGAAGCACAAGATATAGTTGATGAGGACATTTTTGAACCTGAGGAAAAGAAAGTTATTGAATCACGTTCTAGGACACGCTCTAAATCTCGGTCTAGGTTAGATATTTGTTTTGATTGCATTATTCAATTTTATATTCTTGCTGTGTTGTCAAATTACTTATCTTGTAAAAATATGACTATAGAAATTAGATGCTTATCATAAATTTGTAATTTTATACTTCTAGCCTTCCAGGAAAGGAAAATGATTGTTGGTTTCAGGGCTTTGACATGACAGAGGTTCATAAAGATTCACAGGTGACATCAATTTTTAGATCACCAAGGAAAAGAAGGTCACGGTCTCGGTCTGGCTCACGAAAACGAAAGCATCGGAAACGTTCAAGGTCAAGATCAAGAGAGAGAAAAAGAAAATCTTCTAGATCATATTCAAGCGAGAGGAGAGCACGAGAAAGAGAGAAAGAACGACAGAAAAAGGGACTGCCTCCAATACGATCAAAAACACTTAGTGGTAATATAGCACTATATTAAAATATAACTAACTTTTCAGGCTTCTCATTGTAACATTGCTAATATACCTAAACCATGCAAAAAATCTAAAAGCTTTTTTTGGGGGGGGGGGGGGGGTGAAGGAGCTATAATTGACAATAGAGGACAGTTTACAATGTTCTAAAGTTTTTCAGTTATTTAATTTTTTTGGGAGTATTTTAATAAAATACCTATCTAGGATAAAGTATAATTTGCAAGCAACACTAAATAAAATAACCTATTGTCAGTACTAATATTCACATCATTTTATCTTTACCATGTTCTTATCTATCTTTATCTGTTACCATATTTATGTTTTTTAAGACTCACTCCTAGAATCTCTTTCTTCTTTAAATAAGGGGAAGATAGACAAGTTTACTGATTTGTTTTACAAATAGAAGCCATTAGGATTAACAGTGGTGGCAAGTATGGTTACTTATTTAATGTAATGAAATTTCATTGGTAATATCTAATCATGTTTATGCATTGTGTTACAGTGTGTAGTACTACACTGTGGGTCGGTCAAGTGGACAAGAAAGCCACTCAGCAAGATTTAACCAACTTGTTTGAAGAATTTGGACAAATTGAATCAATAAATGTAAGTTTACTCAGCTGTGCCATCTGTATAATGTTTCTGATGTGTTGATTTTATTTCTTATGTCTTACAATGTTGTTGACATCCTGCTTATAAATTTAGAGACTTAATCTTAACTTTATAGTCTGTTTACATACAGTGCATCCGGAAAGTATTCACAGCGCATCACTTTTTCAGCATTTTGTTATGTTACAGCCTTATTCCAAAATGGATTAAATTCATTTTTTTCCACAGAATTCTACACACAACACCCCATAATGACAACATGAAAAAAGTTTACTTGAGGTTTTTGCAAATTTATTAAAAATAATAAAACTGAGAAATCACATGTACATAAGTATTCATAGCCTTTGCTCAATACTTTGTCGATGCACCTTTGGCAGCAATTACAGCCTCAAGTCTTTTTGAATATGTTGCCACAAGCTTGGCACACCTGTCCTTGGCCAGTTTCGCCCATTCCTCTTTGCAGCATCTCTCAAGCTCCATCAGTTTGGATGGAAATCGTCGGTGCACATCCATTTTAAGATCTCTCCAGAGATTTTCAGTCGGATTCAACTCTGGGCTCTGGCTGGGCCACTCAAGGACATTCACAGAGTTGTCCTGAAGCCACTCCTTTGATATCTTGGCTGTGTGCTTAGGGTCGTTGTCCTGCTGAAAGATGAACCGTCGCCCCAGTCTGAGGTCAAGAGCACTTTGGAGCAGGTTTTCATCCAGGATGTCTCTGTACATTGCTGCAGTCATCTTTACCTTTATCCTGACTAGTCTCCCAGTTCCTGCCGCTGAAAAACATCCCCACAGCATGATGCTGCCACCACCATGCTTCACTGTAGGGATGGTATTGGCCTGGTGATGAGCGGTGCCTGGTTTCCTCCAAACATGACGCCTGGCATTCACACCAAAGAGTTCAATCTTTGACTCATCAAACCAGACAATTTTCTTTCTCAAGGTCTGAGAGTCCTTCAGGTGCCTTTTGGCAAACTCCAGGCGGGCTGCCATGTGCCTTTTACTAAGGAGTGGCATCCGTCTGGCCGCTCTACCATACAGGCCTGATTGGTGGATTGCTGCAAAGATGGTTGTCCTTCTGGAAGGTTCTCCTCTCTCCACAGAGGACCTCTGGAGTTCTGACAGAGTGACCATCGGGTTCTTGGTCACCTCCCTGACTAAGGCCTTTCTTCCCCGATCGCTCAGTTTAGATGGCCAGCCAGCTCTGGGAAGAGTCCTGGTGGTTTCGAACTTCTTCCACTTATGGATGATGGAGGCCACTGTGCTCATTGGGACCTTCAAAGCAGCAGAAATTTTTCTGTAACCTTCCCCAGATTTGTGCCTCGAGACAATCCTGTCTCAGAGGTCTACAGACAGTTCCTTTGACTTCATGCTTGGTTTGTGCTCTGACATGAACTGTCAACTGTGGGACCTTATATAGACAGGTATGTGCATTTCCAAATCATGTCCCATCAACTGAATTTACCACAGGTGGACTCAAATTAAGCTGCAGAAACATCTCAAGGATGATCAGGGGAAACAGGATGCACCTGAGCTCAGTTTTGAGCTTCATGGCAAAGGCTGTGAATACTTATGTACATGTGCTTTCTCAATTTTTTTATTTTTAATAAATTTGCAAAAATCTCAAGTAAACTTTTTTCACATTGTCATTATGGGGTGTTGTGTGTAGAATTCTGAGGAAAAAAATGAATTTAATCCATTTTGGAATAAGGCTGTAACATAACAAAATGTGGAAAAAGTGATGCGCTGTGAATATTTTCCAGATGCACTGTAAATAGTTTTTAATGGAGCAATGTAAAATTACAGAATCGTTTTAAATAAATACTTAGGTTAATAAATATAGATATACACACACAATATGGTCTGAACACACACCAGAGTGACTGAAAACGAAGAAAACTTCTGCCATGTCAGTCAGTCACAATGAGGCATTGTGCTGCTGTTGGTTTAAAGGAGCCCAGTAACATTTCTTGACACACTTATCCTGAAAGGTGCTCAGTGTCAGAGATAGGATGTGCAGCAATGTTCATAATGGAACTCAGTTTTGTTTTAATTCTCTTTTGTCACTACGTCCAGGGTCAAGAGTGCATCCCATAACTGAGTCAGCCCTTTTAATTAGCTTGTTGATTTGATGATGATGTTACTGGCATAGCTGACCACAGCTTAGGAAATGACAATGGCTGTCACAAACTTTTAGGAGATGTGAAGTATGTTACTACCCTCATTAAAAGAATGCAGTCTTCTAATAGAAAAGAGCCTGCCCTACTCTTTCCTGTATAGTGCCTCTGTGTTATGTGACCAGGTCAACCTGTCATTGATTTGGAGCCCTGGGTACTTGTAGGAGTGTTCCACCTCTACATCCACTTCCTGACTATTGAGCTGACTCAGAGACTCTGTGGTGCGGCGGAAGTCAATAAACAGTTCTTTGGTTTTGTTGGTATTGATGTGAAGACAGTTCTCTTTGCACCAAGAAATAAGTTATCCACCTGACTACCATACTCTGCCTTTCCCCCTTTCACTACACTCTATAAGTGCAGAATTATCTGAGAGTTTCTGCAAATGACATGATCTGGTGTTATAGTCTGAGGGGTAAAGAGTAAAGGTAAAATGAGACAGGTCTGTTCCTTGTGTTACTCACATCTGTATCAGAAACACAATCCTTGAATCTCACAAACTGAAGTCTCCCCGAAAGTCCTTTATCAAGGATACTGTAGGCTCATCCATCTACTTATCTCTGAGCTTACCCCTTAACAGGCATGGTTGGATGGTATTGAAGGCACTGGAGAAATTGATAAACTTAATCCTAATAGTACTGTTAGCTTTCTCCAGGTGAAAATAAGCCTTGTAGAGCAGATTGATAATTGTATCCTTCACTCCAGTCTTTGTTCGATAAGCTAATTGCAATGGGTTCAGGTGGTTTACCACAAGTGAACTTGTGCAGTCCAGGAACAGCCTCTCAGAGGTCATCATGATGTGAGAAGTAACGTCCACTGGTCTGAAGTCATTAGGTGAAGAGGTGTCCACCTTCCTTCCAATAGGAACAATGCAGGGTGTTTTCTACAGCTGCTGCACTTTCTGGAGCTTTAGGGACCGAGTACAACACAGTTGGTCAACGCGGGCTTTAAGAACTTGAGGACTAAATCCGTTTGTTCCTGTAGCTTTTCATCTCTGTACCATCCGTAGTTGTTTCCTTACTTGGTCTTCGGTTTTAGACAGCCCGTACTGATGGTCAGAGGTGGACCTGTCACTGGCCATTCCAATTGATATGGTAGGAGTTGTTGATGTTGTAGAGATGGTGTGGGGAGACTGATTTTTGGAAGGGATAATCTATTAAAAAGTTTGGTTCAGGGAGTTATCTTTGTCCCCATCACCTTGTAGCACCTGAGCCCTGAATTGCTGGATTCCTTTCCAAAAGTGTTTTCTTACACTCAACTTTTTGTTTAATACTTGCTGTGCTTCCTTAAGAGCCTCTTTGTCGCTAGATTTGATTTGTGATCAGATGTGATAGAGAAAAGAAATTAGAAAGTGTATGTATAGATCTAATTTGAGTTTTATTACAAAACAGCCATAAAAAATTATTGGTTTTGTTTATTTATATGGAGCATTTTACATTATCTCTGCATAAAGAAATTAAATTGCATAGTCTGTCTATC